>NC_052152.1:121397516-121742232 GCF_902713615.1 Scyliorhinus canicula | reverse complement strand
GAAATCGCGCACCAAATCCCCACCGGAAAGAGCAGCACCGAGATAGGGACCATGCTCTCAGAAACCACGCACATGGAATCCTGGGTTGCGTGACCGGAAATGACGGCGAAACAGTTCCTGGTCCCACCCCCGGATTTCTGACCAATCAGGCGCTTCCGAGCATATCTCCTGTAGAGGCCCGGATGAGGGGCAGTTTGGGGTTTTTCTGGGGGGGGTGGGGGCAGTGGGCCTTTTGGGGTGTGTGGAGGGCAATTTGGGGCTTTTATATGGGGAGGGGGAGAGACTGGGCGGGACTTCCAGCTGTGGCCTAACCAGTGTTTTATACAGTTCCAGCAACACGTTCCACTTTCATCATCTACATATCTCTGCCAATAAAGTCTGCCTCTGAACCTGTCACATAAAGCATACAGTGCAGAGGGAGGCTATTCGGCCCATCGAGTCTGCACCGACCCACCTAAGCCCCCACTTCCACCCTATCCCAGTAACCCAATAACCTCTCCTAACCTTTTTGGACACTAAGGGCAATCGATCACGGCCAATCCACCTAACCCGCACATCTTTGGACTGGGAGGAAACCGGATCACCCGGAGGAAACCCACGCAGACATGGGGAGAACGTGCAGACTCCGCACAGTGACACAGCAGGGAATTGAGCCTGGATCCCTGCAGCTATGAAGCCACAGTGCTAACCACTTGTGCTACCGTGCTGCCCAAAGGAATTACCTTGAGGAATCTGAACAGGCAGATTCATTCCCTTGCTCTGCCCTTCAGTATCCTCCCATTCATTGTGTATTTCCCTTGCTTTATTTGACCTCTCCACTTCAGAATGAACTCTGCCCCTGTTCCACCTACCTGACCAGTCCTTTGCTATATTCCTGCAGTCAACAGCTTTTTTTCTTCTTTTCCAACCACAAGTTCAGCTTCTGTTGTGGGCAGCACGGTAGCACAAGTGGCTAGCACTGTGGCTTCACAGCACCTGGGTCCCAGGTTTGAAGGTTCGATTCTCCGCTGGGTCACTGTGCGGAGTCTGCATGTTCTCCCCGTGTCTCTGTGGGTTTCCTCCGGGTGCTCCGGTTTCCTCCCACAGTCCAAAGATGTGCAGGTTGTGGATTGGCCATGCTAAATTGCCTGTAGTGTTCAAAAAGGTTCAGAGGGGTTATTGGGTTACGGGGATAGGGTGGAAGTGAGGGCTTAAGTGGGTCGATGCAGACTCGATGAGCCGAATGGCCTCCTGTACTGTTCTATGTTTCATCTGGAAACTTCTTAATTGTACACCTTACCATCAAGTCCAAATCATTGAAATGAAATTAAATGAAAATCACGAGTAGGCTTCAATGAAGTTACTGTGAAAAGCCCCTAGTCGCCACATTCCGCCGCCTGTTCGGGGAGGCCGATACATACCAGGAAAGCTGAGCCAGTCCTGAGCCCACTTCCAGTCATAAAAACACCCATTGACCGTTGCTTCTTGCCTATGAGCCAGTTTTGGATGTAACGTGGATTGGATTTGTTTACTGTCATGTGTACCTAAGTACAGTGAAAAGTATTGTTATGTGAGGAGCTCCAAGCAGATCATTTAGTACATGAAAAAAAAAAATACATAATAGGGCAACACAAGTTACATAATGTAACCAAACACCGGCATCGGGTGAAGCATACAGCGGTGTAGTATTAATCAGGTCAGCCCATAAGCGGGTCATTTAGGAGTCTGGTAACAGCGGGGAAGAAGCTGTTTTTGAGTCTGTTAGTGCGCATTCTCAGATTTTTGCATCTCCTGCCCAATGGAAGAAGTTGGAAGAGTGAGTAAGCCAGGTGGGAGGGGTCTTTGATTCTGCTGCCCGCTTTCCCCAGGCAGAGGGAGGTGTAGATGGAGTCAATGGATGGGAGGCGGGTTCGTGTGATGGACTGGGCGGTGTTCACGACTCTCTGCAGTTTCTTGCGGTCCTGGGCCGAGCAGTTGCCATGCCAGGCTGTGATGCAGCCCGATAGGATGCTTTCTATGGTGCATCTGTAAAAGTTGGTAAGAGTCAGTGTGGACATGCCGAATTTCCTTAGTTTGCTGAGGAAGTATATGCGCTGTTGCACTTTCTTGGTCACTTTGCCTTGGATTCCATAGGATTTTGATTTCATGAACAGTGTCATATGGGACCTCATCAAAAGCTTTGATAATATGACACTAAAATCGGTGGTATTGGAGACAGTAAGGAAGGTTAACAAAAATTGCAGCAGGATCTTGATCAGCTGGGGAAGTGGGCCAAGAAATGACAAATGGAGTTCAATACTGATAAGTGTTAGGTGTTGCATTTTGGAAAGTCAAATCAAGGTAGGACTTTCAAGGTAAATGGTCGAACCTCAAGGAGGGACCTTGGAGTTCAAGTGCACGATTCTCTAATGAACAGGTTGTTAGGGCAGTGAAGAAGGCTATTGGCATGCTGGCCTTCATCAGTCAGGGCATCCAGTATAGAAGTTGGCAAGTCATGTTGCAATTGTACAGGATATTGGTGAGGCCGCACCTGGAGTATCGTGTTGAATTTTGGTTGCCTTGCTATAGGAAAGATGTCACTAAACTGGAGTGTGCAGAAGAGATTTACAGGGATGTTGCCAGGATTAAGGGACTGAGTTATCGGGAGAGATTGGACAACAAAGAATACAGCATAGGAACAGGCCCTTTGGCCCTCCAAGCCTGTACCGGTCATGGTACCAACCTTGGCCAAAGCCCTCAACACTTCCTTGTACCGTGTCCCTCCCATCCTATCCATGTATTTGTCGAGATGCCTTTTGAATGCCATTAATGTATCTGCTTCCACAACCTCCCCTGGCAACGCATTCCAGGAACTCACCACCCTCTGTGTAAAAACACCTGCCTCGTACATCTCTGAACTTTGCTGAACTAAGCCTATGACCTCTGGTGACTGACCCCGCCACCCTGGGAAAGAGTGCTTGTCCATCCACTCTATCCATGCCCTCATAATCTTGTCGACCTCTATCAGGTCACCCCTCAACCACCGTATTTCTAATGAAAACAGTTGAGTCTATTGAACCTCTCCGCAGAGCTAACACCCTCCATACCAGGCAACATCCTAGTAAACCTCCACTGCACCCACTCCAAAGCCTCCACATCCTTCTGGTAGTGTGACGACCAGAATTGTGCGCAATATTCCAAGTGCGGCCTTACCAAGGTTCTATACAACTGTAACATGACTTGCTAGTTTATATACACGTACCCCGTCCAATGAAGACAAGCATTCCGTATGCTTTTTTGACTACCTTGTCCACTTGTGTTCCAATTTCAAAGATCTGTGGACCTGCCTGCCCAGATAGCTCTGGCTTGGACATTTTTCCTTTGGAGCGTGGTGGACTGAGGGATGATCTTATAGAGGTTTATAAGATCATGAGAGGCATGAAGAGGGTGAATGCACTCAGTCTTTTTCCCAGGGTTCGGAATCGAGAACTAGAGGGTATAGGTTTAAGTTAAGAAGGGAAAAAACTCATGGGAACCTGAGGAGCAACTTTTTTATACAGAGGGTGGTACGCATGTGGAGCCAGCTGTTGGAGAAAGTGGTTGAGGCAGGAACATTGACAACATTGAAAAGGCATTTGGACAGTTACATGGATAGGAAAGGTTTAGAGGGATATGGACCAAATCGATAACTATTCATGAAAACACCAAATGTACCACCTTATTGTTAACTCCCAAAAGATTAAGGGGAGCACGGTGGTGCAGTGGTTAGCACTGCTGCCTCACTGCACCTTAATTGGAAAAAAATAACTGGGTACTCTGAATTTATAATAAAAAATTAAATCACCTTACTGGGCCATGTCATTGAATATTAACATTGGCAAGTTACGTTGCAGCTGTCAAGGACCTTAGTTAGGCCTCATTTGGAATATTGTGTACAATTCTGGTCACCACACTACCAGAAGGATGTGGATGCTTTGGAGAGGGTACAGAAGAGGTTAACTAGGATGTTGCCTGGTATGGAGGGCATTAGCTATAAGGAGAGGTTTGATAAACTCGGTCTGTTCTCACTGGAACGACTGAGGTTGAGAGGCGACCTGATTGAGGTCTACAAGATTATGAGCGGCATGGACAGAGTGGATAGTCAGATGCTCTTTCCTAGGGTAGGAGAGTACTGAGGGACATAGGTTTAAAGTGTGTGGGGAAAAGTTGAGAACGGATGTGGAAGGCAAGTTTTTTTTACACAGAGGGTGGCAAATATATGGAACGCGCTGCCTGGGGAGGTGGTGTGAGCAGGTACAATAGCAGCATTTAAGGGGCATCTCGACAAATATATGAATAGGGTAGGAATGGAAGGATACAGACTCCTTAAGTGTATACGGTTTTAGTTTTGGCAGGTACCATGGTCGGCGCAGGCTTGGAGGGCCGAAGGGCCTGTTCCTGTGCTGTATTGTTCTTTGTTCTTACATTATCTTAACAAATCTGTGCTGACTGTCCTTGATTAAAAATTTATCCCGCTCCCAGAATATATTCCAGTTACTGTCCTACCAGCGAGGTTAGGCTGACTGCTCTAATTCAATACTATCTATTGCTTTCTCTTTTTTAAACAACACAATGTTACCTATCCTCCAGCACCACATGTGTGGCCAGTGTGTGAGGAAAAATGAGCTGTAGGAGGCTCTTAGGCTCTCTGAAGCTGCTTTGTGGCTGATTTTATCCCTCAATTCCACCCTCCTGCATTACTTCTTGTGATTTAAAAAATAAATTTACAGTACCCAATTTTTATTTTTTCACAATTAAGGAGCAATTTAGCGTTGTCGATTCACCTACCCTGCACACCTTTTTGGGTTGTGGGATGAGACTCATGCAGACACAACGGGAAGAATGTGGAAACTCCAAATGGACAGCGACACAGGGCCAAGATTGAACCCAGGTACTTGGTGCCGTGAGGCAGTAGTGCTAACCACTGTGTCACCGTGCTGCCCCTTACATTCTGCTTGTGTAAAGGCATTTGTGGAATATGGGGCAAGAGAAAGAGACCCCCCCCCCCCCCCCCCCAAGGATGGAGCTAGAGGGACTCAGCCTAGAACCCAGTGTTAATGGTTTGTTAACTGCGTAGTCCAGATACGCGGGTAAAGGGCATTGTTTAATTAAGTACTTTGAGCATAATGAATAGGGGATGCCCCTTTAAGGGGTTGTCATACCCAGTTAATTTATTTTGGTTAATTTTGTTGATTCTGGTTTAAAAGTATAAATGTTGCATCGCCCTTTAAGAGGCTGTTAATTTGTTTCCTCAAGTATATAAACAGGGGACAGCTGGTACATTGGACATGTGGAGAGCTGGAAGACTGAGTAATATCAGTAAACTCTCTGTGAAGAAAAGCTCTGTCATGGTTTTGACTTCACCACCTGGCTTGGATTCTGTTAACGTATGGTGCGGTGGCCAAGTGACAAGGTATTGGTCTCGTAAGCCAAAGATCGCAGGATCAATTCCTGTCCGTGTCTTGAAGCGTTTTTTCGGCTTTAGTGTTGAATTTCCGTGCTTCATTACTACTGATCAATTGGATTCTGTTAACACCCAGAGCTCCTCAATGCAGAGTTCCCTCAGTACCACACTGAAGTGTCAGCCTGAATTGTACATTGAAGTTTCTGGTGTGCGATTTGAACCCACAACCTTCTGACCGCAAGTTAAGAGTGCTACCCACTGAGTCACAGAAAGAATAGAGATGCTGGGAAATAGGATCAGAGTACCTGACAGCAGCAGTTGCAGAGCTACTGTGATCAGCTGAGTGGCCTCCACACAAAGAACAAAAACAATTGAACTGTTCAGTGAAATTGTTTGCTTTTTATTGGAACACATTCAATACACACATATTTCTCGCTTGAGAGGGCTTTGAAACTATCTCCACAAACAACAATAATCAATTCTGTGATAACTTGTCATAAATATGATCTGATTTACAAAGTTGTAATGATTCAAATTCATTTTGTTTCACAAGGGAAATAATGCTTCAGACGTTGATTCAATTTCTGGAGATCGATCATTCCGCCTGAAAACCTGCCAATCGCTTCAGTAAATCTGCTTTGTGAAGAGAAGCATGAAGTTATTTTCTCGGTGGGGTGCTTGAGCGAGAAGGATTGGGTGGATTTTCCCAGCTCTTGGTGCTGGTCAGCACAGTGATTGGCTGAACCCAATTTCCTTGTGGTGTGACCAGACCTGTGGGCCATCAATGTAAGATAGTCACAAAGAAACCCAGTAAGAATTCAGGAGAAATATTTTACCATGTGCTAGAATGTGGAACTCACATTGAGTAGTTGAGGTGACTTAGCATAGATGCATTTAAGAGGAAACTAGTTAACACATGAGGGGAAAATAATAATAAAAGGATATCTTGATGGGGTTAGAAGGAAGCAACTGGGATGAAGCTCATGTGAAGCATTGTCCAATTAAACTGAATAACTAATTGATGTACTGTAAGATCAATGTATTATGTGAGACGTGTTTGTAATTCCCCCTGAAGGTTAAAAACACATGTTGTATTCCACCTGCAAGGACAGCTGGAGAACCACATTTGGGATTGTGAAAAAACAGGCAGGGGTTTAACCTGAAATGGTTTTGTCCCAGGGGTTCCCAATTGCAGTCTACCTTCGGCACTGAGTCAAAGTGACCAGAAAGTTCAGAATGCCATGAATGGGTGGCACAGTGGTTAGCACTGCGGCCTCACAGTGCCAGAGACCCAGGTTCAATTGTGTGTGTCTGTGTGGAGTTTGCACGTTCTCTCTGTGTCTGCATGGGTTTCCTCCAGGTGGTCTGGTTTTCTTCCACAATCCAAAGATGTGCAGGTCAGGTGGATTGGCCATGATCAATGTGCAGGGTTACAAGGATAGGGCGGGGAAGTGGGCCTAGGTAGAGTGGTCTTTCGGGTCGGCACAGGAATCAGCACGTGGTTCCTGCTACCAAGTGATGCAAAATGTTCATCCACATGGATTTAGACAATCTTAGGATTTGGGCGTCACTGGTTAGTACAACATTTATCGTGTATTCCCATTTATTAGAAACATAGAAAATAAGAGGAGGAGGCCATTCAGTCCTTCGAGCCTGCTCCGTCATTCATTATGATCATGGTGATCACCCACTTTGAATAGCCTCATCCTGCTTTCTCCTCATATCCTTTGATCCCCTTCGCCCTAAGTGCTATATCTAACTGCTTCTTGAAAACATAAAACGTTTTGGCCTCAACTACTTCCTGTGTTAACAAATTCTACAGGCTCATCACAGGGTGAAGAAATTTCTCATCTCTGTCTGAAATGGTCCACCCCGTATCCTCACTGTGACTCCCTGGTTCTGGATACCCCCCACCATCGGGAACATCCTTCCTGCATCTGCCCTGCCCAGTTCTGTTAGAATTTTACAGATTTCTATGAGATCCCCCCCCCCCTCATTTCTCTGAACTCCAATGAATACAATCCCAACGGATTCAATCTCTCCTCACACGTCTGTCCTGCCATCCCAGAAATCAATCTAGTAAACCTTCATTGCACTCCCTCTAGAGCAAGAACATTCTTCCTCAGATAAGGAGACCAAAACTGCACACAATATTCCAGGTGTGGCCTCACCAAGGCCCTGTATAATTACAGCAAGAACTCCAATCCTCCGGCAATGAAGGCCAGCTTACCATTTGCCTTCTTTACCACCTGCTGTATCGACATGCTTACCTTCATCGACTGGTGTACGAGGGCACCTAGGTCTTGTTGCACATTCCCCTCTCCTAATTTATGGCCATTCAGATAATAGTCAGCCTTTTTGTTTTTTTGCTACCAAAGTGGATAACCTCTCATTTATCCAAATTATACTGCATTTGCCATTTATTCGCGCACTCACTCAACTTGCCCATATGACACTGAAGTACTTCCGCATCCTCCTCACAGCTCACCCTTCCACCCAACTTGGTGTCATCTGCAAATTAAAGATATTACATTTTGTTCCCTCATCTAAATGATTAACATATATAGTGAATAGTTGCAGTCCTAGCACCGCTCCCCACGGTACACCCCACTAGTCACTGCCTGCCAATTTGAAAAATTCCTACTCTTTGTTTCCTGTCTGGCAACCAGTTTTCTATCCATCTCAATACACTGCCCTAAATCCCATGTTCTTTAATTTTACACGCTAACCTCTTATGTGGGAATTTGCCAAAAGCCTTCTGAAAGTCTTAGAAAGCGTTGCTGGGCCGCTTTCTTAAACCTCTGTGGGCTGTTCTGATACAATTAAATGGTTTCAGAGTCCAGTTCAGAGTCAACCATGTTGATTTAGGATGGGCGGGGAGGGGGGGAGGGGGCGGGGAGCGGTCACAAATAAAGCAAGTAAAGTAAGGAGAGCAAGTTTCCTTCTCCAACATGAACTAGCTGGGTATTTTCCACAATCTGATCGCTGCGGTCACTCTTACTGATAGCAGTTCTCATTTTACTGATTTCTCTTGAAGCGTAATTCACAAACTGCCACTGTATGACTTAAAGACAAATTGGATTTTGATCTCAGCCTCTAGCGAATCAGTCCAATTAATAAAGGTCACTGCAGTGTCACAGTGTTCGGGGTGGGGTTCGGCTGAGCTGGGTTACCCTCTACACTCACTGACACATGAAATATGATGCTATTTGACTGGACCAGCTATAAACGGCAGTGGCGTTTTCATGTGCACAGATGCCAGGCCTGTCACCAACATAAAGCCTGTGGTTTCTTATCATCGATACGAAATGTGCTGGGAGAGAATGAGTGAAATGTAAACAACTGACACAGTGGAATGAGAACACTATGTCAACCTCATTCAGCTTCTCACAATCAATAATTATGCCATTGGTTTGAAAATACATTTCTGTCTGGACCAGATGAGATTAATGCAACTGTACAAATAGAAAATGAGAATTGCACGTCAATGAATACATACCAGTTACCCCAACAGAAATTAGGAGGAATTGTTCGGAGCTGCCTGTTGAACATCTTCAGCCTTTAAAATGCATGAGATTTAAGATGATTTTTCCAACCAAAAAGTTCAGCATAAACATTAGCATGTTTAATCCTCATCATTCAACAGTGCTGAATCTAATTTTCTAAGCGATGGACGGCAGGTGGCACAGTGGTTAGCACTGCTGCCTCATAGCGCCAGGGACCCTGGTTCAATTCTGACCGCTGACTCCCAGACTCAGCTTGTTGAATGTAGGGGCAGAGTGGCACAAATCCTTTATAACGGGACAATCTATGGCAACATGCCATATAACCTCTTTCTAAAGTGTAGGGGCAGCAGGGTAGCATGGTGGTTAGCATAAATGCTTCACAGCTCCAGGGTCCCAGGTTCGATTCCCGGCTGGGTCACTGTCTGTGTGGAGTCTGCACGTCCTCCCCCTGTGTGCGTGGGTTTCCTCCGGGTGCTCCGGTTTCCTCCCACAGTCCAAAGATGTGCGGGTTAGGTGGATTGGCCATGCTAAATTGCCCGTAGTGTCCTAATAAAAGTAAGGTTAAGGGGGGTTGTTGGGTTACGGGTATAGGGTGGATATGTGGGTTTGAGTAGGGTGATCATGGCTCGGCACAACATTGAGGGCCGAAGGGCCTGTTCTGTGCTGTACTGTTCTATGTTCTATGTAAAGTGACAATTTGTACAGTGCCATTTGTATTTGATGATCGAACAGGGTTACAGGACCGGTTTAGCTCAGTTGGCTGGACAGCTGGTTCGTGATGCAGAGCGAGGCCAACAGCGTGGGCTATTCATGAGTCAACAACTTCTCTCTTGATATATTATTATCCTAGAAGGACAAGGGCAGCAGACACATGGGAACACCCTCACCTGGAAGTTCCGTAACAGCACAGTGGGTGTACCTACACTTTATGGGTTGCATGGGTTCAAGAAGGCAGCTGACCACCACCTTCTCAAAGGCAATTAGGGATGGGCCTAGCCAGTGACCCCCATAGCCTACAACGGTATAAGGTAAATTATATCGATCTTGATCTCCTTTCATTTTGCAATTCTAAAGTCATATTAGCACAGAAGGAAAAAGATACACAGAGCCAGCCAATAAAATGCTTCAGCCATTGGTGCAGCTCCGCCCAGAGCCAGGGTCAGCTCCGCCCAGAGCCAGGGTCAGCTCCGCCCAGAGCCAGGGTCAGCTCCACCCAGAGTCAGCTCCGCCCAGAGCCAGGGTCAGCTCCGCCCAGAGCCAGGGTCAGCTCTGCCCAGAGCCAGGGGCAGCTCCGCCCAGAGCCAGGGTCAGCTCCGCCCAGAGCCAGGGTCAGCTCCGCCCAGAGCCAGGGTCAGCTCCGCCCAGAGCCAGGGTCTGTTTTGACTAGCATTGGCAATTCTGACTGTTTTTAAATGTGAACAGTTATAAAACAGACAGCGAGAATACCTGGTTGTCCTGGAGTATCGGCACAGGGTGTTCACTTTTTGTGTTTTTCTTCCACAGAGATTCAACAGTCAAATACCCTTGCATAGATAGTTCATAAAGTGATGCACCGGCAACCTGAGCGAAATAACAACAAATCACAGACTTTTCCAACAGACATGAATATCATCATTACGATGTTTATTGCATGTGCACCTCATCATTCAGACATTCTTGAGCTGAAACTTCCCATTCCCTCTGGGTACTAACCAAGCTGGAGAATATTGGCACTTTCTGCTCCCAACCAAACAAGCTGTGAAAAGACAGCCACCAGCAGAGCTACTGGACAGCCATGCAGCAATCATACAGAAGATGCAGGCCAATCAATGGTTCACAAGTGCAGCGCTTCCCCAATGGGCTGCAAGACAATGTTTTGGGCTCGCAAGCTCCAAGGCAGCAATGACAGCCGTGTTGCACCAGCAGAGTGTTAACAATTTCCAGGCGCATTTAAATCCTCCCATTGTTTTAAATGGGTGCCCCAGGGCAGCACAGTAGCACAGTGGTTAGCACTGTGGCATCACAGCACCATGGACCCAGGTTCGGCTTGGGTCATTATCTGTGTGGAGTCTGCACGATCCCCACCTTAGTGTCTGCATGGGTTTCCTCCCAGAAGTCCCAAAAGACGTGCTGTTAAGTAATTTGGATATTCTGAATTCTCCCTTAGTGTACCCGAAAAGGTGAATGTGGTGACGAGGGGCATTTCACAGTAACTTCATTGCAGTGTTAATGTAAGCCTACTTGTGACAATAAAGATTATTATAAAAAAGGATGAACAGATTGATATTTCAAACATGATCTCTCTTCCAAAAAGCCAGTGAGGTTGGTGTGTTTTATTATAAAACTTTGCAGTTTAAACCGCCCCTTCCTGCTTTTACTGCATGCCCCCTCCCCGCTCACTAGTACACCTCTATCCCCCACGTGACTCATTCCCTGGGGGCCACAGCGCAAAAATCTTTGGAAAGTATTGCACTGCTGACTTTCTCCATGAGATACTCAGTCTAATCCCACTCTTCCCCTCACTCCCCACACCCATTACTATCCCACTCAGTCTAATCCCACTCTCCCCCTCACTCCCTACACCATTACTATCCCACTCAGTCTAATCCCACTCTGCCCCTCACTCCCCACACCCATTACTATCCCACTCAGTCTAATCCCACTCTCCCCCTCACTCCCTACACCATTACTATCCCACCCAGTCTAATCCCACTCTTCCCCTCATTCCTGCACCCATTACTATCCCACTCTCCCCCTCGCTCCCCACACCATTACTGTCCCACTCTGTCTAATCCCACTCTCCCCCTCACTCCCCAAACCATTACTGTCCCACTCAGTCTAATCCCACTCTGCCCCTCACTCCCCACACCCGTTACTATCCCACTCAGTCTAATCCCACTCTCCCCCTCACTCCCCACACCCATTACTGTCCCACTCAGTCTAATCCCACTCTCCCCCTCACTCCCTACACCATTACTGTCCCACTCAGTCTAATCCCACTCTCCCCCTCACTCCCTACACCATTACTGTCCCACTCAGTCTAATCCCACTCTCCCCCTCACTCCCCACACCCATTACTGACCCACTCTCCCCCTCACTCCCCACACCCATTACTATTCCACCCAGTCTAATTTCACTCTCTGCACCCAATATAATAATAATTTATTGTCACGAGTAGGCTTCAGTGAAGTTACTGTGAAAAGCCCCTAGTCGCCACATTCCGTCACCTGTTCGGGGAGGCTGGTACGGGAAATGAACGCACGCTGCTGTCTTGTTCTACATTACGAGCCAGCTGCTTAGTCCACTGTGCTAAACCAGCCATTACTACCCATTGTATTCCCACTTTCAGGGTGTACTGGTGAATATTTATTCCTCAACAAAGATAATGAAAAGAGATGAGCTGGTGGTATGCTGTCAGCCATGGGTCAGTGGGTAGCCCTCCCACCTCTGAGATTGAGGATCTTACAGGTTCAAGTCCTAATTCAGGGATTCGAGTATAAAACTGAAGATGATATTTGAATTCAGGAGGCTGCACTGAGACACTGACGAAAGGAGCTGCTCCCAGTCAGCCTGAAGATTGTAATGCACAGAGAACAGGCAAATTCTACCCAGGGTTCTGACCAATATTTAACTCTCAATCAACACTTAAAACCATCATCCAATCAGCAAACATTGCAGTCCATGAGAGCTCGCAGTGCACAAATTGGCAAAAAGCTTCTCTACGTTTAAACGATGAGTGGAGTGGAGACACATCATTGGCTGGAAAGTGTGGGATTGTCTGAGATCGCAAAAGGCATGTTATAAATTCAAGTTTTTAGAATATTTTTAGACAAGAACAGCCTTTAAGAAACACTCCAGAAGACATCAAGTGAATATTATACCCGTTTTGATCATTTTTAACAATATTTAAAAATTGTAAAATAATTCTTATATTTTACTGAAGTTATCTGTGTTACTATTTGAAGCAACTGGGATTAAAATTATGCCAATAATTACCTTTACTGCTTCAATGGTTTCTTGAGGATAATATAAAGAAGCACAAGCTGCAACAAACCCACACGAATAAATCACTTTCCTCACTCGGGAACCTATAAAATGCAACAAACAAAAGATGAAAAGAATTGAAACTGAGCAACTAACAGCAAGCACAGAGACAAAAACACCAAAAACCAACCTCAGGAAGCCACCTCCTAATCTAAGGAAGTCTTATAATTAGCAAGTTGTCAATCCAACGGACAAACAGGATCTGGCATTATTTGGGGGGGGGGGGGGGGGGGGGGGAGAGCAGCTGGGGGTAAACACTCATAGCGACAGAGGACAAGGGTCACTGACCCATTTTCAGCCAGTCTCACACCAGTGCCGTCATATTGAGGAATGCTTTGGCTCAATGACAATGGCAGCACGGTAGCATGGTGGTTAGCGGGCAGCACGGTAGCATGGTGGTTAGCATAAATGCTTCACAGCTCCAGGGTCCCAGGTTCGGTTCCCGGCTGGGTCACTGTCTGTGCGGAGTCTGCACATCCTCCCCGTGTGCGCGTGGGTTTCCTCTGGGTGCTCCGGTTTCCTCCCACAGTCCAAAGATGTGCGGGTTAGGTGGATTGGCCATGCTAAATTGCCCGTAGTGTCCTAAAAAGTAAGGTTAAGGGTTGTTGGGTTACGGGTATAGGGTGGATACGTGGGTTTGAGTAGGGTGATCATTGCTCGGCACATCATCGAGGGCCGAAGGGCCTGTTCTGTGCTTTACTGTTCTATGTTCTATGTTCTAATGACACATTGCATGGTGGTGTGGTCAAGCTCCACCTTTGATTGGGGAGCAATCATCGAGGCTGACGCACACAGTGCAGCACTGTCAGAGGTGCTGTTCGTGGATGATGGGGTAAATTGAGGCCATATCTGGACCGGGGAAAGTCTGGTCTTTTTACCCTTGACAAGAGACAATGAAAGGGGACTTTATTCAGATTAAAGGGCTTTGATAACTTAAAGATTTCTGCTCCTGCCACAGGACCAAAATGACTCTTGTCAAAAGTCACAATTTGGATTTGGATTTGGATTTGTTTATTGTCACGTGTACCGAGGTACAGTGAAAAGTATTTTTCTGCAAGCAGCTCAACAGATCATTCAGTACATGGGAAGAAAAGGGAATTAAACAGAATTCAAGAAAATACATGAGAATACATAATAGGGCAACACAATATATACAATGTACTACATAAGCATTGGCATCGGATGAAGCAGACACGGGTGTAGTGTTAATGAGGTCAGTCAATAAGAGGGTCATTTAGGAGTCTGGTGACAGTGGGGAAGAAGCTGTTTTTGAGTCTGTTCGTCCGTGTTCTCAGACTTCTGAATCTCCTGCCCGATGGAAGAAGTTGGAAAAGTGAGTAAGCCGGGTGGGAGGGATCCTTGATTATGCTGCCTGCTTTCCCCCGGCAGCGGGAGGTGTAGCTGGAATCAATGGATGGGAGGCAGGTTCGGGTGATGGACTGGGCGGTATTCACGACTCTCTGAAGTTCCTTGCGGTCCTGGGCCGAGCAGTTGCCATACCAGGCTGTGATGCAGCCCGATAGGATGCTCTCTATAGTGCATCTGTAAAAGTTGGTAAGGGTTAATGTGGACATGCCGAATTTCCTTAGTTTCCTGAGGAAGTAAAGGCGCTGTTGTGCTTTCTTGGTGATAGCGTCGACATGAGTGGACCAGGATAGATTTTTGGTGATGTGCACCCCTAGGAATTTGAAACTGCTCACCATCTCTACCTCGGCTCCGTTGATGCTGACAGGGGTGTGCACAGTACTTTGCTTCCTGAAGTCGATGACCAGCTCTTTAGTTTTGCTGGCATTAAGGGAGAGATTGTTGTCGCTGCACCACTCCACTAGGTTCTCTATCTCCCTCCTGTATTCGGACTCGTCGTTATTCGAGATCCGGCCCACTATCCGGCCCACAAATAACATCCTGTGTGACCTTCTCTCCTCGTCCTTCTTGACCTGTCTGCAGCCTTTGACACAGTGGACACACCATCCTCCTCAATACCTCTACACTCTTATCCAGCTGGCTGGGACAGCTCTCACCTGCTCCCATTCTTATCAATCTCATCAGAGGCAGAGAATCACTTCCTGTTCCCGCACCGTTACCTCTGGTATTCCCCAGGGATCTATCCTTGAGCCCCTCCTATTTCACATCTACATTCTGCCCCTGGGTGACACCATCTGAAGGTAGAGAGTTAGTTTTCACTGACGACCCCCAGCTCCACTGCACCACCACCTCTCTCAACTCTTCCACTTGTTAAATTAACAGACTGCTTATCCGACCGACATGTGGTACTGGAAGAGCAGGCATTTCCTCCAATTAAGAGGGCATGGTGGCGCAGTGGTTAGAACTGCTGCCTCAACTATGGTGACTGCATCACCACCGGGGGTAGCGGCTTGGTTGGGTGACCTGTACGAATTCCTGCGGTTAGAGAAGATAAAGTATGAGTTAAGAGGCTCTGCAGGGGATTTTTGAGAAAAGGTGGGGGATGTTTGTGACCGTGTTCGAGGAGCTGTTCGTCACCGGGGGGGGGAGCACTGCTGCCTCAAGGCGCCAAGGACCAGGGTACGAGCCCGGCCCCAGGTCACTGTCCGTGTGGAGTTTGCACATTCTCCCTGTGTCTGCATCAGTCTCACCCCCACAATCCAAAGGTGTACAGGATAGGTGGATTGGCCACGTTAAATTGCCCCGTAATTGGAAAAAAATGAATTGGGTATTCTAAAAATGTTTTTAAATTTCCTCTAATTAAATATTGGGAAGACTCAAGCTATTGTTTTTGGTCCTCACTTCAAACTCTGTTCCCTAGTTACCGACTCCACACATCTGTACAAGGCTCTGATCAAACTATTTTGAATATTGTGGGCAGATTTGGGCCCATATCTGAGGAAGAATGTGGAAGGAGTCCAGAGGAGATTCACAAGAATGATCCCGGGAATTAATTACTTGTCATATGAGGAGCAGCTAGAAGGATGAAGGGAGATCATATTGAAGCTTACAGAATACCGAGATGCCTCAATAGACTCCAAAGAACAAAGAAAAGTACAGCACAGGAACAGGCCCTTCAACCCTCCAAGCCCGTGCCGACCATGCTGCCCGTCTAAACTAAAATCTTCTACACTGTTCAGGTCTGTATCCCTCTATTCCCATCCTATGTCCCTTAAACATCACTATCGTCCCTGCTTCCACCACCTCCTTTGGCAACGAGTTCCAGGCACCCATTACCCTCTGTGTAAAAAAACTTGCCTTGTACATCTCCTCTAAACCTTACCCTCGCACCTTAAACCTATGCCCTCTAGTAATTGACCCCTCTACCCTGGGGAAAAGTCTCTGACTATCCACTCTGTCTATGCCCCTCATAATTTTGTAGACCTCTATCAGGTCGCCCCTCAACCTCCGTCGTTCCAGTGAGAACAAACCAAGTTTATTCAACCTCTCCTCATAGCTAATGCCCTCCATACCAGGCAACATCCTGGTAAATGTCTTCTGCACCCTCTCTAAAGCCTCCACATCCTTCTGGTAGTGTGGCGACCAGAATTGAACACTATACTCCAAGTGTGGCCTAACTAAGGTTCTATACAGCTGCAACATGCCAATTTTTATACTCAAGAGTAGGTGTGAAGAAGATGTTTCCACTGGTAAGAGAGACTAGAACCCGAGTGCACAGCCTCAGACTAAAGGGACGATCCTTTAAAACTGAAATGAGGAAATTCTTCAGCCAGTGGGTGGTGAATCTGTGGAACTCTTTGCCACAGAACGCTGTGGAGGCCAAATCACTGAATGTCTAAGACAGAGACAGATAGATTCTTGATTAAGAAGAGGGTCAGGGGTTACGGGCAGAAGAATGGGGATGTGTGTCCTGTGCAGGTGGCCCCAAGAGGGGCGAAACCAAAATTAAAACAGAAAATACTGGACAATCTCAACATGTCTGGCAGCATCTATGGAGAGAAAAGGGAGCTAATGTTTCGAATCTGGGTGACCTTTCGTCAAAGGATGACATCTTTGATAGTCATCCTTTTTCTCTCCACAGATGCTGCCAGATATGCTGAGATTGTTCAGTATTTTCTGTTTTTGTTTCAGATTCCAGTATCTGCAGTAATTTGCTTTTATCTTTATTTTTTTGAAATAAATTTAGAGTACCCAATAATTTTTTCCAATTAAGGGGCAATTTAGCATGGCCAATCCATCTACCCTGCACACCTTTGGGTTGTGGGGGTGAAACCCACGCAGACAGGGGGAGAATGTGCAAACTCCACACAGACAGTGACCCGGGCTGGGATTGAACCTGGGACCTCGGCGCCGTGAGGCAGTAGTGCTAACCACTGCACCACCTTGCTGCCCCAATTTGATTTTATATTTGTGAAAATGAAATTGTTGAGGGAAAAATTGTACAGCAATTCAACTGTCATGTACTTCATCCTCACTCTCATGGATACCAGACGAATACTCTTGTAGTAAAAAACTAGTCTTTATTTACAAGCTATAGCGAGGGCTCTCAGCATTTCATTTAGGACACCAAAAAAGCCCAAATTCAAGAATGGCACGGACAGTTATACTTTTGAGATTCAATTGCAGAAAATTAGCATACTATACCAATCGTTTATTACTAGTTATCTATGTCCAATCATGACTGTCGATTAAGGGATATATCATGCATAGCATATGAGAATAATTAACCAATCACATTAAAATTTGCATGCTTAATTAAACTATCCAATCATTACACTGGCAAGTATGTTGTCTTGCAATTAGTGATATTAGTGGTCCGATGTCTGGGTGTAGCCATCAACTCCCGATTGCTATCAGCAGACACACTGGGCCATCACAATGGTACCTTGTTATACACTGTAGAATAGACCTCGAATTGCAACATGTGCAGTTTCTCTGCCTGAAAACTGGCTTTACAGGGACACACAGTGCCCTTGTAATATCTGTCACACATGGCAATTCCATTGTCTGAATCGAAGAATTCAATTTCTCCAGTAAAATGGTGGAATTCTAGGTTTTAAAATGGTTGCTGTATACTCTTTCATATCTAACGATGCCCAAATTGTTCGGTTCAGGGGAGAAGGCAGGAGAATGGGGATGAGAAACATATCAGCCATAATCAGATGGCGGAGCAGACACAATGGGCTGAATGGCCTAATTCTGCTCCTACATCTTATGGTCTCCCTGGTAACAATCTGAGATTAAACTGGTCTGTCTGTTATCTTTGATGCACCATCAATTGGACTCGAGTCGTGAAGAAGTTCCAGATTTCAGGCTTTAATGAACTAGTTGTGTGCCCGGCAGTCGACTTACAGAGAAAGGCCGACTGCCGGCTGCTACGGGTTCTTATACCCCACCTCATAGGAGGGGCTACTGGCCTCTCGGCCAATCGGCGAGCAGTCACATGACTGACCTCAGCCAATTGGCAAGTGAAAGACATGACCTGTCTGAGCCGATGGGCAGCGAGTCCTCTGCACCAATGGCAGCGCTACTCTGAGGTACCGTAAACCTCCTAGTCATACCACCACAATCTTGATGTGATCTTTGACCCCGAGATGACCTTCCGACTTTATATTCGCACCGTCACTAAGACCACATCATCGCTGGAACTTTACTGGACTTTTCCTCAGCTTGTCTGCATTGAAACCTCAACCTTCATGCCTCCAGTGCCAGATTGTCCAACACACCCCTGGTGCTCTCCCACCAACTAAGCCTGAGTCCACCCAAAGCTCTGCTGCCCATGTCTTAATTCACACCAAGTCCTGTTCCCTTGTGATCTCTGATTTATATTGTCTCTCTGCCAAGTAACCTCTTGATTTTAAAATTCTCATCCCTGTCTTCAAATCCCTCTAGGGCCTTACTTCTCCCTATCTCTGTTAATCTGCTCCAACCCTCCGGGATATCAGTGCTCTAATCTGGCCTCTCAAGAATCCCAATCTTAATCATTCCACAATTGGCGGCCTTGCCTTCAGCTGTCTAAGCTCTAAACTCTGGAATTCCCTCCCTACACCACTCAACCTCTCTACCTCATTTCCCCCTTCGTAAAACCTACCTCTGATCTGGGATGGTCAGCTGACCCAATATCGCCTTACGTGTTTTGGTGTTATACTTCTCGAGTTTGTCAGGCCAGAAGATTGTCCAAAGTATTTCTGACTGGCCCCAAGCAAGGCTACCATGACCTCGCCCCCGGCCCTGCCTCATCCCCGGACCTGTCATTTCGGCTCCATGTCTGAATTTTAGTGAAACCCCCTCCCCCGCTAAAGGCTGATAAACCCACATCAGCCGCTGTGTTCACTGAACAAACAGCCGATACCATTCAGTGACTGAGTAAAGCAGCCACAACGATCAAATAACATTCACACACTCTGCTCCTTCCTCTTACCATTTTATCAACAATGACACAGGCAGATTAAAGTTCACCTTGATTGAGTGTTGAACTCTCAAGCCCAATGAGGGTATGTATTCCCCATTGCTCATTTACTCAGGAGAAAGCAATTGGCTCCAACTGATTTTCCAATTGGCCAGGTATTGCTGGTGGCTAAGGATTTGGACAGAATAGTAGCACTAAATCCTAGGAAATTCACCCTTTTGAAATAATCCCTGATCTGCACTAGAGTGGATTTCTGCACTCATTTTGATTGCCTAAATGGTTAGTGAGTTTTCCAGTTCTCCCCCTGCCCACCCCCTGCCATAACCGGCTTGGAAATCTTTAGCTGTTATTTCATCTCTCCGACCCTCTGAAATAGCACCGTACCTATGCCCACTCCCCCACCCTATCCCCATAACCCCACCCAACCTGCACATCTTCGGACACCAAGGGACAATATAGCATAGCCAATCCACCTGCCCTGCACATCTTTGAGCTGTGGAAAGAAACCGGAGCACCTGGAGGAAACTCACGCCGACACGGGGAGAAACTCCAGACAGTCACCCGAGGTCAGAATCGAACTCAGGTCCCTGGCGCTGTTTACTGTTTGAGCCAGACTGGGCTGAAAGGCTTATTTCGCCTTCTTTTTCAAAAAAAAATTATTTAAAAATAAAAATTTAGAGTACCCAATTCACTTTTTCCAATTAAGGGGCAACTTAGCATGGCCAATCCACCTACCCAGCACATCTTTGGGTTGTGGGGTGAAACCCACACAAGCATGGGGAGAATGTGCAAACACCACACAGTGACCCAGGGCCGGAATCGAACCTGGGAACTCGGCGACGTGAGGCTACAGTGGTAACCACTGCACCACCGTGCTGCCTTTATTTTGCCTTCTTTGATCGTTAAGTTCCCCTGTGATAACGCCATGATTGTGAATAAAAACTGTGGCTTCCCCATTGGCCATTGCCTGCACAACGCAAAACACTAAAACAGATCTGAACTAAAAACTTCCTTCAGCTCCTACCCCTTCCAGCAAGAAAAAGACCAGCCACTCCGGCGAGGGCAATAACTCCAGCACGGGGGTAGAATCCAGTCGGTGGGTTCTTCAGGAAAGTATATCCATCTATCAAAGTAAAAAATCAGCAAGTCAGGGTCTATCAGCATCTCAATGTTCTCAGTTACCTATACTGTATAAAGAATACAATATGGAGCACCCATTTCCATATAACAGTTTACTCAGCACTCCTACATTCCCAGTGGCTTAACTGGATGTGGAGTACATAAATGTGAGCCAGTTAACTGAAAACTTGTCAGCCGTACACAAATACAGGCTCAGGACTGCTCCGAGTACTGAGGGATAGACTGAAGACGACAGCAATATGCGGTTGGTATTCAGCACGTGCGTGGACACATCTTGAGATTGTGTTCAGAGAGAGGGTGGAGAGCCTGTATGATTGAGTTGACAGTACAGTGGGAGAGCCTGTTAGATGTCCTGTTGAGATACTTTACAACAGACACCATCTCAGTCTGAGGACTATGTCTCAGTGCAGACCTCTGGATCTCTCCCACGCCTAATGGTGCAGAAAAAGCACGTGCTTGCGCCTGTTTCCATAGCTGGTATCTCATGCAATAGGTCACTAGTCTATTCCCAGAAGCTTGAGAGGGTGCCGCTTCACCTCATGGTTGACCAGGGGACTCTCCCAATCTCACCGCCTATCCTCAGGAATATCAGGCTGAGGTATAGGTTGATAATCAACCTGTTTGGCGATGTTATGAGCACATCTCCCGTGGCCTAAAAGTTCTGGAGTGGGACTTGAACCCAGAGCTTCTCTGGCTCAGAGACAGGGAACACAAGGCGTCCTCTACAAACAAGAGCACCACCAGAATTGGAATCTCAGTGAGGAGTGAGCGGGCGAGGGGAAGTTCTGAAGTGAAGGGAACTACTTTCATCGAAAAGGTTTAGTACCGGGCACACAAATCATGGCAAGGCTTGTCATCATCATAAAGGACATGACATAAATCCACGTGGCAACTGGAGAAGAGTGGGTTGGGATCTGCAATCCACTGTCGAATAGTCCAGTGATATTTTGACATGAATGATGAAGAGCCTATCTGTGAGGTAGTGGTATCTGCAGCACACACGGAGCTGGTCTTCAGCGCTAATCACCAAGTGCAGAGGAGGAGGACGCTTTCATTGAAAACTCAGCTGAGGGCCAGTCACTGGAATAAACTGTGCAAATTGTGCAGCAGAACCACATGACAAAATGTTAGAGATGCAGGTCCCTTTAAGAGTAAACCAGATTTTGCTTCAGAGTCAGTTGAGAGCAGGTGATGCTCATTCAAACTTGTACTTAAGAGCTGGTAGGGACCCAGAAACGAAGAGTGGAAACGAGTATTTGTACTGAACTGGAGTATCACAATAAAACAGTGTGAACCATCGGAATATCCTCTGCTGCCTAATACAGACCTCCGAATTTAGAATTTAGAACATTACAGCGCATTACAGGCCCTCGATATTGCGCCGACCTGTGAAACCTATCTAAAGCCCATTTACACTATTCCAAAGGATCCTTACCTTTTCCAATCTGAACTGTCTTTCCTATTTTAGGCTTCACTGTTGTGTAAGCATCCTGGAAGAAAAGAATCATAAATAAGGAAAGAAGAATCTGCCAAAAGGGAATTCAAAGATCTGTATTCCGATCTTCAACCTTGTCCTTACTCTGCATCGAGGTATAAAAGTCACACTGTAAGGACTGTTCTTCATTAGGTTTACTTATCAAAGATGTATTCCTGCTAGTATCCCTGTTATAAATTAGAATCACAAAATCCCTACAGTGCAATCCATTCGGCCCAGCAAGTCTGCACTGACCCTACGAAAGAGCACTCTCTCCAGACACTCGAGAGCTGAGGTGTGAGGGAGCAGCAGGGGGGGCAGAGCAGAGCGATCCAGACACCAGACACTGGGGAGCTGAGCTGTGAGACAGCAGCGGGGTGGAACGGAGTGATTCAGACACCAGACACTCGAGAGCTGAGGTGTGAGGGAGCAGCAGGGGCGGCAGAGCAGAGCGATCCAGACACCAGGGAGATGAGCTGTGAGGGAGCAACAGGGGCGGCAGAGCAGAGCGATCCAGACACCAGACACTGGGGAGCTGAGCTGTGAGGGAGCAACAGGATGGAACGGAGCCTCCAGGCACCACACACTCGGTGGCTGAGCTGTGAGGGAGCAGCAGGGCAGAGCAGGGTGACCCAGGCTCCAGACGCTGGTGAGCAGAACTGTGAGGAAGCAGCCAGGCACAGCAGAGCTGCCAGACTCCAGACAGTCGGGGGCTGAGCTGTAAGAGAGCAGTAGGGTGGAGCAGAGGGCTCCAGATGCTGGGGAGCTAAGCTGTGAGGAAGCAATGGGGCGGAGCAGAGCAATTCAGACACAGACACTCAGTGGCTGAGCTGTTCAGGAGCAGCGGTGTGGAGCAGAGACTCCAAACTCCAGACACACAGTGGCTGAGCTGTTCAGGAGCAAGCGGTGCGGAGCAGAGACTCCGGATACCAGACAGTCAGGAGCTGAGCTGTGAGGGAGCAGCGGTGCGGAGCAGAGACTCTGGATACCAGACACTCAGGAGCTGAGCTGTTCAGGAGCAGCGGTGCGGAGCAGAGACTCCGGATACCAGACACTCAGGAGCTGAGCTGTTCAGGAGCAGAGGTGTGGAGCAGAGACTCCAAACTCCAGACACTCAGGAGCTGAGCTGTGAGGGAGCAGCGGTGTGGAGCAGAGACTCCGGATACCAGACACTCAGGAGCTGAGCTGTGAGGGAGCAGCGGCACGGAGCAGAGACTCCGGATACCAGACACTCAGGAGCTGAGCTGTGAGGGAGCAGCGGTGCGGAGCAGAGACTCCGGATACCAGACAGTCAGGAGCTGAGCTGTGAGGGAGCAGCGGTGCAGAGCAGAGACTCCGGATACCAGACACTCAGGAGCTGAGCTGTTCAGGAGCAGCGGTGCGGAGCAGAGACTCCGGATACCAGACACTCAGGAGCTGAGCTGTTCAGGAGCAGAGGTGTGGAGCAGAGACTCCAAACTCCAGACACTCAGGAGCTGAGCTGTGAGGGAGCAGCGGTGTGGAGCAGAGACTCCGGATACCAGGCAGTCAGGAGCTGAGCTGTGAGGGAGCAGCGGTGCGGAGCAGAGACTCCGGATACCAGACACTCAGGAGCTGAGCTGTGAGGGAGCAGCGGTGTGGAGCAGAGACTCCGGATACCAGGCAGTCAAGAGCTGAGCTGTGAGGGAGCAGCGGTGCGGAGCAGAGACACCGGATACCAGACACTCAGGAGCTGAGCTGTTCAGGAGCAGCGGTGCGGAGCAGAGACTCCGGATACCAGGCAGTCAAGAGCTGAGCTGTGAGGGAGCAGCGGTGCGGAGCAGAGACTCCGGATACCAGACACTCAGGAGCTAAGATGTGAGGGAGCAGCGGTGTGGAGCAGAGACTCCAAACCCCAGACACTCAGGAGCTGAGCTGTGAGGGAGCAGCGGTGCAGAGCAGAGACTCCGGATACCAGACACTCAGGAGCTGAGCTGTGAGGGAGCAGCAGTGCGGAGCAGAGACTCCGGATACCAGACACTCAGGAGCTGAGCTGTGAGGGAGCAGCGGTGCAGAGCAGAGACTCCGGATACCAGGCAGTCAAGAGCTGAGCTGTGAGGGAGCAGCGGTGCGGAGCAGAGACACCGGATACCAGACACTCAGGAGCTGAGCTGTGAGGGAGCAGCAGTGTGGAGCAGAGACTCCGGATACCAGACACTCAGGAGCTGAGCTGTGAGGGAGCAGTGGCACGGAGCAGAGACTCCAGCTTGAGGAAATGTATCAGTTGCCGAAGGGGAATAGGTTCAGGTATACCTGGAGGTGAGGGACTTTGTGAGGAAAGAGGTCCCGTGCTTCCCAAGGCTGCTACCTCCAGCGTTACAAGATGAGCTGTTGTCCGAAGATGACACTGAGGAGGGGAAAGTGGTAGATATTTAGGGAGAGCTGATGGAGAGGTGGTCCGGTGGAGGAGGTGAGGCACAAATGGGGGGGGGGGGGGGAGGAGGAGGAGAGTTGAGGGGCGGGCTGTGGAAGGAAGCTCTGCGGGGGCGAGTGTGCCTCATTGTGTGCGAGCTCACCACTGATCCCACGTGACTTCACCTTCTGTACCAGTCTGCCATGAGGCATCTTGTCAAGGCCTTACTGAAGTCCATGTCGACAATATCTACTGCCCTACCCTCATCAACCATCTTCGTTATTCCCTCAAAAAACACGATCACGTTAGGGAGGCACACCCTGCCCTTCAGAAAACCGGGCTGCCTCTCGCTAATACGTCCACTTGCTTCCAAATGGGCGTAAATCCGATCTCGTAGAATCCTCTCCAATAATTTCCCTACCACTGACGGAAGGCCCACCGGCCTGTCATTTCTTGGATTATCCTTGTGACCCTTCTTAAACAAAGGAACAACATTAGCTACTCTCCAGTCCTCTGGGACCTCACCTGTAGCCAGTAAGGATACAAAATATTCTGTCAAGGCCCCAGCAATTTCCTCCCTTGCCTCTCAGTATTCTGGGGTAGATCCCATCAGGCCCTGGGGACTTGTCCACCTTAATGTTTTTCAAGATGCCCAACACCTCCTCCTTTTTGATCTCAATGTGACTCAGATTATCTACACACCCATCGCCAGACTCATCATCCACCAAGTCCTTCTCTTTGGTGAATATTGATGCAAAGTACTCATTTAGTACCTCACCCATTTCCTCTGGTTCCATGCATAGACCCTCCCCACCCCCCACTGTCCTTGAGTGGGCCAATCCTTTCCCTGCTACCCGCTTGCTCTTTATATACATGTAAATTCTAAGGCCAGCAGCTCCTCCCAGCCATCAGTGTCCACAGGAGCCATGACAGTTGCTGGTAATGCATCCACATGAGGGAGCCCAGGCCAAAAGTGAGAGTGGGATTACAGAATGAGGTTGTGGTGAGGGAAGGGGAAGATGGTTCGGAGGCAGGGGCAGGGGATGGATTTCAATGGCCTCTGCAGTTGTGGGAAAGCTATGCAGCCCCTATTTGATCATTGGACCTCCCATGCATTGCACTGGCTCAGGGAAAATGGGCGTCAATTGGCTCATTAATGAGTCTAATTTATATCTCACTGGTGGCAACCAGGAATCCCATTCCAGAACCATCCCCCCCATCCCCCACTGAAATCGAGGGAATAGGGAGAGTCTTTGCTGATGCCAGGAGACTGAAGTGGGGCTTCTACCAATGATTAAGTGGGCTCGGCCACCATTGTTCCTGTTCCTGGGGATTAGATTAAATTCTGCTCAGGTGACAGTTATTTGAGGAGGGGGTGTGGGTGATGGCACAGATTTTGAAAGGGTGGGGGCAGGATTTACAGAGAGAGATATATTCCAGCTGTCATGTGCAGTGGTGGGGAGGGTCACAAAGGAAGTCACTGCTGGAGGAGGTGGTATAAGCAGGTATGATAGAGACGTTTAAGAGGTGTCTTGACAAATACGTGAATAGGATGGTGTTATGGGCCAGTGCTTAAAAACTCCAAAGTTTTCTATGAAGTTCACCTGACCTATAACGTTTATGTTGAATTTGGCTAGGATGAGCAGAAGAGCCTTCACTTCAGGTGTGATTCACCAGATTTCCTGGGCGCTTTTATCACGACAAAGTTTATTATAAGAATGTAGTTAAAGATATATAAAACACTGAAAGAATTTCTTAACAATTACATAGTGAAAACACAACAGCTACAGTAATCTATGTATATAAAGGGCAGCACGGTGGTACAGTGGTTAGCATTGTTGCCTACGGCGCTGAGGACCCGGGTTCGAATCCCGGCCCTGGGTCACTGTCCGTGTGGAGTTTGCACATTCTCCCCGTGTCTGCATGGGTTTCGCCCCCACAACCCAAAAGATGTGCAGGATTGGTGGATTGGCCATGCTAAATTGCCCCTTAATTGGAAAAAATAATTGGGTACTCTAAATTTTAAAAAAAATCTATGTATATAACGCTTAATTAATCCCCCCTTAACTGTTCCAATTCAATACAAAATCCAATAAAGCAAAACCCCTTTCAAGGGCGTGGCCCAGCACACAGTAATGTCACTTGAATGGGACTGGTCCTTTCCTTTCCCTGAGCTTCTGATCCAGTTCCAATCTGCAGATTCAAAACTCCTTCCGGAAAGCAACTCTTATCGTTAAAGTTCCCAAGGCAGTTTGCCACACCTAATGTGCCTTCAGTTCACTGGAACAGCTTTAAAATGAAAACAGAGAAACGCTGCTCCTTCTCTTCTGCAGTCCAAAGCAACAAACCAAAACCCAAACACTAAAAACTCCTCTCACCTGACAGCCACAGCCCAGCTCCACCCACAAATGACATCATGAAGCCATGCTATAGGTCATCTGGTAAGACCAAACCTTTCTTAAAGGGACACTTACATGATAATGGGAATAGAGGTATATGGATCCGGAAGTGTAGAAGGTTTTAGGTTAGACGGGCAGCACGGTCGACGCAGGCCCGTTCCTGTGCGGTACTTTCCTGTTCTTTGATTAGTGGGAGTAGAATTGAGGGAATGGGACAATAATATCAAGGGAGGGTTGAGTTGAAAAAGGCCCAGAAACTAGACTGAGGTTCAGATTCAGGGCAACAGAGGGTAAAAGTAAAGTCACCATACGCTTCTTTCCCCTTTGAGGAGGGGGGCGGGGCGAGGAGGGGGCCGGGGGGGGGGGGGGGGGGCTGACTAGTGGTGATTGAACCCGAGGATCACCACACCTCAGGTGAGGGGCAAGGTTGAGAAGATAGGACTTCATGAATAATCTCAGCTGGCCTCGCTCTGCATCACGGACCAGCTGTCCAGCCAACTGAGCTAAACAGGGGACAGAATGGGGAAAGGCGCAGTTTGATTTTGTAAGCAGGAGGAAGGGATTCAAACAGCAGAGGCAGCTAAATGGTTGGTCTCAACCTTGGAGAGATAATTTGCCAGCTTCTCACGACCTGCAAAGTTTCTTCTTCTGTCCACTGACGTTGATCTTTAACTTAAAGAATGAATTTGTGATACAGAATTTCACAGCATATTCAGTGTATTCAGCAGAACAGGAAGATTATGTCACACAGCAAGTTAGTTATTAGATGTGTTTCGTCACTATCAAACCAACAAGAAGCAAAACAAGATTTCTCAAAGCTCACATCTGATAATAACCCCTAGGTTCTAAAAAATATATTCTTTCATGGAATGTGGGTGCCTCTAGTGAGGCAGCAGTTGTTGTCCATCCCTAACTGCCCTTGAACTTTATGGCTTGCGAGGCCATTTCAGAGGGTAGTTAAGAGCCAATCCAATCGCAGTGAATTGAAAGTAACGTGTAGGCCTGGATGGCTGGTTTGCTTCCTTAAAGGGTTAATATGACAATCAATGACCGTTGTTATGGTCACCAGAGTAGCTTTAAATTCCAGATTTATGAATTAAATTCAAACTTCATCAGCAGCCTTGGTAGAATTTGAACCCATGATTACTAATCCAGTGACATTATCATTATGCCACCGTCTACTCCAGTTGGAATTCCAATGCTTGGATTCAGGAACTGCTTATGTGAGTACCTCAATCTGTTATGACAATCATGAATGAACCTCCTATTCCGTGGAGCCTGGATACAAACACAACATTACTTCTGGGACCAAGGAATAATGGTAGCAGTCCATATTAAAACAAATGCTCCACTCGTGTAAAAATGGTCATCAAAGAAGAAACATCTAGTGCCCCCAAATGATCTTGAGGCACGTGCTTTTTTGTTTCAAAATAAAACTTCAATTGTCATTCCCTAGCCAGAGGAAATAACCAAAGTACAATGCTGAGAGATAGACAGTGGCTTCATAGATTATCCCAAATGTGAGAGAAACTGCAGTACCTGGAGTCCGGTGGTATATGGTCCAACTAACTTTCGAAGCCGTGAGATTCTCTCCTCCAGCAGACTTGGCTCTGCCTCCACAAATCGATAATTTTCAGCTGGGGTTGTATAAAGTGATAACTGCAAACCAAGGATGGAGAGATTATTGTTGTTTTATCCGTTGAGGTTAAGTAGCTGCAAGGCATTGATTAGAGGGTTACATGAGCAAGTGTGAAGAGAACTTTGGTGATACAGGGTGTGAGTCAAGCTCGGAGCTATAATCCTGCAATGATTCACTCTGTGAAAATCAGCTGAGGATGGATGTAGCCAGGAGATGCAATGCATGAGAAGGAAAGGTCAACGGGCAGGTAGGCATGTGTACTGGGTATAAAACATGACAGGGGATGGGATATGTGTTTAGAGTAACATGAGGGCAAGGAGCTGGCTCAAATAGGGTCTCATGATCAGAGCAGGGTCTGGGACCTCCAATTTGGAAACAAACATTCATGACACCCAAATAAGGTCCTCTTGAGGATTCCTGTCCTGTCCTCTTGCTGTTGGCAGTACTCTCTGAACAAATGTTATTCAGAGTGCTTTAATATGGATCAACAGGCACAACTTGCAGTTATACATTGCACAATGTCCCAAGTAGTAGTAGGATTAAAGCCAATATGGTGAAGTTGAAACTTATACATTGAGATTTTCTTTGCTGAGAGTTTATCCCTCACAAATCCGTGCTGACTATCCTGGATTAAGCTGTATCTTTCCAAATGATCATAAATCCTATCCCTCAGGACCCTTTCCAATAATTTACCTATGACCGAAGTGAGACTAACCGGCCCAGGGTTATACCTATTCCCTTTCTTGAACAAGGGGACAACATTTGCCTCTCTCCAGTCTTCTGGCACTATTCCTGTAGACAGTGAGGATATAAAGATCAAAGCCAAAGGCTCTGCAATCTCATCCCTCGCCTCCCAAAGAATCCTAGTATATATCCCATCAGGCCCAGGGGACTTATCTATCCTCAGGCTTCTCAAAATTTCTAACACATCTTCCTTCCGAATATCTACCTCCTCCAGCCTACCAACCTGTATCGCACTATCCTCCTCAATAACATGGCCCCCTCTCCTTTGTGGACACTGAAGAAAAGTATTCATTTAGGGCCTCTCCTATATCTTCAGACTCCATAGACACGTTCCCACTACTGTCCTTGGCCGGCCCTAACTTCACCATGGTCATTCTTTTATTCCTCATATAAGCTGTAAAAAGCCTTGATCCTATCCGCCAGGGACTTCTCATGCCCCCTCTTAGCTCTCCTCAGCCCTTTCTTGAGCTCCTTCCTAGCTATCTTATATCCCTCAAGTGCCCTAACTGAATCTTGTTTTCTCATCCTTTCATAAGCCCTCTTCTTCCTCTTGACAAGACATTCAACCTCTTTTGTAAACCATGGTTCCCTCACACGGCCATTTCCTCCCTGCCTGACAGGGACATACATATCAAGGACACGCAGTATTTCGTCCTTGCAAAAGCTCCACATCTCAATTGTGCCTATCCCTAACAGTTCCTGTTTCCAGCTTATGCTCCCCAATTCTTGCCTAATCGCATCGTAATTACCTTTCCCCCAGTTATAAACCTTGCCCTGCCATATGTTCCTATCCCTCTCCAATGCTGTAGTGAAAGTCGCCGAATTGTGGTGACTATCTCCAAAGTGCTCTCCCACAACCAAATCTAACATTTGGCTCGGTTCATTACCCAGTAACAAATACAATGTGGCCCCGCCTCTGGTCAGCCTATCCACATATTGTGTGAGGAAACCCTCCTGCACACACTGGATATAAACAGCCCCATCAAAACTATCCCAATTATAGTGGTTCCAATCAATATTTGGAAATTGAAAGTCACCCATGACAACTACCCTGTGACTACCGCACCTATCCAAAATCTGCATTGCAATCTTTTCCTCCAAATCTCTATTACTGTTTGGGGGCCTATAGAAAACTCCTAACAAACACTGCCCAAATTACCAAGTTCCAATTCCCACTCTGGCTGTGTCTCACTCACTCAGGCTGTGTCTCCTATGCCTGCGCAAGTCTTACTGAGTGTGCTTTCTGTCTGTCTTTTATATCTTTTATACTTTCTTGTTCAAAGAGACTGTCAATGGAGAGGGATTCCAGTTGGAGGAAGAAGAAAAAAAAGGACGATATTATTATACATGTTGGCATGTGTTGTTTTTTTGAAACAAAAAAGTATATTTACTGTGTGCATTTCTTAAAGGATAGTGAAAAAGTGAAAAATGAAACCATCTTGAAGTTGATAGTTTTTTTTTTCATGAGGGGAGGTGTCATGTAAGAGTACCTTTATGAAATGGGTGTTTTTTATAGAATAACTGTAGTGGGTGTACCTTTTAGAATAGGTATTTATTACTGCAGTGATGTCAGAGTGTGGGTGGAGCTGGGCTGTCTGTCAACTTTTAGTTTCACTTTGAGGACAGCTTGGGTGTGTCTGTGTTTTTTGGTTTTGTTTCAGTGTTGGAGCTGCAGTCAGCCACAGGATGTGTAATGTTGTTCCCTCTGCCATGTAAAGATCATTTGGTGAATTCAGAGTGATAACTGTTCTCAGTAGTGAATTTAAACCTGACATGCTTCTGTTAAAAGTTTTGTTTTACGTCTTATGGGTGTTAAAAGGAAAGTAAGGATTACTTAGTGTCGTATTCTTTTGGGGGGTGTATTTGAATTGATGGTTGCTAAGATGTTCACTGTATGTTTTAAAAAGGTTCACTTGAGTTGATAGAATAAACATTGTTTTGCTTAAAAAAAATACTTTTCAATTTCTGCTGTACCACACCTGTAGAGTGGGCCGTGTGCTCCCCATACCACAATCTATTAAAAGTTGTGGGTCAGGTGAACTCCATGATACACATTGGGGTTCTCTAAACCCTGGCCCATAACAATTGTTCTTTGCTACAAAACAAGTATGTTTACCTGGTCAACCTTGAGAAGCCCTTTCTCTGGTTTGACACTCTGTGCAAAGACTGGCACAGAAAGCAGTGCCAGGCTTGTGGGCGACACTACCAGTGGAACAACCTGCAAGGGGAAGCACAGGGTTAATGTACTGATTCAACTGAACAGTCTGAAACAACTGCTTAAGCCATCAATAATACTGCCGGAGGTAATAATGATAATCTTCATTGCCCCAGGAAGCTTACAGTAACTGTGCAATGAAGTTACTGCGAAAAGCTCCTAGTGGCTACGTTGCGGCGCCTGTTCGGTTACATGGAGGGAGAATTCAGAATGTCCAAATTACATAACAATATGTCTTTCAAGACTTGTGAGAGGAAACTGGAGCACCCAGAGGAGGTGACAAGTAGGTTAGACCAGGGAAACCCAGTGGATGTGGTCTATCTGGATTTCCAAAAGGCCTTTGATAAGGTGCCACACAGGAGGCTGCTGAGTAAGGTGAGGGCCCATGGTGTTCGAGGTGAGCTACTGGCATGGGTTGAGGATTGGCTGTCTGACAGAAGGCAGAGAGTTGGGATAAAAGGTTCTTTTTCGGAATGGCAGCCGGTGACCAGCGGTGTCCCACAGGGTTCAGTGTTGGGGCCGCAGCTGTTCACCATATATATTAATGATCTGGATGAAGGGACTGGGGGCATTCCAGCAAAGTTTGCCGATGATACGAAGTTAGGTGGTCAGGCAGGTAGTGCTGAGGATGTGGGGAGGCTGCAGAAGGATCTAGACAGTTTGGGAGAGTGGTGCAGGAAGTGGCTGATGCAATTCAACGTGAGAAAATGTGAGGTCTTGCACTTTGGAAAAAAGAATCCAAGCATAGACTACTTTCTAAAAGGTGAGAAAATTCATAATGCCAAAGTACAAAGGGATCTGGGAGTGCTAGTCGAGGATTCCCTAAAGGTAAACATGCAGGTTGAATCTGTGATTAAGAAAGCGAATGCAATGTTGTCATTTATCTCAAGAGGGTTGGAATATAAAAGCAGCGATGTGCTACTGAGCCTTTATAAGGCTCTGGTTAGGCCCCATTTGGAGTACTGTGTCCAGTTTTGGGCCCCACATCTCAGGAAGGACATACTGGCACTGGAGCGTGTCCAGCGGAGATTCACATGGATGATCCCTGGAATGGCGGGTCTAACATATGATGAACGGCTGAGGATCCTGGGATTGTATTCATTGGAGTTTAGAAGGTTAAGGGGAGATCTAATAGAAACTTACAAGATAATACATGGCTTAGAAAGGGTGGACGCAAAGAAACTGTTTCCGTTAGGCGAGGAGACACGGACCCGTGGGCACAGCCTTAGAATTAGAGGGGGTAAATTCAGAACAGAAATGCGGAGACATTTCTTCAGCCAGAGAGTGGTGGGCCTGTGGAATTCATTGCCGCGGAGTGCAGTGGAGGCCGGGACGCTAAATGGCTTCAAGGCAGAGATAGATAAATTCTTGATGTCGCGAGGAATTAAGGGCTACGGGGAGAATGCTGGTAGGTGGAGTTGAAATGCCCATCAGCCATGATTGAATGGCGGAGTGGACTCGATGGGCCGAATGGCCTTACTTCCACTCCTATGTCTTATGGTCTTATGGTCTTATGGTCTTAAACCCATGCAGACACAAGGAGAACGTGCAGACTTCACACAGAACGTGACCCAAGCCCGGAATCGAACCTGGGACCCTGGCGCTGTCTTATGGATGTTTGGGAATTTATTAAGGATTACTTAGTGTTGTATTCTCTGGGGGATGTATTTGAATTGATGGTTGCTAAGATGTTCACTGTATGTTTTAAAAAGGTTAACTTGAGTTCATGGAATAAACCTTGTTTTACTTTAAAAAATACTTTTCGATTTCTGCTGTACCACACCTGTAGAGTGGGTCGTGTGCTCCCCATACCACAATCTATTAAAAGTTGTAGATCAGGAGAACTCCATGATACACTTTGAGGTTCTCTAAACCCAGGCCCATAACACATAGATAGAGTGGATAGTCAGAGACATATTCCCGGGTAGAGGGGTCAATTACTCAGGGGCACAGGTTTAAGGTGCGAGGGGCAAGGTTTAGAGGAGATGTACGAGACAAGTTTTTTTACACAGAGGGTAGTGGGTGCCTGGAACTCGCTGCCGGAGGAGGTGGTGGAAGCAGGGACAATAGTGACGTTTAAGGGACATCTTGACAAATACATGGATAGGATGGGAATAGAGGGATACGGATCACAGAAGTGTAGAAGATTTTAGTTTAGATTGGCAGCATGGTCGGCACAGGCTTGGAGGGTCGAAGGGCCTGTTCCTGTGCTGTACTTTTCTTTGTTCTTTGTTATATACTGGACACAGAAACACACTCAAACTGCAATGTGATTGGATACGTTGAATCAGTGGGCAAATGAATGGCAGATGCACTCCAATTTGAGGTGATCCACTTTGGTAGCAAAAACAGTACAGCAGACTATTATCTGAATGGCCATACATTAGGAGAGGTGAACGTGCAACGAGACCCAGGTGTCCTAGTACACTAGTCACTGAAGGTAAGCATGCAGGTGCAGCAGACAGTGAAGGTGGTAAATGGTATGCTGACCTTCATTGCGAGAGGATGAGAGTACAGGAACGGGGATGTCTTGCTGGTGAGATCACACCTGGAATATTGTGTGCAGTTTTGGTAAAAAGAGCAGAGCGATTATTTAAAAGATACCCCTGTGAAGGAACTCTACAGCAAGACCTTTCTTCCTCAGATGAGGAGACCAAAACTGCACACAATATTCCAGGTGTGGTTTCTCGAAGGCTGTGGAAACCGGGACTGAGATAACTGACCTCCAACCACAACTATCTTCCGTTGTGCTCAGTGTGACTCCAACCAGTGGAATTTTCCCCCTGGTTCCCATTGACTCTAGGGGCACGATCCAATGGCCATGCTGTGCCTGAAAAGCAGCTTGAATGGTGCAGTGTGGCCGATAAAAGCCGGGAGATCCTACTCCCGGGATCTACCCGACTCACGAGATCTAGCACAATCTTACGAGACGTTGCGATGTAACACTTTTTAGCAAATCTGCATATTAGAGGGCGACAGTTAGTCTCACTCTAATATGCAGTTTCCAGAGATAACCAAGGCATTGGTATTTATCCTCTTTGGCTTGGAGTCCTCAGGCGAGCACCGTTCAGCAGTGTCCCCACAAATGGGGACCAGACGGAACGGCACTCATGGGGGACTTCCAGATAATCGGAGGCCCCAGGTGATGCCCTTTGGGCAGGGTGGTACACTGGGACTGACAGTGTGACAAGAGCACCCTGGCAATGGCAGCCTTGGTGCTGGCAGGGGCACTCCCAGGGTGTGCCAACTTGGCATTTTTTGAGCGTTGGCAATCAGGGTGGGGGTGCGCTCTGCGAGTGTTGGGGAGGGGCTGGGCGTGGAGGGCAGGAACCCTCCCATAGTGGGTTGGGGAGGGGGTGGCCGGTGGTTGCGTTAGGGGCCTCAGAGATCGGGCATCATTTAAAAAGTGTCCCGATCTCTCGCTATGCTGAGGAGTTCCAGGTGGTGGACTACCCCACTGTACAAAAGAGGCTATATGCTGTCTTGGTGTCAAGGGCAGTCACTCTGGTGTTCAGTTCTTTTGTCCATATTCGAACCAAGGCTGTAATGAGGTCAGGAGCTCAGTGACCCTGGCGGAACCCACACTGGGCATTTGTGAGCAGATTATTCCAAAGTAAGTGCCACTTTATAGCATTGTTGATGACCCCTTCCATCACTTTACTGATGATTGAGAGGAGATGGATAGGGCAGTAATTGACCAGGTTGCATTGGCCCTGCTTTTTGTGTACAGGATTTACCTGGACAATTTCCTACATTGTCGGTTGATGCCAGTGTTGTCGCTGTATCGCAACAGTTTGGGGAGGGAAACAGCAAGTTCTGCAGCACATCTTCATTACTATCACCTGAATATTGTCAGGGCCCATAGTCTTCACAGTATCCAATGCCTTCAGCTGTTTCACATGGGGTGAATCGAATTGGCTGAAGACTGGCATTTGTGATGCCAAAGACCTCAGGAGGAGACTGAGTTGAACTTCTGGCTGAAGATTATTATGAATGCGTCACTCTTGTCTACAGCACTGACGTGCTGGGCTCCTCCATCATTGAGGATGGGGATAGGTAGCACGGTGACACAGTGGTTAGCATTGCTGTCTCACGGCATCCCGGGTTCCATCTCAGCTCCGAATCATTGTCTGTGTGGAGTTTGCACATAGAACATAGAACATAGAACATAGAACAGTACAGCACAGAACAGGCCCTTCAGCCCTCGATGTTGTGCCGAGCAATGATCACCCTATACCCGTAACCCAACAACCCCCCCCAACCTTACTTTTTTAGGACACTATGGGCAATTTAGCATGGCTAATCCACCTAACCCGCACATCTTTGGACTGTGGGAGGAAACCGGAGCACCCGGAGGAAACCCACGCACACAGGGGGAAGACGTGCAGACTCCGCACAGACAGTGACCCAGCCGGGAACCAAACCGGGGACCCTGGAGCTGTGAAGCATCTATGCCACCATGCTACCGTGCTGCCCACTGTCTGCCTTCTGCCAGTCAGCCAATTCTCTATCCATGCCAGGACCTTACCCTCAACACCATGGACTAGAAACTTATTTAACAATCTCCTATGTGGCACTTTGTCAAAGGCCTTCTGGAAATCTAAATAAATCATGTCCACTGGTTCTCCTTTGTCTAACTTCCTTGTTACCTCCTCAAAGAATTCTAACAGACTTGTCAGACATGATCTCCCTTTGACAAAGCCATGCTGACTCAGTCCTATTTTAACATTCACTTCCAAGTACTCCGCGATCTCATCTTTAATAACGGACTCGAAAATCTTACCAATGACCGAAGTCAGGCTACACACCCCTGTCTGCATCTACAGGCCGAGGTGGACATGGTTGACAGCTTCAATTTCCTAGGTGTATACATCACCAAAAATCTGTCCTGGTCACCCATATTGACGCGACCACCGAGAAAGCACTACAGTGCCTCTACTTCCTCAGGAACTGAAGGAAATTCGGCATGTCCACATCGACTCTTGCCAACTTTTACAGGTGCACCATAGAAAGCATCCTATCTGGCTGCATCACAGCCTGGTGTGGCAACAGCTTGGCCCAAGACAGGAAAAAACTACAGAGTCGTGAACACCATCCAGTCCATCATACAAACCTGCCGCCCATCCATTCTGCATCGATATATTGATGATTCTCTCTCACTCTCTCTGCACCTATATATTGATTCTCTCTCGCGTTCTCTCTCTCTCTCTCTCTATATATATATATATATAAATATAGATGATTCTCTCTCCTGTGTTGATATATTGATGATTCTGTGTCTACATATGAATGCTTCCCTCTCTGTCCATGTATTGATGATTCACTCTGTATGCCTATATATTGATGATTGTCTGTGTCTATATATTAATGCTTCACTATCTCGCTTTCTCTGTCTATATATTAATGCTTCTCCCTCTGTCTATATATTGATAATTCTCTCTCTGCGTTTATATACTAATGCTTCCCCCCTCTGTCTATATATTGATGATTCTCTGTGTCTACATATTAATGCTTCCACCCTCTCTGTCTATATATTGATGATTCACTCTCTGTCTACATATTGATGATTCTCTGTGTCTATATATTAATGCTTCCCTCTCACTGTCTACATATTGATGATTCTCTGTGTGTATATATTAATGCTTCCCCCCTCTCTCTGTCTATATAGTGATGATTCTCTGTGCGTATATGTTAATGCTTCCCCCCTCTCTCTGTCTATATATTGATGATTCTCTGTGTCTATATATTAATGCTTCCCTCTCTCTCTGTCTATATCTTGATGAATCTCTGTGTCTATATATTGATGAACATAGGACAGTGCAGCAGAGAACAGGCCCTTCGGCCCTCGATGTTGTGCTGAGCATTGTCCGAAACCAAGATCATGCTATCCCACTCCCTGTCATTCTGGTGTGCTCCATGTGCCTATCCAATAACCGCTTGAAAGTTCCTAAAGTGTCCGACTCCACGATCACAGCAGGCAGCCCATTCCACACCCTAACCACTCTCTGAGTAAAGAACCTACCTCGGACATCCCTCCTTTATCTCCCACCCTGAATCTTATAGTTATGCCCCCTTGTAACAGCTACATCCACCCGAGGAAATAGTCTCTGAACGTCCACTCTATCTATCCCCCTCATCATCTTATAAACCTCTATTAAGTCGCCTCTCATCCTCCTCCACTCCAAAGAGAAAAGCCCTAGCTCCCTCAACCTTTCCTCATAAGACCGATCCTGCAAACCAGGCAGCATCCTGGTAAATCTCCTTTACACCCTTTCCAATGCTTCCACATCCTTCCTATAATGAGGTGACCAGAACTGCACACAATACTCCAAATGAGGTCTCACCAGGGTCATGTAAAGTTGCAGCATAACCCCGTGGCTCTTAAACCCAAGTCCCCTGTTAATAAATGCTAACACACTATAGGCCTTCTTCACGGCTCTATCCACTTGAGAGGCAACCTTCAGAGATCTGTGGACATGAACCCCAAATCTGTCTGTTCCTCCACATTCCTCAGAACCCTGCCATTGACCCTGTAATCCGCATTCAAATTTTTTCTACCAAAATAAATCATCTCACACTTATCAGGGTTAAACTCCATCTGCCATTTTTCGGCCCAGCTCTGCATCTATCAATGTCTCTTTGCAGCCTACAACAGCCCTCCACCTCATCCACTACTCCACCAATCTTGGTGTCATCAGCCCCCTCCTCCAAGTTATTGATAAAAATCACAAATAGCAGAGGACCCAGCACTGATCCCTGTCGTACACCGCTGGTAACTGGTCTCCAGTCTGAACATTTTCCATCCACCACCACCCTCTGTCTTCTATGTGGTTGCCACTTACTTATCCAATTGGCCAAATTTCCCTCTATCCCACACCTCCTTACTTTCTTCATGAGCTGACCATGGGGAACCTTATCAAACGCCTTACTAAAATCCATGTATACAACATCAACTGCTCTATCTTCATCTATACACTTAGTTACCTCCTCAAAGAATTCAATCAAATTTGTGAGGCACGACGTACCCTTCACGAATCCATGTTGACTATCCTGGATTAAGCTGCATCTTTCCAAATGGTCATAAATCCTATCCTTCAGGACCTTTTCCATTAACTTACCGATCACCAAAGTAAGACTAACTGGCCTATAATTACCAGGGTCATTCCTATTCCCTTTCTTGAACAGAGGAACAACATTTGCCACTCTCCAGTCCTCTGGCACTATCCCCGTGGACAGCGAGGACCCAAAGATCACAGCCAAAGGCTCTGCAATCTCATCCCTTGCCTCCCAAAGAATCCTTGGATATATCCCATCTGGCCCAGGGGACTTGTCGACCCTCAGGTTTTTCAAAATTGCGAATACATCCTTCCTCAGAACATCTACCTCCTCCAGCCTACCCGCCTGTATCACACTCTCATCCTCAAAAACATGGCACCTCTCCTTGGTGAACACTGAAGAAAAGTATTAATTCAACGCCTATTTCTTCTGACTCTATGCACAAGTTCCCACTACTGTCCTTGACCGGCCCTACCCTCACCCTGGTCATTCTTTTATTTCTCACATAAGAGTAAAAAGTCTTGGGGTTTTCCTTGATCCAACCCGTCAAGGACTTCTCATGCCCCCTCCTAACTCTCCTTAAAGCTTCCCACCTCTCTATCTATGGATGATTCTCTGTGTGTATATATTAATGCTTCCCCCTCTCTGTGTCTATATATTGATGATTCTCTGTGTGCATATATTAAAGCTTCCCACCTCTCTATCTATGGATGATTCTCTGTGTGTATATATTAAAGCTTCCCATCTCTCTGTGTCTATATATTGATGATTCTCTGTGTCTATATATTAAAGCCTCCCACCTCTCTATCTATGGATGATTCCATGTGTGTATATATTAATGCTTCCCCCTCTCTGTGTCTATATATTGATGATTCTCTGTGTGTATATATTAAAGCTTCCCACCTCTCTATATATTGATGATTCTCTGTGTGTATATATTAAAGCTTCCCATCTCTCTATATATTGATGATTCTCTGTGTGTATATATTCAAGCTTCCCACCTCTCTATATATTGATGATTCTCTATGTGTATATATTAAAGCTTCCCCCTCTCTGTGTCTATATATTAGTGATTCTCTGTGTGTATATATTAAAGCTTCCCCCTCTCTGTGTCTATATATTGATGATTCTCTGTGTGTATATATTAAAGCCTCCCACCTCTCTATCGATGGATGATTCTCTGTGTGTATATATTCAAGCTTCCCACCTCTCTGTGTCTATATATTGATGATTCTCTGTGTGTATATATTCAAGCTTCCCACCTCTCTGTGTCTATACAGTATATTGATGATTCTCTGTGTGTATATATTCAAGCTTCCCACCTCTCTATCTATGGATGATTCTCTGTGTGTATATATTAATGCTTCCCCCTCTGTGTCTATATATTGATGATTCTCTGTGTGTATATATTAAAGCTTCCCATCTCTCTATCTATGGGTGATTCTCTGTGTGTATATATTAATGCTTCCCCCTCTCTGTGTCTATCTATGGATGATTCTCTATGTGTATATATTAAAGCCTCCCATCTCTCTATCTATGGATGATTCTCTATGTGTATATATTAAAGCCTCCCATCTCTCTATCTATGGATGATTCTCTGTGTGTATATATTAATGCTTCCCCCTCTGTGTCTATATATGGATGATTCTCTGTGTGTATATATTAATGCTTCCCCCTCTCTGTGTCTATATATATATATCCGGGTTTAATGTATATTTGTTAGTTTAATTTTCTCACCATCTCTCTCTCCGGACGCGGTGACCTCCGCTGGTGAATTGTGGGATGTTCTACAAAGACCGCGAGGGCTCAAACCCCGGAGAGGAAATCGAAATAGAGAGAGTGAGAGAGAGAGAGAGCCCGGAGTGAGAGAGATCCTGGAGCGAGATAGTGTGAAACTGGAGTGAGAGAGAGAGAGAGAGAGATCCCGGAGTGAGAGAGAGAGAGATCCCGGAGTGAGAGAGAGAGAGAGATACTGGAGCAAGAGAGAGAGTGTGTGAAACTGGAAAGAGAGAGAGATCCTGGAGTGAGAGAGTGTGAAACTGGAGAGAGAGTGCGTGAAACTGGAGTGAGAGAGAGAGATCCTGGAGTGAGAGAGAGAGTGTGAAACTGGAGAGAGAGATCCTGGAGTGAGAGAGTGTGAAACTGGAGTGAGAGAGAGAGTGTGAAACTGGAGAGAGAGTGTGTGAAACTGGAGTGAGAGAGAGAGATCCTGGAGTGAGAGAGAGTGTGTGAAACTGGAAAGAGAGAGATCCTGGAGTGAGAGAGAGTGTGAAACTGGAGTGAGAGAGAGAGAGAGAGAGAACCCGGAGTGAGAGAGAGATCCTGGAGCAAGAGAGAGAGAGTGTGAAACTGGAAAGAGAGAGAGATCCTGGAGTGAGAGAGTGTGAAACTGGAGAGAGAGTGCGTGAAACTGGAGTGAGAGAGAGAGATCCTGGAGTGAGAGAGAGAGTGTGAAACTGGAAAGAGAGAGAGATCCTGGAGTGAGAGAGTGTGAAACTGGAGTGAGAGAGAGTGTGTGAAACTGGAGTGAGAGAGAGAGATCCTGGAGTGAGAGAGAGTGTGTGAAACTGGAAAGAGAGATCCTGGAGTGAGAGAGAGTGTGAAACTGGAAAGGGAGAGAGAGAGAGATCCTGGAGTGAGAGAGTGTGAAACTGGAGTGAGAGAGAGAGAGAAGTCCTGGAGTGAGAGCGAGAGTGTGTGAAACTGGAAAGAGAGCGAGAGAGATCCTGGAGTGAGAGAGTGTGAAACTGGAGTGAGAGAGAGAGAGATCCTGGAGTGAGAGAGAGAGAGGTCCTGGAGTGAGAGAGAGAGAGAGATCCTGGAGCGAGAGAGTGTGAAACTGGAGTGAGAGAGAGAGAACCTGGAGCGAGAGAGAGAGAGAGAGAGAGTGTGAAACTGGAAAGAGAGAGAGATCCTGGAGTGAGAGAGTGTGAAACTGGAGTGAGTGAGAGAGAGAACCCGGAGTGAGAGAGAGAGATCCTGGAGCGAGAGAGTGTGAAACTGGAGTGAGAGAGAGATCCTGGAGTGAGAGAGAGAGAGTGTGTGAAACTGGAAAGAGAGAGAGATCCTGGAGTGAGAGAGTGTGAAACTGGAGTGAGAGAGAGAGAGAGAACCTGGAGTGAGAGATTGTGTGAAACTGGAAAGAGAGAGAACCCGGAGTCAGAGAGAGAGGTCCTGGAGCGAGAGAGTGTGAAACTGGAGTGAGCGAGAGAGAACCCGGAGTGAGAGAGAGAGATCCTGGAGCGAGAGAGAGAGAGAGAATGTGAAACTGGAAAGAGAGAGAGATCCTGGAGTGGGAGAGTGTGAAACTGGAGTGAGAGAGAGAGAGAGAGAACCCGGAGTGAGAGAGAGATCCTGGAGCGAGAGAGAGAGAGAGAGAGTGAAACTGGAAAGAGAGAGAGATCCTGGAGTGAGAGAGTGTGAAACTGGAGTGAGAGAGAGAGTGTGAAACTGGAGAGAGAGTGTGTGAAACTGGAGTGAGAGAGAGAGATCCTGGAGTGCGAGAGAGAGTGTGAAACTGGAAAGAGAGAGATCCTGGAGTGAGAGAGAGTGTGAAACTGGAAAGGGAGAGAGAGAGAGAGATCCTGGAGTGCGTGAGTGTGAAATTGGAAAGGGAGAGAGAGAGAGATCCTGGAGTGAGAGAGTGTGAAACTGGAGTGAGAGAGACAGAAGTCCTGGAGTGAGAGAGAGAGTGTATGAAACTGGAAAGAGAGCGAGAGAGATCCTGGAGTGAGAGAGTGTGAAACTGGAGTGAGAGAGAGAGAGAACCCGGAGTGAGAGAGAGAGATCCTGGAGCGAGAGAGAGTGTGTGAAACTGGAAAGAGAGAGAGATCCTGGAGTGAGAGAGTGTGAAACTGGAGTGAGAGAGAACCCGGAGTGAGAGAGATAGATCCTGGAGCGAGAGAGAGAGAGTGTGTGAAACTGGAGTGAGAGAGAGAGATCCTGGAGTGAGAGAGAGAGTGTGAAACTGGAAAGAGAGAGATCCTGGAGTGAGAGAGAGTGTGAAACTGGAAAGGGAGAGAGAGAGAGATCCTGGAGTGAGAGAGTGTGAAACTGGAGTGAGAGAGAGAGATCCTGGAGCGAGAGAGAGAGAACCCGGAGTGAGAGAGAGATCCTGGAGCGAGAGAGAGAGAGTGTGTGAAACTGGAGTGAGAGAGAGAGATCCTGGAGTGAGAGAGAGAGTGTGAAACTGGAAAGAGAGAGATCCTGGAGTGAGAGAGAGTGTGAAACTGGAAAGAGAGAGAGAGAGAGATCCTGGAGTGAGAGAGTGTGAAACTGGAGTGAGAGAGAGAGAAGTCCGGGAGTGAGAGAGAGAGTGTGCGAAACTGGAAAGAGAGCAAGAGAGATCCTGGAGTGAGAGAGTGTGAAACTGGAGTGAGAGAGAGAGATCCTGGAGTGAGAGAGAGAGAGGTCCTGGAGTGAGAGAGAGAGATCCTGGAGCGAGAGAGTGTGAAACTGGAGTGAGAGAGAGAGAACCCGGAGTGAGAGAGAGAGAGAGAGTGTGTGAAACTGGAAAGAGAGAGAGATCCTGGAGTGAGAGAGTGTGAAACTGGAGTGAGAGAGAGAGAGAGAGAACCCGGAGTGAGAGAGAGAGATCCTGGAGCGAGAGAATGTGAAACTGGAGTGAGAGAGAGAGAACCCGGAGTGAGAGAGAGAGATCCTGGAGCGAGAGAGAGAGAGTGTGAAACTGGAAAGAGAGAGAGATCCTGGAGTGAGAGAGTGTGACACTGGAGTGAGAGAGAGAGAGAGAGAACCCGGAGTGAGAGAGAGAGATCCTGGAGCGAGAGAGTGTGTGAAACTGGAGTGAGAGAGAGAGAGAACCAGTGTGAGAGAGAGATCATGGAGTGAGAGAGAAAGAGAGAGATCCTGGAGAGAGAGAGAGAGAGAGAGAGAAACTGGAGTGAGAGAGAGAGAGAGAGAGATCCTGGAGTGAGAGAGAGAGTGTCTGAAACTGGAGAAAGAGAGAGATCCTGGAGTCAGAGAGAGACCCTGGAGTGAGAGAGGGAGAGATCCTGGAGTGAGAGAGATCCTGGAGTGAGAGAGGGAGAGATCCTGGAGTGAGAGAGATCCTGGAGTGAGAGAGAGAGAGATCCTGGAGTGAGAGAGGGAGATCCTGGAGCAGAGAGAGAGGGTGTGAAACTGGAGTGAGAGAGAGAGAGATCCTGGAGTGAGAGACAGAGATCCTGGAGAGAGAGATCCTGGAGTGAGAGAGAGAGTGAAAGAGATCCTGGAGTGAGAGAGAGAGAGATCCTGGAGTGAGAGCGAGAGAGGGAGATCCTGGAGTGAGAGAGCGAGATCCTGGAGTGAGAGAGAGAGAGTGTGTGAAACTGGAAGGAGAGAGAGAGAGGGAGATCCTGGAGTGAGAGAGGGAGATCCTGGAGTGTGAGAGAGAGTGTGTGAAACTGGAGGGAGGGAGATCCTGGAGTGAGAGAGAGATACTGGAGTGAGTGAGAGAGAGAGAAAGAGAGAGATCCTGGAGTGCGAGAGAAAGATAATGGAGTGAGTGAAAGAGAGTGATCCTGGAGTGAGAGAGAGATCCTGGTGTGTGTGTGTGAGAGAGAGAGAGAGAGAGAGAGAGAGCCTGCAGTGCGAGAGAGAGAGAAATCCTGGAGTGAGGGAGAGATCCTAGAGTAAGAGAGAGTGTGAAGCTGGAGTGAGAGAGCGAGGTCCTGGAGTGAGTGACAGAGAGAGAGAGAGAGATCCTGGAGTGAGTGAGAGAGAGAGATATCCGGGAGTGAGTGAGAGAGAGAGATATCCGGGAGTGAGTGAGAGAGAGAGATCCTGGAGAGAGAGAGAGATCCTGGAGTGAGAGAGAGAGAGAGAGATCCTGGAGTGAGAGAGATTGTGTGAAACTGGAGTGAGAGAGAGAGAGATCATGGAGTGAGTGAGAGAGAGAAAGATCCTGGAGTGAGAGAGATCTTGGACTGAGAGAGATCCTGGAGTGAGAGAGATCCTAGAGTGAGAGAGAGATAGTGATAAATCGGATGGAAAGACACGATATTGTGAGTGAAACTCTGAAGTGAGAGAGAGATTGAATCTGGAGTGAGGAAGTGAGAATCTGGAGTGAGAGAGGGAGAATGACTCCAGAGAATAAGAGGGACTGAAAAACCGGAGTGAGAAAGTGAAACTGAACTGAGAGAGTGAAAAACTGGACTCGAACATAGAACATAGAACACTACAGCGCAGTACGGGCCCTTCGGCCCTCGATGTTGCGCCGACCTGTGAAACCATCTGAAGCCTATCTGACCTACACTATTCCATTTTCATCCATATGTCTATCCAGTGACCACTTAAATGCCCTTAAAGTTGGCGAGTCTACTACTGTTGCAGGCAGGGCGTTCCACACCCCTACTACTCTCTGAGTAAAGAAACTGCCTCTGACACCTGTCCTATATCTACCACCCCTCAATTTAAAGCTATGTCCCCTCGTGTTGGTCATCACCATCCGAGGAAAAAGACTCTCACTGTCCACCCTATCTAACCCTCTGACTATTTTATATGTCTCTATTAAGTCACCTCTCAGCCTTCTCCTCTCTAACGAAAACAACCTCAATTCCCTGAGCCTTTCCTCGTAAGACCTTCCCTCCATACCAGGCAACATCCTAGTAAATCTCCTCTGAACCCTTTCCAAAGCTTCCACATCCTTCCTATAATGTGGTGACCAGAACTGCACGCAGTACTCCAGGTGCGGCCGCACCAGAGTTATGTACAGCTGCAGCATGACCTTGTGGTTCCGAAACTCAATCCCCCTGCTTATAAAGGCTAGCACACCATATGCCTTCTTAACAGCCATATTAACCTGGGTGGCAACTTTCAGGGATTTATGTACCTGGATGCCGAGATCTCTCTGTTCATCTACACTACCAAGAATCTTGCCATTAGCCCAGTACTCTGCATTCCTGTTACTCCTTCCAAAGTGAACCACCTCACGCTTTTCCGCATTAAACTCCATCTGCCACCTCTCAGCCCAGCTCTGCATCTTATCTATGTCCGTCTGTATCCTATAACATCCTTCAGCACTATCCACAACTCCACCGACCTTCGTGTCATCTGCAAATTTACTAACCCATCCTTCTACACCCTCTTCCAGGTCATTTATAAAAATGACAAACAGCAGTGGCCCCAAAACAGATCCTTGCGGTACACCACTAGTAACTGAACTCCAGGATGAACATTTGCCATCAACCACCACCCTCTGTCTTCTTTCAGCTAGCCAATTACTGATCCAAACCGCTCAATCACCTTCAATTCCATACTTCCTTATTTTCTGTAATAGCCTACCGTGGGGAACCTTATCAAACGCCTTACTGAAATCCATATACACCACATCAACAGCTTTACCCTGATCCACCTGTTTGGTCACCTTCTCAAAAAACTCAATAAGGTTTGTGAGACATGACCTACCCTTCACAAAACCATGTTGAGTATCGCTAATCAACTTGTTCTTTTCAAGATGATTGAGAGAGAGAGAGAGAATTCAATTGGAGTGAGAGAGAATGAATAAATGAAACTGGAGTGAGAGAAAGAGGAAATGAAACTGGAGTGAGTGAGAGAATATAACTGCAATGGGAGAGGGAGAACAAAACTGGAGTAAGGGGGAGAGAAAAACTGGACTGAGAGAAAATAAACTACTGAGAAAGAGAAAATCTGGATTGAGAGAGAAAACTGGACTGAGAGAGAGAGAGAAACTGGAGCGAAACAGAAACTATACTGAGATAAACTGGAGTGAGAGAGAAAAAATAACTGTTGTGAGAGAGAGAGAGAAATTGTGGAGAGAATCTGGACTGAGAAGGAGAAAAGCTGGACTGAGAGATAGAGAAAAACTGCAGTGAGTGAGGGAGGAACTGGAGAGAAAGACAGAGAGAAATTGGAGTGAGAGCGAAAAATGACAGAGAAATAAACTGGTGTGAGAGAGAGAAGCTGTAGTGAGAGGGAGAGAGAAACTGGAGTGAGAGGCAGAGAGAAACTGGAGTGAGAGGGAGAGAGAAACTGGAGTGAGAGGCAGAGAGAAACTGGAGGGAGAGAGAAGCTGGAGTGAGAGGCAGAGAGAAACTGGAGTGAGAGGGAGAGAGAAACTGGAGTGAGAGGGAGAGAGAAACTGGAGTGAGAGGCAGAGAGAAACTGGAATGAGAGGGAGAGAGAAACTGGAGTGAGAGGCAGAGAGAAACTGGAGGGAGAGAGAAGCTGGAGTGAGAGGCAGAGAGAAACTGGAGGGAGAGAGAAGCTGGAGTGAGAGGGAGAGAGAAACTGGAGTGAGAGGGAGCGAGAAACTGGAGTGAGAGGGAGAGAGAAACTGGAGTGAGAGAGAGAGAAACTGGAGTGAGAGGGAGAGAGAAGCTGGAGTGAGAGAGAGAGAAACTGGAGTGAGAGGGAGAGAGAAACTGGAGTGAGAGGGAGAGAGAAGCTGGAGTGAGAGGGAGAGAGAAGCTGGAGTGAGAGAGAGAGAAACTGGAGTGAGGGAGAGAGAAACTGGAGTGAGAGGGAGAGAGAAGCTGGAGTGAGAGGGAGAGAGAAGCTGGAGTGAGAGAGAGAGAAACTGGAGTGAGAGGGAGAGAGAAACTGGAGTGAGAGGGAGAGAGAAACTGGAGTGAGAGGGAGAGAGAAGCTGGAGTGAGAGGGAGAGAGAAGCTGGAGTGAGAGAGAGAGAAACTGGAGTGAGAGGGAGAGAGAAGCTGGAGTGAGAGGGAGAGAGAAGCTGGAGTGAGAGGGAGAGAGAAACTGGAGTGAGAGGGAGAGAGAAACTGGAGTAAGAGGGAGAGAGAAACTGGAGTGAGGGAGAGAGAAACTGGAGTGAGAGGGAGAGAGAAACTGGAGTGAGGGAGAGAGAAACTGGAGTGAGAGGGAGAGAGAAACTGGAGTGAGAGGGAGAGAGAAACTGGAGTGAGAGGGAGAGAGAAGCTGGAGTGAGAGGGAGAGAGAAACTGGAGTGAGAGGGAGAGAGAAACTGGAGTGAGAGGGAGAGAGAAACTGGAGTGAGAGGGAGAGAGAAGCTGGAGCGAGAGGGAGAGAGAAACTGGAGTGAGAGAGAGTGATCCTGGAGTGAGAGAGAGAAAAACTGGACAGAGAGAGAGAAACTGGAGTGAGAGGGAGAGAGAAGTGGAGTGAGAGGGAGAGAGAAACGAGTGAGAGGGAGAGAGAAGCTGGAGTGAGGGAGAGAGAAACTGGAGTGAGAGGGAGAGATAAGCTGGAGTGAGAGGGAGCGAGAAACTGGAGTGAGAGGGAGAGAGAAACTGGACAGAGAGAGATAGAAACTGGAGTGAGAGAGGGAGAAAGAAACTGGAGTGATGTGCGGGTTAGGTGGATTGGCCAGGCTAAATTGCCCTTAGTGTCCTAAAAATAAGGTTAATGGGGGTTGTTGGGTTACTGGTATAGGGTGGATACATGGGCTTGAGTGGGGTGATCATTGCTCGGCACAACATCGAGGGCCGAAGGGCCTATTCTGTGCTGTACTGTTCTATGTTCTAGAGAAGAAACTGGACTGAGAGATGAACTGGAGTGAGAGAGAGGGGAGAGAAACTGGAGTGAGTGAGAATCTGGACAGAGAGAAACTGGAATGAGAGAGAAACTGGAGAGACAGGGAGACAAAACTGGACTGAGAGAGAGAAACTGGAGTGAGACAGAGGGGAGCGAAACTGGAGTGAGTGGGATAAGAAAGTGGACAGAGAGAGAGAAACTGGAATGAGAAATAAACTGGGGAGAGAAACCGTAGAGAGAGACAGAGAAACTGGAGAGAGAGCGTGAAGAACGACAGAGAGAGAGAGATAAACTGGAGTGAGACATTATAGGAAGGATGTGGAGGCATTGGAAAGGGTACAGAGGAGATTTACAAGAATGTTGCCTGGTATGGAGGGAAGATCATATGAGGAAAGGCTGAAGGACTTGAGGCTGTTTTCATTAGAGAGAAGAAGGTTAAGAGGGGACTTATTTGAGGCATACAGGATGATCAGAGGGTTAGATAGGGTGGACAGTGAGTCTCTTTCCTTGGATGGTGATGTCCAGCACGAGGGGACATACCTTTAAGTTGAGGGGAGATAGATATAGGACAGATGTCAGAGGTAGGTTCTTTACTCAGAAAGTAGTAAGGGCGTGGAATGCCCTGCCTGCAACAGTAGTGGACTTGCCAACACTAAACGCATTCAAATGGTCATTGGATAGGCATATGGACGATAAAGGGAATAGTGTCGAGGGACTTTAGAAGGGTTTCACAGGACGGTGCAACATCGTGGGCCGAAGGGCCTGTACTGCGCTGTAATGTTCTATGTTCTATGGACTGAGACAGAGAGAAAAACTGGAGGGTGAAATTTGCCAGAGAGAGAAAAGCTGGATTGAGAGAGAGAGAGAAACTGGAGCGAGCGATGAACTGGAGTGAGGTCGGTGAAACCTGGTCTGAGGGAGAGAGAAACTGGAGAAGAGAGAGAGAAAAACTGGACAGACTGAGAGAGAAACTGGAGTGAGAAGGAGAGAGAAGCTGAAATGAGAGAGGGGGGGAGAAACTGGAGTGACAGACAAACTGGAGTGAGAGAGGAAGAGAGAGGGCATCTACAAATACATAAAGGGCAAAAGTGTAACGAGGGAGAGTAGGGCCTCTTAAGGATCTACAAGTTCATCTTTGTGCGGATCCACAAGAGCTGGGTGAGATCCTAAATGAATATTTCTTGTTGGTTTTTACTGTTGATAAAGGCATAGATATTAGGGAACTTGCGGAAATAAATAGTGATGTCTTGAGGAGCCTACATATTCCAGAGAAGGAAGGGCCAGAAGTCTTAAAGTGCATCAAGGTGGATAAATCCCTGGGACCTGATGAAATGTATCCCACGACGTTGTGGGAGGCTAGGGAGGAAATTGCGTGTCCCCTAGCAGAGATATTTAAATCGTTGACAACCACAGGTGAGATGCCTGAAGATTGGAGGTAGCAAATGTTGTGCCTTTAAGAAGGGTCGTAGGGAAAAGTCTGAGAACTACAGACCGGTGAGCCTAACGTCTGTGGTGGGTAAGTTGTTCGAAGGTATTCTGAGAGACAGGATCTACAGGCATTTAGAGAGGCAAGGACTGATTAGGGATAGTCAGCATGGCTTTGTGAGTGGAAAATCAGGTCTCACGAATTTGAATGAGTTTTTTGAAGGGGTAACCAAGAAGGTAGATGAGGGCAGTGTACTCGGTGTTGTCGACATAGACTTTAGCAAGGCCTTTGACAAGGTACCGCATGGTAGGTTGTTGCATAAGGTTAAATCTCACGGGATCCAGGGTGAGGTAGCCAATTGGATACAAAATTGGCCTGACGACCAAAGACAAAGGGTAGTTGTGGGGGGTTGTTTTTCAAGCTGGAGGCCTGTGACCAGCGGTGTGCCTCAGGGATCAGTGCTGGGTTCACTCCTATTTGTTATTTATATTAATGATTTGGATGAGAATTTAGGAGCCATGGATAGCAAGTTTGCAGATGACACCAAGATTGCTGGCATAATGGACCGTGAAGAAGGGTATCTAGGATTGCAACGGGATCTTATTCAATTGGGCCAGTGGGCCGATGAATGACAGATAGAGTTTAATTTAGATGAATGTGAGGTGACGCATTTTGGTAGATCAAATCGGGGCACGACCTATTCATTTAATGGTAGGGTGTTGGGGAGAGTTACAGAACAAAGAGCAAAGAGATCTAGGAGTACAGATTCATAGCTCCTTGAAAGTGGAGTCACAGGTGGACAGGGTGGTGAAGAAGGCATTCAGCATGCTAGGTTTTATTGGTCAGAACATTGAATACAGGAGTTGGGATGTCTTACTGAAGTTGTACAAGACTTGGCCACACTTGGAATACTGTGCACAGTTCTGGCCATCCTATTATAGAGAGGATTAAACTAGAAAGAGTGCAGAAAAGATTTACGAGGATGCTACCGGGGCTTGATGGTTTGAGTTATAAGGATAGACTGGGACTTATTTCCCTGGAGCACAGGAGGCTTAGGGGTGACCTTATAGAGGTCTATAAAATAATGAGAGGCATAGATAAGGTCGATAGTCAACATCTTTTCCCAAAGGTAGGGGAGTCTAAAACTAGAGGGCATAGGTTTAAAGTGAGGGAGGGAGAGAGATACTAAAGGGTCCAGAGGGGCAATTCTTTCACACGTGGGTGATGAGTGTCTGGAACGAGCTGCCAGAGGCAGTACATAGAACATAGAACAGTGCAGCACAGTACAGACCCTTCGGCCCTCGATGTTGTGCCGACCATTTATCCTAATCTAAGATCGACCTAACCTACACCCCTTCAATTTACTGCTGTCAATGTGCCTGTCCAAGAGTCGCTTAAATCAGTGTTTTTCAAACTTCTTTTCGAGCAACCCATGTTTACAGAATGACCCTCGCCACATTACCAAAATATTCTCCATAATTACTGTTAAAAAGTCACAGTCATTGGGCGAAATTCTCCGACCCCACGCAGGGTCGGAGAATCGGCCGGCAGCGGCGTTAATCCCGCTCCCGCAGGGTTTTTAATTCTCTGACCGGCCATAAACCGGCGCTGTGCAAATCCCGCCGGCAGCCTCTGAAAACAGCTGGCGCCGGCGGGATGTCATTATATTTTTGTTTCCACAAATCTCCGGCCCGGATGGGCCGAAGTCCCGCCGACGTGGCCACGGGTCACGCCGGCGAAAAACAGAGTACCTTTAAAACAGCGTCAACCATTGATGATGGTTGACGCCGTTCAGTGTCGGGGGGGGGGGGGTTGCGGCATCGGGGGGGGGGGGGGGGGTTGCGGCATCGGGGGGGGGGGGTTGCGGCACCGGGGGGGGGGGGGGGGTTGCGGCATGGGGGGGGTTGCGGCATCGGGGGGGGGGGGGGGGGGTTGTGCCATCGGGGGGGGGGGGTTGCGGCATGGGGGGGGGGTTGCAGCAATGGGGGGGGGGGTTTGGGGGGCAGCGGCGTGCAGAGAGGGGGGGCGACGGATGCCCGGGGCCAACGCACCGTCGCCCCCCCTCTGTACGCCGCTGCCCCCTACCCCAACCACATCCCCCTCACCACCCCTACCTCCCTCCAACGCCCCTACCCCCCTCACCACCCCTACCCCCCTCCTCACCACCCCTACCCCCCTCCCCACCACACCTACCCCCCTCCCCACCACCCCTACCCCCCTCCCCACCACCCCTACCCCCTCCAACGCCACCCCCCCCATCTCTCGCAACGCCGCAACCCCCCCACCCTCAACGCCACAACCCCCCCTCATCGACCGCAACCCCCCTCTCAAACGCCGGGTCCCCCCCCTCTCAACGCCGGGTCCCCCCCCCCCTCTCAACGCCGGGTCCCCCCCCCCCCTCAACGCCGGTACCCACACCCCGTCCCCCTCCCTCTGAAGGCCGGTACCCACACCCCCCCCCTCTCTCCTCCTCCCCCCTTCCTTCCTCCTCCCCCTTCCTTCCTCCTCCCCCCCTTCCTTCCTCCTCCCCCCCTTCCTTCCTCCTCCCCCTTCCTTCCTCCTCCCCCCCTTCCTTCCTCCGTTAGTGGGGGAGGGGGGGGTGCGGCGTTAGTGGTGGGGGGGGTGCGGCGTTGGAGGGGGATAGGGGTGGTGAAGGGGGTAGGGGTGGTGAGGGTGTTGGGTAGGGGCAGCTGCGTGCAGAGGGGGGGCGACGGTGCGTTGGCCCCGGGCATCCGTCGCCCCCCTCCTCTTGCACGCCGCTGCCCCTACCCCAACCCCCCCCTCACCACCCCTACCCCCTTCACCACCCCTACCCCCCTCCAACGCCGCACCCCCTCTCTCAACTCAACACCGCAACCCCCCCCTCAACTCAACACCGCAACCCCCCCCTCTCAACTCAACGCCGCAAACCCCCCCCCCCCTCTCCTCTCAACTCAACGCCGCAAACCCCCCAACGCCGGGTCTGTCTCTCTCTCTCTCTCCCCCCCCCCCCCCCCCCAAATGCCGGGTCTGTCTCTCTCCTCCTCCCCCCCCCCCAAAATGCCGGTCTGTCTCTCTCCTCCTCCTCCTCCCCCCCCCCCCCCCCCCCCCAATGCCGGTCTGTCTCTCTCTCTCCACCCCCCCTCCCCCCAAATGCCGTCTGTCTCTCTCCTCCTCCTCCCCCCCCCCCCCCCCCCAAATGCCGGTCTGTCTCTCTCCTCCTCCTCCCCCCCCCCCCCCCCCCCAAATGCCGGTCTGTCTCTCTCCTCCTGCTCCCCCCCCCCCCCCCCCCCCCCCCAATGCCGGTCTGTCTCTCTCTCTCCCCCCCAAATGCCGGGTCTGTCTCTCTCTCTCTCCCCCCCCCCCCAAATGCCGGGTCTGTCTCTCTCCTCCTCCCCCCCCCCCCCCCAAAATGCCGGTCTGTCCCTCTCCTCCTCCCCCCCCCCCCCCCCCCCCCCACCAAATGCCGGTCTGTCTCTCTCCTCCTCCTCCCCCCCCCAATGCCGGTCTGTCTCTCTCCTCCTCCTCCCCCCCCCCCCCCCCAAATGCCGGTCTGTCTCTCTCCTCCTCCCCCCCCCCCCCCCAAAATGCCGGTCTGTCCCTCTCCCCCTCCCCCCCCCCCCCCCCCCCCCCCCATCAAATGCCGGTCTGTCTCTCTCCTCCTCCTCCCCCCCCCCAATGCCGGTCTGTCTCTCTCCTCCTCCTCCCCCCCCCCCCCCCCCCAATGCCGGTCTGTCTCTCTCTCTCTCCCCCCCCCCCCCCCCCCCAAATGCCGGTCTGTCTCTCTCCTCCTCCCCCCCCCCCCCCCCCCAAAAACGCCAGGTCTCACCACTTCCGCAGCTGGTGAAACTGATGCGTATCGCGTCAGTCCGCTGCTGGCCCCTCCGGGAACGGAGAATAGCCGCCTAAAAGAAGGCCCCCACGCCGGAGTCATCTACACCGATTTTTCTCGCCGGAAATTGGCGTTACGACGGTCTGCAGAGAATTTCGCCCATTGTTGGCACTTCTGTGTTATTGAATGCAAATTTGTAAATTGAGCTGCTGTTTCATCGTAAATGACAGTTCCACCCTGACACATTGCTTAAGGGTGTAACTCAGGATTATTTGATTATTTTACATCTTCATACCTATTTTTAGCATTTGGAAAATTGTGTGCAAGCGTTGGAAAGATTACCAGGCTCAATATTGCACAGTTTAAACAACATCATGTTCACATGTTCGAAACCTAACAAGACCTCGGATAGGAAATTACACTCAAATCTTCAACTTTAGAAACAGGAACCCCTGTGTGTTGAGCGAAAATCATGGTCAGACAGAAAGTCACTGGATGCCTCTCAGTACTGTTTTTAGGTAATTATGTAACAGACTGAAAGCATGCTACAAAACAGTAATGCTGGGCACAGCTCAGCTGACCAATATGCAAAACGTGCACACATTCCATTCCCTACACTGCAGCATTTTACCGGCTCCTGTATACATGAGTGTAGTTTAGTCGCCAGCTAATGTCACCTTTGGCGAACAATTGAAGCCCCGATAAAGTAGGATGCAAAAGTCCTTGCTGTAGAGGAACCGATTCAGCTGATGGAGTCCGTGTAGCCACACAGCACAGACGGATGCTTGGGGGTGAACACCTGAGAAGAGGGGGTGAATAGCAGCGGGGGATGTGATTGGAAAAAAAGAAGCGTCCTTGAAAGACAAGAGGCCCGGTGTGAAGATACAATTCCGAAGTAGAAGGAGTAGACGTCCAGCTAAACTGAGAGAATGATAAAAGACGCAAGGGGTTTGTTTGTGACACACTGAACTCAAGAAATAATACAGATCCTGATGCTGAACATAGTAGCAGAGACTTTTACAGGTCTCTGACTGCAAACTGCCCAACTATACTCTGGCCCAGAGAGGCAAGGAGGTCCACAGCACCGGCTTCTACATCAGTCTCGCGCGGTCATACATTGTACTGTAGTGAGAATTTACCCAGAGAGAAAGTGGTAAACATGGTCAAGCGACATTTGGGGATCATTTTGGTGACCTTTCGATTGACCATGTTTACATGATGTTGACCATGATATACATCATCCGGCGACCCATCCGCGGGTCACGACCCCCACTTTGAAAATCACTGGCTTGAATGTCCCTAATGACTCTGACTCCACCACCTCTGCTGGCAGTGCATTCCACGCACCAACCACTCTCTGTGCAGACACTTTAGGAACTTTCAAGCGCTTATTGGTTAGGTATATGGAGTGCACTAGAATAATTGGGCCGAAGGGCCTGAACAGTTCTATGTTCTATGTAAAGAACCTACCTCTGACATCTCCCCGATACTTTCCTCCAATCACCTTAAAATTATGTCCACTCATGACAGCCATTTCCGCCCTGGGGAAAAGTCTCTGGCTATCCACTCTCTCCATGCCTCTCATCACCTTGTACACCTCTATCAAGTCACCTCTCTTCCTTCTTTGCTCCAGTGAGAAAAGCCCTAGCTCCCTCAACCTTTCTTCATAAGACATACCCCCCAGTCCAGGCAGCATCCTGGTAAATCTCCTCTGCACCCTCTCCAAAGCATCCACATCCTTCCTATAATGAGGCGACCAGAACTGGACACAATATGGTAACCAGAACTGGACACAATATTCCAAGTGTGATCTAACCAAGGTTTTATAAAGCTGCAGCAAAACCTCGCGGCTCTTAAACTCAATCTCCCAGTTAATGAAAGGCAGCACACCATACGCCTTCTTAACAACCCTATCAACCTGGGTGACAACTTTGAGGGATCTATGTACGTGGACACCAAGATCCCTCTGTTCCTCCACACTTTCAAGAATCCTGCCTGTAACCCTGTATTCAGCATTCAAATTTGACCTTCCAAAATGAATCACTTCACATTTATCTAGGTTGAACTCCCATCTGCCACTTCTCAGCCCAGCTCTGCATCCTGTCAATGTCCTGTTGTAACCTGCAACAGCCCTCGAGACTATCTACAATTCCCTCAACCTTCGTGTCATCAGCAAACTTACTAACCCACTTCCTCATCCAAGTCATTTATAAAAACCACAAAGAGCAGAGGTCCCAGAACAAATCCTTGCGGGACACCACTGGTCAGCGACCTCCAGGCGGAATACTTTCCATCCACTACCACTCGCTGTCTTCTTTCGGCCAGCCAATTCTGTATCCAGACAGCCAAATTTCCCAGGGAAATTATACAATTTTGTCTTTTACAAAGCATTTAGACAGTTATATGGGAAGATGAGTATAGAGGATATGGGCCAAATGCGAGCAATTGAACTACCTTAGTGGTAAAAACAAACATGGACAAGTTGGGCCAAAGGGCCTGTTTTCATGCTGTAAACATCTATGACTATGACTGGAGTAAGAGAAGAAGAGACAAGTGAGAGGGAGACTGGAGAGAGAGAGCAACTGGAGAGAGAGAAACTAGACCGAGGGAGAGAGAAAATGGACTGAGAGTGAGAGAGAGAAGCTGGACTGTAGGAGAGAAAAAACTGGACAGAGAAAGAGAGAATGAAACTGGACTGAGAGAGCGATAAAGAGAGAGACAGAGACTGGAGTGAGAAAGGAAGAGAGAGACTAGCGTGATGTCAGCTCATTCAGACAATGTCACTTGTCCCAATGTTTCTCACACATGGGTGAGGGGCGGTAGGAGGAGGAGGTGTCTGAGGGGGAGGAGGTGGAGGTCTGAGGGGGAGGAAGGGGAGGGAAGAGGTGTGTGAGGGGAGGGAGGTGTGGGGAGAGAGGAGGAGTTAGGGGAGGGGGAGAAAAGAGGTGTGTGAGGGGAGGTACGAGGTGTGAGGGAGGTGAGGAGGAGGTGCGGGAACGAGGAGTTAGGGGAGGTGTGTGAGGGGAGGGAGGTGGTCTGTGGGGGTTGGATGTAGGAGGAGGAGGAGGTGTGTGTGGGGAGGGAGGTGGTCTGTGGGGGTTGGATGTAGGAGGAGGAGGAGGTGTGTGTGGGGAGGGAGGAGGAGACAGTGTGTGGAGGGAAGAGGTGGAGAAGGTGTGCGAGAGGGTGGAAGTGGTGCGTGGGGGGAGGAAGGGGAGACATAATTCCTGCTGAAGAATCCATTTGGTTCTGGAAAAGGAATGTTATATTTGTGTAATGCGTTATAAAACTTCCCAAGTGAATTCCATCCAGGGAAACGGTGAGCATTCAATCATACTCCTAATTTGAGCCTGTAGATTGTGCATAGATAGTTTCACGAACAAATTGTTTTGAAATTTGGCATTCTTGTCGTAGCCTTGTTGAGTCCAATGTACTTCTGAGAAAATGTCCCTCTTTTCAGCAATATTCTAATTCTCTCCTCCCCTGAACCATTTTGAAATACAATTAAAATTAATTTGCTTATGATATTTCAAATTCTAACAAAGACGTCCCAATTTTTTCATCTGCACAGTTTACAGAGCAGGGTGGCTCAGCGGAAGCACGCTGGGCCCATAATCCAGAGGTTGATGGGTCAAAACCATTCTCTGCTATCCAATCAGCCATCCACTTTGCGATGTCTCTCTGTGGTGGCACTACTGCCACACAGCCCCAGGGACCCAGGTTCAATTCTGGCCTTGGGTGAGTGTGTGGAGTTTGCACTTTTCGAGCGACACGTGGCAGGGAGGGGACTTTTAGGATGGTGGAGGAGAAGAGTTGATGACGGTAGCTGCCAGAGGGTGGGCCAGTTGAGGTGCGGGGCATGGGCCAAGGGCTGCCCTAAGAGAGGCTATGGCTGATTGATAGGGGAGGGTGGTAGGGTGCCCCCGACCAGCTTGGTCATGTGGAATGTTCATGGATTGAATGGGCCAGTCAAAAGAGCCCGTGTGTTCACACAGTTGAGGCAACTGAAGGCGGACGTGGCCATGCTGCAGGAGACACACTTAACGCTGGGAGACCAGGTTAGATTGAGGAAGGGATGGGTCGGGATTGGACTTTAAAACAAGGTGGGTGGCAATTCTGGTCAACACCAAGATGGCATTCGAGGTGGGGAAGATAGAGGTAGACCCGTGGGGGGGGAGGGGGGGGGGGGGTAGATTTATTATGGTTAGCGGGAAGCTGGAGGGAATGGCCGTGGTGCTGCTGAATATATACGCTCCAAACTGGGATAATGTTGAGTTCATTAGGAGGGTGCTGGGAAACATTCTGGACCTGGACTCGCACCGGCTGATTATGGGGGGGTGGATTTCAAAACAGTCCTGGATCCGAGACTGGACAGGTCGAGTCCCAGGTCTGGAAAGGTGTTAGCAATGGCGAAAGAGCTGCGGGAGTTTATGGAGTGCATGGGAGGGGTGGATCCATGGCGATTCGGGAGGCCAAGGAGAAAGGAGTTTTCATTCTATTCCCATGTGCACACAGTGTATTCCCGGATAGACTTCTTTCTGCTGGACAAAACGCTGCTGGCAGAGCTGGTGGATACTGAATATTCAGCTATTGTGGTGTTGGACCGCGCCCCACACTGGGTAGACCTGCGAGTGAATAAAGGAAAGGCCCAGCGGCCGCAATGGAGGTTAGATGTAGGACTAGTAGCGGAGGATGAGGTTTGTGAGCAGGTTAGGGAGGCCATTCAGGGGTGCATAAAGAGTAATGATACAGGTGAGATCTCGGGAGGGGTGGTGTGGGAGGCACTGAAGGCGGTTATCGGGGGGAATTTGTCTCGATTCGGGCTCACAGGGAGAAGACTGAACGGGTGGAGTTGGACAGGCTGGTAGGTGAAATTTTACAGGTGGACAGGACACATGCGGAGTCTCCGGATGAGGATCCTGTAGGAGCTCAAGACATACTACCAAGTTTCCACCAACACGTCACCTGATCCACCAGAGGCCCAAACATCCTGGACCACTGCTACACAAATATCAAACATGCATACCGCTTTATCGCCCGTCCACACTTTGGCAAATCTGACCACAAGGTCCACTTGCTCCCAGCTTATAAGCAAAAACTGAAGCAGGGAGAATCCGTCAAAGAAAGTTGTGCATTGGTGGTCTGAGGAATCAGATGATCTCCTACGGGACTGCTTAGAGTCACTGGACTGGTCAGTATTTTAGAACTCTGCAACCAGCCTGAACGAGTATGCCACTACAGTAACTGACTTCATTGGTAAGTGTGTAGAAGACTGTGTGCCAAAGAAACAAATCCGAGTGTTTCCCAACCCGAAACCCTGGATGAACAGGGATATCCACTGCTTGCTGAAGTCTAGGTCTGAGGCGTTCAGGTCAGGCGACCCTGATTTATACAAGAAAGCCAGATATGATCTAAGGCAGGGGTGGGCAAACTTTTCCGTGCAAGGGCCACATTCAGAAATTCACAATTTTAAAGGGCCGCATAATATATTAAGTAAAATAATTAATATTTAAAATAGCCAAAATAAAAGGTTTTTAAAGAAAAAAAAGCAATTAATTTTTATTAATTAATATTTTAAAGTAGAAACTTTACATGAAACACATTTATTTGAAAAACAAAGTAACTCAGTTTAAAGAAAAAAAAGCAATTAATTTTTATTAATTAATATTTTAAAGTAGAAACTTCACATGAAACACATGTTGTGCCGAGCAATGATCACCCTACTCAAGTCAACGTATCCACCCTATACCAGTAACCCAACAGCCCCCCCCCCCCCCCCATTAACCTTAAAATTAAAAAAAATGTTTTTAAAAAAAACATTTTTTTCTTCTTTTTTATGACTTGATCTTGGTGGACCGCATAAAGACCTTTGGCGGGCCGCACGCGGGCAGTAGTTTGCCCACCCCTGATCTAAGGAGATCCATCAAAGATGCTAAAGACAAGCTCGATTCCCAGACTGGCCACACGGACCCCCAATGAGCTCAACGCATTCTATGCCCGCTTTGAACAAGAGGTCAGCGAGAGCAAGCCTTCCACCCCAGAAGCCTCGGATGAACTTGTATCTAAAATCACCATAGCAGACGTTAGAGCAGCTTCTCAAAGGTCAACCTTCTGAAAGCCACTGACTCGGATGGGGTACCCGGACGGGCACTCAGGTCTTGGCAGATCAGCTGGCAGGGATATTCGCAGACATCTTCAACCTCTCTTTACAGCAATCTGAGGTCCCTATCTGCTTCAAGAAGACGACCATCATCCCTGTACCAAAAAAAAGCCAAGCAGCGTGCCTTAATGACTATCGTCCAGTGACTCTGACATCCATCATCATGAAGTGCTTCGAAAGGTTAGTCATGGGACAAATCAACTCCAGACTCCCGGATTGCCTTGATCCACGACAGTTCGCCGCTGCAACAGGTCCACAGCAGACGCCATCTCCATGGCCCTGCACTCTACCCTGGAACATCCAGATAACAAAGACACCTATGTCAGATTCCTATTTATAGACTACAGCTCAGCCTTCAACACCATCATTCCTACGAAACTCATCTCCAAACTCTGTGGCTTTGGCCTCGGCTCCTCCCTCTGCGACTGGATCTTGAACTTTCTAACCCACAGGCCGCAATCAGTAAGGATAGGCAACAACACCTCCTCCACAATCATCCTTAACACTGGTGCCACACAAGGCTGTGTCCTCAGCCCCCTACTATACTCCTTATACACCTATGACTGTGTGGCCAAATTCCCCTCCAACTCGATTTTCAAATTTACTGATGACACCACAGTAGTGGGTCGGATTTCAAACAATGACGAGACAGAGTACAGGAATGAGATAGAGAATCTGGTGAACTGCTGTGACGATAATAATCTCTCCCTCAATGTCAACAAAACCAAGGAGATTGTCATCGACTTCAGGAAGTGTAGTGGAGAACATGCCCCTGTCTACATCAATGGGAACGAAGTAGAAAGGGTCGAGAGCTTCAAGTTTTAGGTGTCCAGATGACCAACAACATGTCCTGGTCCCCCCCATGCTAACACTATAGTTAAGAAAGCCCACCAACGACTCTACTTTCTCAGAAGACTAAGGAAATTTAGCATGTTACCTACGAGTCTCACCAACTTCTATAGATGCACCATAGAAAGCATTCTCTCTGGTTGTATCACAGCTTGGTATGGAGCCTGCTCTGCCCAAGACCGCAGGAAATTACAAAAGGTCGTGAATGTAGCCCAGTCCATCGCGCAAAACAGCCTCCCATCCATTGACTCTATTCATAATTCCCGCTGCCTCAGAAAGGCAGCCAGCATAATTAAGGATGCCATGCACCCCGCACATACGCTCTTCCACCTTCTTCCGTCAGGAAAAAGATATCAAAGTTTGAGGTCACGTACCAACTGACTCAAGAACAGCTTCTTCCTGACTGCCACCAGACTTTTGAATGGACCTACCTCGTATTACCTTTTAGCCTTACTTAAAACTCCTACACACCACTTTGAACGGTAACTCCCTCAGTCTCCTCTCCTGCCCCCATGCCTGGATCGCGAACACTTCGCTCTTAGCCAAATTTAACTTGTAGCCTGAGAACCGACCAAATTCTTCCAGTATCTCCATAATTCCAGCCATCCCCCCCAGTGGGTCTGTTATGTACAGGAGCAAATTGTCTGTGCAGAGCGAGACCCTATATTCCACCCCCGCCTCTCACTAACCCCTGCCAAACATTCAATGACCTAAGGGCCATTAGTGAGAGGGGGGATGGAATATAGGGTCTCGCTCTGCACAGACAATTTGCTCCTGTACATAACAGACCCACTGGAGGGGATGGCTGGAATTATGGAGATACTGGAAGAATTTGGTCGGTTCTCAGGCTACAAGTTAAATATGGCTAAGAGCGAAGTGTTCGCGATCCAGGCATGGGGGCAGGAGAGGAGACTGAGGGAGTTACCGTTCAAAGTGGTGGGTAGGAGTTTTAAGTATCTGGAGATTCAGGTGACTAGGGACTGGGGTCAGCTCCAGAAGTTAAATCTGGGCAGGGCTGTCGAGCAAATGGAAAAAGTCTTCCACAGGTGGGACATTCTCCCACCGTCATTGGTGGGGAGGGTACAGACTTTGAAGATGACAGTCTTCCCGAGATTGCTGTTCATTTTTCACTGTTTTCCAAATTTTATCCCTAAGGTTTTTTTCAGGAAGATGAACACGGCGATCTTGGGTTTTGTATGGGCTGGTAAGACCCCGAGGGTGAAGAAGGTACTTTTGGAACGGGGGCACAGAAAGGGGGGTTTAGCCCTTCTGAATTTTATAAACTATTACTGGGCGGCCAACATATCGATGGTTAGGAATTGGGTAGTGGGGGAGGGGTCGGTGTTGGAGTGAATAGAGGTAGCATCGTGTAAGGGTACGAGTTTGGAGGCTTTGCTAATGGTGCCGCTGCCGTTCTCGCCGGCTCGGTATTCCACAAGCCCAGTGGTACTGGAAGCCCTGAGGGTGTGAGGACAATGGAGACGGCACATGAGATTGGAGTGATCACCATGGTCTCCGATCTGTGATAATCACCGGTTTGTTCCGGGAGGGGCTGGCCGGGGGCTTTAGGAGGTGGCAGCGGGCAGGGATTGAGAGATTTGGGGATCTCTTCATTGAGGAGGGCTTTCCGAGCCTGGAGGCATTAGAGGAGGAGCTGGAGTTGCTGGGTGGGAACGGGTTTCAGTACCTGCAGGTATGGGACTTTGTCCGGAGGCAGGTTCCAAACTTTCCTCTCCTCCCCCTGAGGGGACTACAGGATAAGGTGATGTCTAAAACGGGGTTGGGGAGGAGTGGGTCTCGGAGATATATAAGGAATTGGGGGAGTGGGAAGGGGTCCCAATCGAGGAGGTGAAGAGGAGGTGGGAGGAAGAGTTGGGAGGGGAGCTGGAAGTCGGACTATGGGAAAAAGCCTTGAGGAGAGTTAATGCATCCTCGTTGTGTGCCAGGCTCAGCCTGATCCAGTTCAAGGTGGTTCATAGGGACCACATGATGGTAGCCCAGATGAGTAGGTTTTTCGAGGGAGTAGAGGACAAGTGCGGACACTGTGGGGAAGTCTGGAAAATCACGTGCATATGTTCTGGGCATGTCCGAAGTTGAGAGGACTCTGGCAGGGATTTGCGGACGTCATGTCAGAGGTCCTGGAAGGGAGGGTGACTCCGAGTCCAGAATTGGCAATGTTTGGTGTATCGGAAGATCCGGGGGCCCGGGGGGGGGGGGGGGGGGGGGGGGGGGGAGAGAGGCTGATGTTCTGGCCTTCTCCTCCCTGGTGGCCCAGAGATGGATTTTGCTGGGATGGAGGGACTCGGAGCTCCCGAAGTCAGGAGTGTGGGTCAGCGATAGGGCAAGGTTTCTCAGGCTGGAAAGGATTAAGTTCACCTTGAGAGGTTCAACGCGGGTTTTCTCGGAGGTGGCAGCCGTTCATTGACTTCTTTAAGGAAAACTGAATGTCAGACAGAAAGCGCGGGGGGGGGGGGGGGGGGGGGAGAGAAAATGGGAGCCATGGCTGTGTCCAATAAAGATGGAATCTAATATACGGGTAGTTAGGAGCTAGGGCGGAGAGGGGGTAGTTGGTTATGTTATTGTGATGTGGTTGCGTGCGTCGGGGCCACGAGGTTGTTTAGAATGTTAATTTGTTAAACTGTGAAAATTACAAATGCTTCAATAAAATATTTTCGGGAAAAAAATGTGGCGGTGGGTAAAGGGTCTACCTTGCCTGCCCAGTGGTCAACGGACCAACTGGTAGACTTTTCAAACAAAATGTTTAGTCAACAGAGGAGGGAGGCCCAGGAGGACCTAGCCAAGGGAGTGGAACCATTGAAAGCGGAATTGACCGTGTGGAGCAGGGTCTGGAATCCCAGGGTCAGGCTATTGGGAAAGTGAAGGAGGCGGTGGGGGAGCACAAGGAGCAGCTGGCCTTGTTGGAGACCGAAATAGGTGTGATGTGGGAGACCTAGAAGCACTGAAGGGAGAACCGCTCGCTCCTGGAGGCTGAACTAAGAATTGTGGGGATGCCTGAAGACATCGAGGGAGCGGAGGCTGGCACCGTATGTGGCAAGGATGTTGGAGAAGTTGATGGGGGAGGGGACCTTTAACTGGCCCCTGGAGGTCGACCGGGCGCTGATGAGGAAGCCTCAGGTGAATGAGCCGCTGGTGGTGGTGGTGGTGCGTCTTTATCAGTTCCTGGACAAGGAGAAGATGCTAAGATGAGCGAGGCAGACTCACCTGGGAGGGGAGCGAGCTTCGGGTGTATCAGGACCTGGGCGCGGACCTGGCGAAGAGGAGAGCTGGGTTTAATCGGGTGAAGGCCGCCCTTTTTAAAAAGAGGGTGAAGTTTTGGATGTTGTACCCGGCTCGCCTCGAGGTGACTTTTAACACCCAAGAATATTTTTTGGAACAGCAGAGGAGGTGATGGAGTTTTTAACAGACAATGGACTGGCAGGAGAAAGAGGACATTGAACTGTGGAGGAGGTGTGAGGGGATGGGTGCTTTTTCTGTCCATTTTTCCCTGTATCTTTCTTTTCTGTTGGTTGTTAGAGAACTTTTCTCCTTTTGAGATGTTTTGGTGCAATCGAGGGTGAGTGCACCTTTTTTTTCTCTCGTTGCATTGTTGTTTGTGAGGTGTGCGAGCTGGGGGGAGGGGAATCAGCAGGGGATTGGAGGCTTAGGTGCCTTGGACGGAGGCTGACAAGCTAGCTGGGTGGGCTAGTTAACAGGAGCGCAGTAGGGGCTGATCAGGTGGTTACTGTAGCAGAGTGGAATGGGGTGTTTGGTTGAAGGGAGAGGGGGAAGGGGGCTGCTGACAAAGTGTTGTTTCTGTGGTGTAGCATGGGGGGGGGGGGGGGAAGTGGTGATGTGGACATCTGAGGGTGGGCCTGGAGGGTCGTGTGGCATGGGATAGGAACTGGCCGAAGAAGAGGCATGGTTGATCGGCAGGGAAGTGGGGCAGGGTGCCCTACGACCAGGTTGGTCACATGGAATGGGCCAGTTAAGCAGTTGCGTGTTTTTGCGCAGCTAAGGAACTTGAAGGCGAACGTGGCCTTTTTACAAGAAACACATTTGAAGATTGGGGATCAGACAAGCTAAGGAAAGGGTGGGTAAGTTTTCCATTCGGGATTAGACCTGAAGACACGGGGGTGGCAGTGCTCGTAAATAAACGGGTGGCGTTTGAGGTGGGGAATATAGTGGCAGATTCAGGGAGAAGATTTATGATAGTGAGTGGGAAGTTGGAGGGGATGCCAGTGGTCCTGGTAAACGTTTATGCCCTGAACTGGACAATGTGGTTTATGAGGATTCAAGAGCCGGTTGATTCTGGGAGATATTTTAACACGGTCATTGATCCAGGTTGGACTGGTCGAGCTTGAGGTTGGGGAGGATGTCGGCGGTGGCAAAGGAGATGAAGGAATTCATGGAGCGTGTTGCGGGGGGGAGGGGGGGGGGGGATGGACCTGTGTCGGCTTGGGAGGCCGCTTTTTGAGGTTGGAAGGATTGGAAGAGGAATGTGAGCTGCCCTTGGGAAAGGGATCCGGTATTTACAGGTGCAGGGTTATGTGAGGAAGCAGGTGCTGTCCTTTCCCCACCTGCCGCTCCGGGGTTCAGGACAAGGTGGTATCGAAAGCAGGAGTGGGTGAGGGCAAGGTATCCGAGATTTACAAGTAATTAATGGACTGGGAGAGAGCTCTGATAGGAGAAGTTAAATAGAAGTGGGAGGAGGAGGTGGAGGGGAAGGGGGGAATGGAGGCTGGGTTGTGGGAGGAGGCTTTGAGGAGGGTGAATGCATCTTCCTCTTGTGCTCGGCATAGCCTTATTCAATTTAAGGTAGTGCATGGGGCACATATGACGGTGACCAGGATGTGTAGGTTCTTTGAAGGGGTAGAAGGGCAGGTGTGTACAGTGCGCAGGGAGGCCCATGAAACATGTTCACATGTTTTGGGCATGTCCGAAGCTGAAGGGGTTCCGGCAGGGGTTCACGAACGTTATGTCTGATGTGCTGAAGGTGAAGGTGGCCCCGAGTCCAGAAGTGTCGATATTTGGTGTGTCAGAAGACCCGGGGTCCAGGGGTCAAGAGGGACCAACGCCTTGGTTTTTTGCCTCCCTGGTAGCCCGGAGACGTATTTTGTTGGAATGGAGGGTCTTGGGGCCCCTGAAGCCGGGGGTGTGGGTGAGCGACCTGGCGGAGTTCCTTAGGCTGCAAAAAATTAGGTTTGCCTTAAGGTCAGTGGATGGGTTTACCCGGAAATGGAAGCCATTTAGCGATTTCTTCAAGGACAGTTAAGATGTCAACAGGGTAGGGTGTGGGGGCTCCACCAACCTCAACATTTCAGCCCGCTCCTACCTCTCTTTATGTGCCTGGATCGAGACAACCTCCCCCCTTACCACCACCTTCAGCACCTCCCACAACGTGGAGGTGGAAACATCCCCCATCTTATTCTGCTCCACATAGTTTCGGATAGCCACCCCAATCTTTCGCAAACCACCTTATCTGCCAATAACCCCACATCCAACCTCCACTGTGGCCGTTGGGGACTCCCCTTTTCCACCCGCAATTCCGCCCAGTGCGGCACGTGATCAGACACTACAATCACCGAATACACCAATCCAACCACCCCCACCAACAGCATCTTGTCCAGGACAAAGAAATCAATCCGAGCGTACACCCGGTGGACGTGGAAGAAGTACGAAAACTCCTTTGCCCTTGGCCTTTCAAACCGCCACACGTCCGTCCCTCCTATGTATTCCATAAACCTCAACAGCTCCTTTTCAATGGCTGACACATTCAGGGACCTGGGACACGACCGATCCAACCTAAGATCAAACACTGTATTAAAATCCCTCCCTCATAATCAGGCGGTGCATGTCCAGGACCGGGATATTTGCCCAAACCCGCCTCAAAAACTCTACATTGACCCAATTTGGGACATACACATTCACTAGGACCACAGACCTCCCACTCATCATCACAAATGTACCCCCCAGAGTATGTCACTATACTCCACACCTCAAACACCACCCTCTTAGTGATCAACACTGCCACCCCTCTCATCTTCATCTCCAACCCTCAATGTAATATCTGCCCCACCCAGCCCTTACTCAACCTCATCTGCTCCCCCACTTCAAATGTGTATCCTGAAGGAACACCACACTGCCTCAAACTCCTAACTCCGAGGCCTCTTAATTGACCCATTTAATCCCCAAACGTTCCACATAATTAATGGGTTGGGGGGCACCCCCCAATCAGTCATAACTTCTCTTTAACCAGCTCCCCTATGTCCATGCCATCCCCCCTTAACAAACTCCTCCCATGTCAGCATCCCCACTCCCCCCGTAAATAAACAGAAAACCAACACACCCCACCCTACCCCACCACTCCCTCCACGATCCTTCCCCCACTTCACTCCTGTTAACTAGCCTATCTGCTAGCATGATGGTCCCCACTCGAGGCAACTGCCTCCCTCCCCTTCCCCCTTACCACCCCTCACCCGCAATTCCCCAAACAGTAAAATACACTTACCCAATCCACACCCAAACACAGTAAATACAACAATCCGCCCGGCATACACACCCACATTTCCTGTACTGGCATCTCCAAAATTCAGCGTTCTCACAAGTCCCCCAGTCCATGGTCTTTCATAAATCTACTCTCCTCCTCCGGCGTATCAAAATAGAGGTCCTGATTCTGGTGTGTGACCCACAGAGGAGCAGGATATAACACCCCGAACTTTACTCCTTTCTTGTAGAGGGCCGCTTTGACCCTATTGAATACCAGCCCACCGCTTGGACAATCCCTCACCCAAGTCCTGGCAGATACGCACCACATTTCTTTCCGAGGTACGCCCTCTCATCACCTCCACCCACCACAGAATCCTCTCCTCATTCAGAAAACGATGCAACCGCACCACCATCACCCTCGGCTGCTACCGCGCCTCAGGCCTCCTCCTCAATGCCTTGTGCGCCCGATCCATTTCAGGAGGTCGGTCAAAGACTCCCTCCCCCACCAACTTCACAAACATGGCGCCCATACTTTGTGGCCTGCGTTCCCTCAATCCCTTCAGGCACTTAATGTCTCTATATTGGCTATGAGATCATATCCATTCACCTCTATTTGCGCCGTCAGTTCATCTACTTTATTCTGAATGCTTTGTGCATTCAGACATAAAGACTTTAGGCTTGTCTCTTTGCCGTTTTTAATCATCCTAACTTTTCTTTGTACTGTGACTGTTTTTGCCTTTCGCTCTTGATTATACTGCCTACCGTTTTTGCATTTTACTGTTCTTTCTTTTATTAATATCCTTGTTTCTCTTTCCCTTGTCACTCTGAACATAGACATAGAACATAGAACACACAGTGCAGAAGGAGGCCATTCGGCCCATTGAGTCTGCACCAACCCTCACTTCCACCATATCCCCATAACCCCTCCTAACCTTTTTGGTCACTAGGTGCAATTTATAATAGCCAATCCACCTAACCTGCGTAGGTCCCCCCCCCCCCCCCCCCCCCCCCGCATTCTAGTTTAAACCCTCCCCAAGCACATGTATCCACTTCAGTATTTATTTTTAAAATATCTGCGAAAATTTTACATTCTTTTTATATTTCTAGCTAGTGCTCTCTTCTCTAATTTTTCCCACCTTATTAATCTCTTTGTCATTCTTTGCTGTTCTTATATTCTGTCTCAGTGGGTGACACGGTGGCACAGTGGTTAGCATTGCTGCCTCACAGCACCAGGTTCGATTCCAACCTCGGCTGGCTGTCTGCACGTTCTCTGCGTGGGTTTCCTCCGGGTGCTCCGGTTTCCACCCACTGTCCAAAGATGTGCCGGTTAGGTGGATTGGCCATGATAAATTGCCCTTAGTGTCCAAAGATGTGCAGGTTACATAAGGTAATGGGGATGGTGCGGAGAGTGGGCCTGGGTAAGGTGCTCTTTCAGTAGGTCAATGTAGACTTGATGGGCCGAATAGCCTCCTTCTTCATCATAGGGATTCTATGAATCTCATTTTCTGTCTAGCCACTTGTCTTTGCACAATTTTTAAGTTTCATGCTATCTTTAATTCTTTCAGCTAACCAGGAATGATGGGTCCTCGGCTGAGGATTTTTCCCTTGGAATGTAGTGTCCTCCTATACCTCCTTAATAATGGATTCCAGCATTTTCCCAATGACAGACGTTAGACTAATTGGCCTATAGTTTCATGCTTCCTGCCTCCTCTCCTTTTCTGAATTGAGGTGTTAAATTTGTAGTTTTCTAATTTATTGGGACTTTTTCCACAATCGAGGGAATTTTGAAATATTGTATCCATGCAGCCACTTCCTTTAAGACCTGAGAATGCAGGCCATCAGGCCCAAGGAGGCTTGGAACTGCTGCTACCTGTTCCAGTGGTTACACTGCTGCCTCACAGCGCCTGGGACCCAGGTTTGATTTGGGTGACTGTCGGTGTGGCGTCTGCATGTTCTTCCCGTGTCTGCGTGGGTTTCCTCCGGGTGCTCTGGTTTCCTCCCACTGTCCAAAGATGTGCAGGTTGGGTGGATTGGCCGTGGTAAAATTGCACTGTATGTTCGGTGGGAATACAAGAATAGGGATTGCGTTTAGGTAGGGTGCTCTTTCAGAGGATCAGTGCAGACTCGATGGGCTGAATAGCCTCCTTCTGCAAAGAGGAATTCTGCGGTTCTATGACTTGTCTGCCTTTATTTAGCCCCAAGTGTTTCAAACTCCGTTCTCGCATGAATGGTTTGACTCTGCCTCCCCTTGATAAATGGAGTAAGCAGTCTTACGACACCAGGTTAAAGTTCAACAGGTTTGTTTCAAACACGAGCTTTCGGAGCGCAGCTCCTTCCTCAGGTGAATGGAGAGGTATGATCCAGAAACATTTATATAGACAAAGTCAGAGATGCTGGACAATGCTTGGAATGCTGTGGTGTTGTAAGACTTCTTACTGTGCTCACCCCATTCCAACGCCGGCATCTCCACATCTTGAGAAATGGAGGCCAGGAATGAAACCAAGAGATAGAGTAAAGGACAGGCGCAGAAAGACACTGGAGCTGGCTTTGTGCTGGGCGCAGCAGGGGCTCCAGGATCTGGGCATCTGAAGTACTTGAGCAGAGAGTAGGAGATGCGGTGTAATCCTTTGGGACAGAGAGTATTACAGGATTAGAGTGGGGAGGTGCACTTGTTTCAAGGAGTTTGAGTTGAGCTCCTCCTGTTCCGCCTGTGTGTGTGTGTGCTGCCAGCCTGGCTGAACCCGAGCTGGGCTGATGGCCGGGGCTGGCTGGTCTTGGCTTGTCCGGGCGATGCTGCAGCTCCGGGGCTCGCTCTCTCCCCAGGAACCCGATCCCGATCCGGAGCGGGGCTCGGGCTCTCCACATGCCGACTGGATGGGGAACCTCCCGCACTCACTCAGCGCCCTGCCCCTCGCCAATCTGGCCGTGCCAGGTAAGGGGGAGCCGGGGCAGCAAGATCCAGCTGGCCCGGGGAGGGGGGAATTGTCTGGGGGCTGGCCTGGGGTTGAGGGGTGGCTTGAATGTCCTTGGGGGTGGGATGTGTCCGTGAGGCTGGGATTGTCTGGGGACTGGGATAATACTTGTGAACTGGGGTGTGTCTGTTGGTCTGGAGTGTGTCTGTGGGGCTGGGGTGTGTGGGTCAGGAGTGTGTCTGTGGGGCTGGGGTGTGTGTGTGGGGCTGGGGTCTGTGGAGCTGGGGTGTGTCTGGGGGTGGGGTGGGGCTGGGGTGCGTCTGTGGGGCTGGGGGGTGTCTGGGGGTGGGGTGGGGCTGGGGGGTGTCTGGGGGTGGGGTGGGGCTGAGGTGTGTCTGTGGGGCTGGGGGGTGTCTGGGTGTGGGGCTGGGGTGCGTGCGTGGGGCTGGGGTGTGTCTGGGGTGCGTGCGTGGGGCTGGAGTGCGTGCGTGGGGCTGGGGTGTGTGGGGCTGGTGTGTGTCTGTGGGGCTGGTGTGTGTGTGGGGCTGGTGTGTGTCTGTGGGGCTGGTGTGTGTGTGGGGCTGGGGTGTGTCTGGTGTGCGTGCGTGGGGCTGGGGTGTGTGTCTGGGGCTGGGGTGTGTCCGTGGGGCTGGGGTGTGTGCGTGGGGCTGGGATGTGTGCGTGCGTGGGCTGGTGTGCGTGCGTGGGGCTGGGATGTGTGCGTGCATGGGGCTGGGGTGCGTGCGTGGGGCTGGGATGTGTGCGTGGGGCTGGGATGTGTGCGTGGGGCTGGTGTGTGTGTGCGTGGGGCTGGTGTGTGTGTGCGTGGGGCTGGTGTGTGTGTGCGTGGGGCTGGTGTGTGTGTGCGTGGGGCTGGTGTGTGTGTGCGTGGGGCTGGGGTGCGTGCGTGCGTGGGGCTGGGGTGCGTGCATGCGTGGGGCTGGGGTGCGTGCATGCGTGGGGCTGGGGTGCGTGCATGGGGCTGGGGTGTGTGGGGGTCTGGGATGTATCTGTGGAGCTGGGATCAGGATTGCCAGTGGTCTGATTAGGATTTGTTTTCCCTCAGTGGGAATCTTCCGAACTCTCTGCCCAGGTGGAGGCAAGGTCATTGAATATTTTTGAAGGCGGGGCTAGATAGATTCTTGATTACCAAAGGGTGAAAGTGGGATTGAGGGTACAATCAGATCTGTCAAGTGGCCTACTCCTTCTAATTCATAGGTTATAAGACCATAAGACAGGAGCAGAATTTAGGCCACTTGGCCCATCTAATCTGCTCCGCGATTCAATCATGGCTGATATTTATCTCATCTCCATTCTCCTGCCTTCTCCCTATAACCCCTTTAATGATCAAAAACCTATCTATCTCTGTTTCAAAGACACTCAGCAATTTGGCCTCCACAGCATTCTGCAGCAAACAGTTCCACAGATTCACCACCCTCTGGCTGAAGAAATTCCTCCTCATTTCTGATCTAAAGGATCATCCCTGAGATTCTGTCCTCTGCTTCTAGTTTTTCTTACAAGTGGAAACATTCTCTCCACATCCACTCTATTCAGGCCTCACAATATCCTGTAAGTTTGAATAAGATCCCCCCTCATCCTTCTAAACTCCAACGAGTACAGACCCAGAGTCCTCAACCGTTCCTCATACGACAAGCTTTTCATTCCTAGGATCATTCTTCTGAACCTCCTCTGGACCTTTTCCAACGGGCAGCACATCCTTCCTTAGATACAGGGCCCAAAACTGCTCACAATCACGAGGGGACATAGCTTTAAATTGAGGGGAGATAGATATAGGACAGATGTCAGAGGTAGGTTCTTTACTCAAAGAGTAGTAAGGGTGTGGAATGCCCTGCCTGCAACAGTAGTGGACTCGCCAACACTAAACTCATTCAAATGGTCATTGGATAGGCATATGGACGATAAGGGAATAGTTTAGATGGGCTTTAGAGTGGTTTCACAGGTCGGCGCAACATCGAGGGCCGAAGGACCTGTACTGCGCTGTAATGTTCTATGTTCTATACTCCAAATGGGGTCTGACCAGAGCCTTATACAGAGCCTTATACAGACTCAGAAGTACATCCCTGGTCTTGTATTCTAGCCCTCTCGACATGAGGGCAGCACGGTAGCACAAGTGATTAGCACCGTGGCTTCACAGCTCCAGGGTCCCAGGTTCAATTCCCTGCTGGGTCACTGTCTGTGTCGAGTCTGCACATTCTCCCCGTGTCTGCGTGGGTTTCCTCCGGGTGCTCCGGTTTCCTCCCACAGTCCAAAGATGTGCAGGTTAGGTGGATTGGCCATGCTAAATTGCCCTTAGTGTCCAAAAAGTTAGGAAGGGTTATTGGGTTACGGGGAATGGGTGGAAGTGAGGACTTAAATGGGTCGGTGCAGACTCGATGGGCCGAATGGCCTCCTTCTGCACTGTTTGGTCTATGTTCTATGTTCTCTGAATGCTAACATTGCATTTGCCTTCCTAACTGCCGACTGAACCTGCACATTAGCCTTAAGAGAATCGTGAACAAGGACTCCCAAGTCCCTTTGTGCTTCTGATTTCCTAAGCATCTTCCCATTTAGAAAATAGTATATGCCTCCATTTCTCCTTCCAAAGTGAACAACCTCACACTTTTCCACATTGTATTCAATCTGCCACTATTTGCCCACTTTCCTAGCCTGTCTAAATTCTTCTGAAGCTCGCCTGCTTCCTCAATACGACCTGTCCCTCAACAGATCTTTGTATCATCTGCAAACTTAGTAACCGTGCCTTCAGTTCCTTCCTCCAGATCATTAATGTTCTTAGGCAAACGGAGAGTCCTCCATCACACTCTTGATTTGTGCCCTGGGCAGTCTTTGAGGAGCCAGGAGGTGTGTTACTCCCCTCAGGATTCCCAGCCTCTGACCTGCTCTGGGTAGCCAGCTGCCCAGCCAACTGATCAACCAATTGGTAACATAATGTTGGAAATATTTCACAGTAAGCTCCTGTAAAAACAATGAGTTAAATAACCAGGTAATCTGTTTTTGTAATGTTGAATACACCAACATTATGTTGATGTCCAGCAAGTCTACATCTGGTTTTAGTTATCGATATTATTAGTTGCAAGGTGTACTAGCCATCATTTTAGCACAGGCACTTGGGAGGGCCAAGCCAGAGAACCATTCCACCCCCCACTGCTGCCATATGTCTGCACACAACCACTTCTGACTGAGATACGTTTCCAGCATCTGATTAAAGCCTGGAAATCAGGATGTCACAGAGCAATGGGCAAGAACACTTGAGCGAAAAGGTCAGGAACTCGGGATGTGAGCGCTGTATGTGAGCGCCCTGAATCAGGAGTGTCAGTGTGGGCGCCCTGAACCCGGGAGTGTGGACCCCCTGAACCCGGGAGTGTGGACCCCCTGAACCCGGGAGTGTGGACCCCCTGAACCCGGGAGTGGGACCCCTGAACCCGGGAGTGTGGACCCCCTGAACCCGGGAGTGTGGACCCCCTGAACCCAGGAGTGTGGACCCCCTGAACCCGGGAGAGTGGACCCCCTGAACACGGGAATGTCAGTGTGGACACCCTGAACCCGGGAATGTGGACGCCCTGAATTCGGGAGTGTGGGCGCCCTGAACCCGGGAGAAGGGAGTGTGGGCGCCCTGAACCCGGGAGAGGGAGAGTGGGCGCCCGGAACCCGGGAGAGGGAGTTTGGATTTGCTGAACCCGGGAGAGGGAGTGTGGGCGCCCTGAACCCGGGAGAGGGAGTGGTGGACGCCCAAACCCGGGAGAGGGAGTGTGGGCGCCCTGAACCCGGGAGAGGGAGTGTGGTGGCCCTGAACCCGGGAGAGGGAGTGTGGGCGCCCTGAACCCGGGAGAGGGAGAGTGGGCGCCCGGAACCCGGGAGAGGGAGTGTGGCCGCCCGGAACCCGGGAGAGGGAGTGTGGCCGCCCTGTACCCGGGAGAGGGAGTGTGGGCGCCCTGAACCCGGTAGAGGGAGTGTGGGCGCCTGAACCCGGGAGAGGGAGTGTGGCCGCCCTGAACCCGGGAGAGGGAGTGTGGACGCCCTGAACCCGGGAGAGGGAGTGTGGGCGCCCTGAACCCGGGAGAGGGAGTGTGGGCGCCCTGAACCCGGGAGAGGGAGTGTGGGCGCCCTGAACCCGGGAGAGGGAGTGTGGGCGCCCTGAACCCGGGAGAGGGAGTGTGGGCGCCCTGAACCCGGGAGAGGGAGTGTGGACGCCCTGAACCCGGGAGAGGGAGCGTGGACATCCTGAACCCGGGAGAGGGAGCGTGGGCGCCCTGAACCCGGGAGAGGGAGCGTGGGCGCCCTGAACCCGGGAGAGGGAGCGTGGGCGCCCTGAACCCGGGAGTGGAGCGTGGACGCCCTGAACCCGGGAGAGGGAGCGTGGACATCCTGAACCCGGGAGAGGGAGCGTGGACACCCTGAACCCGGGAGAGGGAGCGTGGACACCCTGAACCCGGGAGAGGGAGCGTGGACGCCCTGAACCCGGGAGAGGGAGTGTGGACCCCCTGAACCCGGGAGAGGGAGTGTGGGCGCCCTGAACCCGGGAGAGGGAGTGTGGCCGCCCTGAACCCAGGAGAGGGAGTGTGGGTGCCCTGAACCCGGGAGAGGGAGTGTGGGCGCCCTGAACCCGGGAGAGGGAGAGTGGGCGCCTGAACCCGGGAGAGGGAGCGTGCACGCCCTGAACCCGGGAGAGGGAGTTTGGATTTGCTGAACCCGGGAGAGGGAGTGTGGGCGCCCTGAACCCGGGAGAGGGAGTGTGGACGCCCAAAACCCGGGAGAGGGAGTGTGGGCGCCCTGAACCCGGGAGAGGGAGTGTGGTGGCCCTGAACCCGGGAGAGGGAGTGTGGCCGCCCTGAACCCGGGAGAGGGAGTGTGGACTCCCTGAACCCGGGAGAGGGAGTGTGAATTTGCTGAACCCGGGAGAGGGAGTGTGGGCGCCCTGAACCCGGGAGAGGGAGTGTGGGCGCCCTGAACCCGGGAGAGGGAGTGTGGGAGCCCTGAACCCGGGAGAGGGAGTGTGGACACCCTGAACCCGGGAGAGGGAGTGTGGACACCCTGAACCCGGGAGAGGGAGTGTGGGCGCCCTGAACCCGGGAGAGGGAGTGTGGACACCCTGAACCCGGGAGAGGGAGTGTGGGCGCCCTGAACCCGGGAGAGGGAGCGTGGCCGCCCTGAACCCGGGAGAGGGAGTGTGGGCGCCCTGAACCCGGGAGAGGGAGTGTGGGCGCCCTGAACCCGGGAGAGGGAGTGTGGGCGCCCTGAACCCGGGAGAGGGAGTGTGGGCGCCCTGAACCCGGGAGAGGGAGTGTGGGCGCCCTGAACCCGGGAGAGGGAGTGTGGACGCCCTGAACCCGGGAGAGGGAGCGTGGACATCCTGAACCCGGGAGAGGGAGCGTGGGCGCCCTGAACCCGGGAGAGGGAGCGTGGGCGCCCTGAACCCGGGAGAGGGAGCGTGGGCGCCCTGAACCCGGGAGAGGGAGCGTGGACGCCCTGAACCCGGGAGAGGGAGCGTGGACATCCTGAACCCGGGAGAGGGAGCGTGGACACCCTGAACCCGGGAGAGGGAGCGTGGACACCCTGAAACCGGGAGAGGGAGCGTGGACGCCCTGAACCCGGGAGAGGGAGTGTGGACCCCCTGAACCCGGGAGAGGGAGTGTGGGCGCCCTGAACCCGGGAGAGGGAGTGTGGCCGCCCTGAACCCAGGAGAGGGAGTGTGGGCGCCCTGAACCCGGGAGAGGGAGTGTGGGCGCCCTGAACCTGGGAGAGGGAGAGTGGGCGCCCTGAACCCGGGAGAGGGAGCGTGGGCGCCCTGAACCCGGGAGAGGGAGTTTGGATTTGCCGAACCCGGGAGAGGGAGTGTGGGCGCCCTGAACCCGGGAGAGGGAGTGTGGACGCCCAAAACCCGGGAGAGGGAGTGTGGGCGCCCTGAACCCGGGAGAGGGAGTGTGGTGGCCCTGAACCCGGGAGAGGGAGTGTGGCCGCCCTGAACCCGGGAGAGGGAGTGTGGATTCCCTGAACCCGGGAGAGGGAGTGTGGACGCCCTGAACCCGGGAGAGGGAGTGTGGGCGCCCTGAACCCGGGAGAGGGAGTGTGGGCGCCCTGAACCCGGGAGAGGGAGTGTGGGAGCCCTGAACCCGGGAGAGGGAGTGTGGACACCCTGAACCCGGGAGAGGGAGTGTGGACACCCTGAACCCGGGAGAGGGAGTGTGGGCGCCCTGAACCCGGGAGAGGGAGTGTGGACACCCTGAACCCGGGAGAGGGAGTGTGGGCGCCCTGAACCCGGGAGAGGGAGCGTGGCCGCCCTGAACCCGGGAGAGGGAGCGTGGGCGCCCTGAACCCGGGAGAGGGAGTGTGGGCGTCCTGAACCCGGGAGAGGGAGTGTGGGCGCCCTGAACCCGGGAGAGGGAGTGTGGACGCCCTGAACCCGGGAGAGGGAGTGTGGGCGCCCTGAACCCGGGAGAGGGAGTGTGGGCGCCCTGAACCCGGGAGAGGGAGCCTGGACATGGGAACCCTGGACCTGGGAGATTGGCAATGTGTGCTCCCATTATCCTGAGTATCTATGTTACACTTGCTATCAATTCCTCTGTAACAGGCTGAATTAAATTATACACTCCTGGCAAACTGCTGGTGATGTCCAGCCCTCCAATGCAATCAATCAGAAGTCTTGCGCAACCTACTTTAGATGCAAACCGATGCTGCTGAATGTGGATAAATATCAGTGCGCTGGTTCATAGCTGCTTCCTGCTGAGGGAAACCCGGCTGCTTTTTCCAGGTGGGGCTCTTCAGCTCCATTGTGAAAAATAACTCAAAAGGAAATGTGCAACTTCCATGGCAAATAGGACGTTAAATTATCAAATACCAAAGATGTGTGTCATGCCAGAAGGGTGGATAGAATATAAAGAATGATTCAAAGGTGAATAGGAAGGAGATAATAGTGTTGGAGAGAAAGCTCGCTAGAAATATCAAAACAAATAGTCCGAATTTCTCCAGATATTTAAAACAGAAGTCAGTGAGGTCGGAGTTGGCTGCCTAGGGAGCGATTCTGGGGAATTAATAATTGATAATCAGGAAAAGGTGGATCAATTGTACCGACATTTTCTGTAGGGGATACAAATAAGAACAGAGAAGAAAAAAGAGACAGGAAGTTGAAAAAAAAATATTATCATTATCTGGGAACGGGCACTGTTAAAATAATTGGAACTACAGTCCCCAGGTCCTGATGGACTTTATCCTAGATCTTAAAAAAGTGATTGTTTGCAGGATAGGGTGGTCTCCGGCACCTGGGTAGGGGGAGGGGAAGGTGTCGGACATCTACCAGGAACTTCAGGAGGCGGAGGAAGCCCCATTGGAGGAACTTAAGGGCAAATGGGAGGAGGAGCTAGGCAGGTAGCTGGATGCGAATGCCCTAAACAGGGTCAATTCCTCTTCATCATGTGCCAGGCTTAGCTTAAACTAGTTTAAGGTGGTCCACCGGGCACACATTTTTAAAAAAAAAATAATTTTTATTGGAATTTTTTACAGAAAACATAAAATATAACGACAAACAATGAAATGCAACAAAATAACCCATAATAACTGTAACACCCCCCCAGACCGTAACGGCGCATGTATCACATCCCCCCCACCCCCCCAACCCCAATGAACAACAAGAGAACTTAAAAATAAATTAAAATTAAATAAACAAACATAGTCATCGTCTCCCCCCCCTTTTCCCACCCCCTTCCCCCCCTTTTTCCCTCCCCCTTCCCCCCCCCCTCCCCCCCCCCCCCCCCCCCCCCCCCGGGTTGCTGCTGCTACTGTCCCCGTACCCTATCGTTGAGCCAGAAAGTCGAGGAAAGGTTGCCACCGCCTAAAGAACCCTTGTACCGATCCTCTCAGGGCGAATTTGACCGTCTCTAGCTTAATAAACCCCGCCATGTCATTGATCCAGGTCTCCACGCTTGGGGGCCTCGCATCCTTCCATAGTAGCAAGATCCTTCGCCAGGCTACTAGGGACGCAAAGGCCAGCACACCGGCCTCTTTCGCCTCCTGCACTCCCGGCTCCACCCCATCCCCAAAAATCGCGAGTCCCCATCCTGGCTTGACCCTGGATCCCACCACCCTCGACACCGTCCTCGCCACCCCCTTCCAGAACTCCTCCAGTGCCGGGCATGCCCAGAACATATGGGCATGGTTCACTGGACTCCCCGAACACCTGATTCACCTGTCTTCACCCCCAAAGAGCCTACTCATCCTAGACCCGGACATGTGGGCCCGGTGCAGCACCTTGAATTGGATGAGGCTAAGCCGCGCACACGATGAGGAAGAATTAACCCTTTCCAGGGCATCAGCCCACGTCCCGTCTTCGATCTGTTCCCCCAGCTCCCCCTCCCACTTAGCTTTCAGCTCCTCTACTGACGCCTCCTCCACCTCCTGCATAACCTTGTAGATATCAGATATCTTCCCCTCTCCGTTCCAGACCCCGAAAGCACCCTGTCACTCAACCTCCCTCGCGGGAAGCGAAGGGAATCCCTCCACCTGCCGTCTAGCAAACGCCTTTACCTGCAGATACCTGAACATGTTTCCCGGGGGGAGCCCAAATTTCTCCTCCAGCTCCCCCAGGCTCGCAAACCTCCCATCAATAAACAGGTCCCTCATCTGTCTGATGCCCGCTCTGTGCCAACCCTGAAATCCCCCATCAATGTTCCCCGGGACGAACCTATGGTTCCCCCTTAACGGAGCCTCCATCGAGCCCCCCACTTCTCCCCGATGTCGCCTCCACTGCCCCCAAATCTTGAGGGTAGCCGCCACCACCGGACTCGTGGTATACCTCGTGGGAGGGAGCGGCCATGGCGCCGTTACCAAGGCCCCCAGGCTTGTATCTCCCACCGGGCACACATGATGGCAACCAGGATGAGCAAGCTCTTTGGGGTTGAGGATAAATGTGTGAGGTGTGCGGGAAGCCCTGCAGATCATGTCCATATGTTCTGGGCATGCCCAGCTCTTCAGGGATTCTGGCAGGGTTTTGCGAAGGCAATTTCCAAGATCTTGGACACGCGGGTGGTGCCGAGTCCAGAGGTAGCGATCTTTGGTGTGTCAGACGATCTGGGAGTTCAGGGAGTGAAAGAGGCCGACGTACTGGCTTTTGCCTCTCTGGTAGCCCGGAGATGGATCCTTTTAATGTGGAGGGACTCGAAGCCCCCGAGTGTAGAGACCTGGGTTATTGACATGGCTGGGTTTCTCAGTCTCGAGAAAATAAAGTTTGCCTTGAGAGGGTCCATGGCGGGGTTCTCTCGCAGCCGTTCCTCGAATTTCTAGGAGAGCAGTAAAGGTCAGCAGCAGCAGCAACCCGGGGGGGGGGATTGTTATGTAGTATTATTCTTTTCTCTGATATGCAAAAAAATTAAGTTTTTGACAAACATTTGAATAAAAATAATGTTTTAAAAAAGTGACTGTTGAGATGGTCACATGAGCAGCACAGTGGTTTGCACTGTTGCTTAACAGCACCAGGGTCCCAGGTTCGATCACCACTTGGGTCACTGTGTGCAGAGTCTGCATATTCTCCCCGTGTCTGTGTGGGTTCCCTCCGGGTGCTCCAGTTTCCTCCCACAAGTACTGAAAGACGTGCTGTTAGGTAATTTGGACATTGGCCAGCAGCGCGGGTTCAATTCCTGTACCGGCCTCCCTGAACAGGCGCTCGAATGTGGCGACTAGGAGCTTTTAACAGTAACTTCATTGAAGCCTACTTGTGACAATAAGCGATGATTATTATTATTAGCAGGGCTAGAAGATTGCTGCCTCACGACGCCGATGATCCGGGTTCTATCCCGGCCCCGGGTCACTGTCCGTGTGGAATTTGCACATTCTCCCCGTGTTTGCTGGGGTCTCACCCCCACAACCTAAAGATGTGCAGGGTAGGTGGATTGGCCACGCTAAATTGTCTCTTAATTGAAAAAAATAATAATTTGGTACTCTAAAAATGTTTTAAAGGTTGGAAAGTAAGTTGTGAAGAAGACATTGGGAGCCTGCAAAGTGGTAGAGATGGGTTAAGTGAGTGGGCAAATATCTGGCAGATGGAGTATAATATGGGAAAATGTGAACTTGATATGAAGAACTTAAAACAAGAAATAATTTAAATGGTGAGAGATTGCAAAGCTCTGAGGTATAGAGGGATCTGGATGTCCTCATGCATGATTCACAAACAGTTAGTACGCAGATACAGCAAATGGTTCGGACGGTAAGTGTGATGTGGTTTATTGCAAGGGAATGGATAATAAAAGTAGGGATGTTTTGTTGCAGTTTTACAGGGTGTTTGTGAGACCACACCTGGAGTGCTGCATTCATTTTTAGTCTCCTTGTTTAAGAAACAATACAAGTGAATTCGAAGCAGTTTGGAGAAGGTTCACTCGACTGAGAATAGTGGGAGTTTGTCTTTTGAGGAAAGGTTGGGCAAGCAGCCAAGGGAGTTTAGAAGAATGAGAAGTTATCTTATTGGGACATATAAGACCCTGAGGGGTCCTGATAGGGTGGATGCTGAGAGGACTAGAACTCGGGGGACATAGCTTAAAAATAAGAGGTCTCCCATTTAAGAGGGAGCTGGGAAGACATTTGTTCTCTTGAGGGTTGTGAATCTTTGGAACTCTTCTTTCCCAGAGGGCGATCGAGACAGACTCATGAATATTTTTAAGGCAGAGATGGACACATTCTTGACTAACATTGTGGATAGCACAATTGCTTCACAGCTCCAGGGTCCCAGGTTCGATTCCGGCTTGGGTCACTGTCTGTGCAGAGTCTGCACATCCTCCCTGTGTGTGCGTGGGTTTCCTCCGGATGCTCCGGTTTCCTCCCACAGTCCAAAGATGTGCAGGTTAGGTGGATTGGCCATGATAAATTGCCCTTAGTGTCCAAAATTGCCCTTAGTGTTGGGTGGGGTTACTGGTTATGGGGATAGGGTGGAGGTGTTGACCTTGGTTAGGGTGCTCTTTCCAAGAGCCGGTGCAGACTCGATGGGCTGAATGGCCTCCTTCTGCACTGTAAATTCTATGATATTATCAAGAGTAGGCAGAATGTTGAGTTGGGGCCTCAATCAGATCAGTCATGATCTTATTGAATGGCAGTGCGGGCTCAAGGTGCGAATTGCCCTGGCCTCTGACCACCTCCCCTGGCTTCTGACTTTTGCATCTCCTGCCCGATGGAAGAAGTTGGAAGAGTGAATAACCCGGGTGGGAGGGTCTTTGATTATGTTGCCCGCTTTCCCAAGGCAGCAGGAGGTGTAGATGGAGTCAATGGATGGGAGCCGGGTTCCTTGTGATGGACTGGGCCGAGCAGTTGCCATACCGGGCTGTGATGCAGCCAGATCGGATGCTTTCTATGGTCTATCATTAAAGTTGGTAAGAGTCAATGTGCACATGCCGAATTTCCTTAGTTTCCTGAGGGAATATCGGTGCTGTTGTGCTTTCTTGGTTGTAGCGTCGATGTGGGTGACCAGGACAGATTGTTGGTGATGTAAACACCTAGGAATTTGAAGCTGTCAACCATCTCCAGCTCGGCACCATTTGATGTAGACAGGTGTGTGTACGACACTTCACTTCCTGAAGTTCCTGTAAAGCACCTTGGGGTATTTCATGATGTTAAACTGCTATATAAATATCAGTTGTTCAAAAGTTGATGTCACAGCTGCTAATGTGGAGTGAAATGTTTTGCATAGTGAGAAATCTCTTAACACTTTGCTTGAATGTACTCCTTAATTGTTCTGATTCTTATGGGCTGTCATATTGAAACTATTTTTGCAGATGACACATCCAATGTTGTCAGAAGCGATTAGAAATGAGATTACCTAAATCCCACATTGAGTGGTGTCATTAAGGCAACAGCCATCTGTTCTGGAATACTCTGGGAACTATATACTCATTGAGACGGTTAATATGGTGTGAACTGCAATGTGTTTTCATATTTTAAAGGCATATAAGAGGACCAGGTTTTCAAATTTATAAGTCAGTGGCCCAATTGGCCATGAAGAGAAGGGAACTGAATACAAAGTAGGGAGGTTATGCTTCAGTTATACAGGGCATTGGAGAGACCACATCTGGTCTCCATATTTAAGGAAGAATGTAAATGCATTGGAAGCAGTTTAGGGAAGGTTTACCAGACCAAAACTTGAATGGGTGGGTTGTCTTGTGAGGTAAGGTTGGACAGGCTGGGCTTGTATTCACTTAGAATAGGAGGCAACTTGCTTGAAACCTTTAAGATCCTGAGGGTTATTGACAGGGTGGATGTGGAGAGGATGTTTCCTCTTGTGGGAGAATCTAGGATTCGGGGTCACTGTTTAAAAATAAGGGGTCACTCATTTAAGACAAAGATTAGGGGAATTTGTTTTTCCCTTCAGAGGGTCAAAAGTCTCTGAAACTTTCTTCCTCAAAAGGTAGTCATGATGTGGAGCTGTCAGGGCAGCACAGTGGGTTAGCACTGCTGTCTCACGGCGCCAAGGTCCCAGGTTCAATCCCGGCTCTGGATCACTGTCCGTGTGGCGTTTGCACATTCTCCCCATGTTTGCGTGGGATTTGTTGCTCGGTCTGGTGAGTGTGCTTTACACTCAATTTGCTCTGTTTTATTCCTTAGCTCTAGAGTCGCCAGGTATCCTTATGATACCGCCACGAGGTTCAAGTTCAGATCAATGACTCAATACACCAGTTAGTAAGGTTCAATCAAACACATTTATTATTACACAGTAAATCGATACTCATGCAACTAATACTGGCGGACTAAACTATTCCTATCACTATGAGCCAATACTTATCTTCGATAAGGGAACCCACTGGATCAGGGAACAATGGCCTCTTGTTCTGAGACTGCAGGCTTCCCAGTTGGTACAGGCTAAGGGGTCAGGAGTGTCTATTCTCGTAGCGTGCGTTGGTTGGACACTTACTTGTTGGTGTAGCTGTTGGCCAGGCCTTTTCTTCTCACGTTCTGCTGGGAGGGCCGGCTAAGAGAGCGAACTGGACTTGGGACCTGACTTTTATAGGTCCCAGGGGCTTCGCGCCCTTTTGAGCGGTCCCCGAGCTTACTGTCAATCGATTGGATCTCATACCAATCGACTGGTATGAATCCCCCAATACTGAGGCTGTCCCTCGATCACTGGGCGGTTCTTCCTGGCTTGTTTGTCTCCTTTATTTCAGATTCCCGTTGGCGCCGGGAAGTCTGACCTGCTATAGAATGTCCCAATTGTAGCTAATCGTTGTATCCATTGTTCCCGGGGATCGCTTCATTAATATGCAAACTGCTGGTTTTGGTGCTGTCTGCTTTCTTTGCAGACAGAATACACAGGAAGATTCTGCAACCTGCTTGTCTTTCTTAAAGTGTCCAATTTTCCCTACGTGCTTTGTAAATCGCCATTTTGGGTCGGGAAGTGCCCAACTTCGGTGGCTACAGTTTTGCCCATACAACCCAAAGATGTGCAGGTTAGGTGGATTCGCCACGCTAAATTGCCCCTTAATTGGAAAAAATCAATTGGATACTCTAAATTTTTTTTTTTTAAATTATGTGGAGATGCCGGCGTTGGACAGGGTGGGTATAGTAAGAAGTCTTACAACTTCAGGTTAAAGTCCAACAGGTTTGTTTGGAATCACTAGCTTTCGGAGCGCAGCTCCTTCCTCCGGTGAGTGAAGAGGTGTGTAGTGGAAGCAGAGTCGGAATAATTTGAAGACAGAGCAAGATAGATTCTTGATAAACAAGAGGGTGAAAAGTTATCGGGGGTATGTAAGAATGTGGAGTTGGGGTTACAATCACATCAACCATGATGGACTGAGTGGCCTATTCCTTGGTCTACTCCTAGGTTATATGAGGTGAGCCGGGCAGCCAATGGGAGTTGCCAAGCTGGTGTCAGCGGCAAAGGCAAATGCAACCATGTTGGGGCTGCTGCTGCCTTGCTGAAGGGAGCAGGCATGTCCCCACAAGGACCAGGAAGATAAAGATGACGTATGGTCGCCAGGGATGTCAAGTGGAGGGACAGCATGAGACCCGGTGCTCATTTGATTCCTCGATTTTCTCAAAAAAGCACAGATGGAGATCAGCTTGTTGGTGCAACCCCAACAGCTGTGCACTAATGCACACCAGAGTGTTCAGCTCCATCTGGAAAAAGCATTGAAAGTCTTGCTCTAATTCTGGTAAAATGGATTGTTCAGGAAGAAGCAACAGATCTATTTTCTGTCCATCAGGTTTAGTAATTAATGAAATTGAGTTGGTGCCTCATGGCCTGGCTCCTTCTGCCTGAACCTCTTTCTGAAATCTGTTTGAAAACCTTGACATTTTCTGCTCACTTTGTCCTCTGACGTGTTTCTAATACTCGGGTACTGTCTGACAACCTTCTCGTATTCTCAGCTGTGTTTTGTGTCATCGGTATTTCTCACACATTGAGCTGAATTCTCCGGTCCTCTAACCACATGTTTCTGAATGGCGTGCCGTTCACTGGCGCCATTTGTCTATGGGTTTCCCATTGAGGCCACCCCACAATTGGACTTTCTTATTTACACCCCTGCTGCCCCCGGTGCTAGAATCTATGTGCCGGGATGGGTGTTTGGTGTCGGCCACGTGTGCTCCGGGTTTGCTGTTGTGGCTGCCCCCATGTGTGCCTTCGCCCATTGTCCCTTCCGGCTCCCCTGTCCTGCTTGCCCTGTGTTCGCCTTGGTGAACCCCTCTCCCAACATCTCTCTGTTCCTTGTCTGGTTCAGTCCTCTGAACCTGGTCACCAACAGGTTTTGGAATAGGCTGGCTTATAGCCTCCATGTCCGGTGGAAGTCTTTCTCTGATCCCCAAACGGTGTATTTCTGCTAGGCCGGACAGTCAGTCTGCTAGGCCGGACAGCCAGCCTGCTAGGCCGGACAGTCAGTCTGCTAGACCGGACAGTCAGTCTGCTAGGCCGGACAGTCAGTCTGCTAGGCCGGACAGTCAGTCTGCTAGGCTGGACAGTCAGTCTGCTAGGCCGGACAGTCAGTCTGCTAGGCCGGACAGTCAGTCTGCTAGGCCGGACAGTCAGTCTGCTAGGCCGGACAGCCAGCCTGCTAGGCCGGACAGTCAGCCTGCTAGGCCGGACAGCCAGTCTGCGGCCTTGGGTGGTGCTGCTGATCGCCAGCTGAGAGGAGTCTTTGACAGGTGAGGAAAGCAATGGCTAGGGCATCTACCCCTCTCCCCATAAAGAGCTTTGGCTGCTCCGAAACCCCAACGGACACCAGTGGGCACGGCTCCACCCTTACCTCACAACCTTAGGCATCGCCTCAAAGAAGGCTGTCCAGTTCCCGACGGGTCTGGGGCAAGACCAGAACATGTGGGTGTGGTTGGCCGGGCCTCACTGGCACCATTCACATTTGTCCTCCACCTCCAGAAGAACCCGCTTGTTCGCGTTCTAGTTAGGTGTGCCATTTTCACCACCTTTATCTGTGTAAGGCTCAGCCCAGTGCACGAGGAGATGGCGTTCTCCCTGTACAGTGCTTCGATCCAGAGTCCTCCCCCTATCTCTATGCCTAACACTTCCTCCCACTTCTCCCACGTCTCGTTCAGTGGTGAGCGTACCTCCTCTAGTAGCTGTCCATACATGTCCGCGCAGTTACCACCCCTAGTTCACCCACGGTCAGAGGTCTGTCTAGTGGGGCAACACGGTGGCACAGTGGTTAGCTCACAGCACCGTGGTCCCAGGTTCGGTCCCAGCTCTGGGTCACTGTCCGTGTGGAGTTTGCACATTCTCCCTGTGTTTGCGTGAGTTTCGCCCCCACAACCCAAAGATGTGCAAGGGAGGTGGATAGGCCACTCTAAATTGCCCATAATTGGAAAAAATTAATTGGGTACTCTTAAATTTTATTAAAAAAAGAAGTCTGTCCAGTAGGGAACGTTATTGTTTCCTATCACAGGAAGTTCCTTATTTGTATGTATCATAGCATGTTCCCTTCTGGGAGCTGGAGCTTATCCATGAGTTCCCCAAGGTCACTACTCTACCATCTATAAGACCATAAGACATAGGAGTGGAAGTAAGGCCATTCGGCCCATCGAGTCCACTCCGCCATTCAATCATGGCTGATGGGCATTTCAACTCCACCTACCAGCATTCTCCCCGTAGCCCTTAATTCCTCGCGACATCAAGAATTTATCTATCTCTGCCTTGAAGCCATTTAGCGTCCCGGCCTCCACTGCACTCCGCGGCAATGAATTCCACAGGCCCACCACTCTCTGGCTGAAGAAATGTCTCCGCATTTCTGTTCTGAATTTACCCCCTCTAATTCTAAGGCTGTGCCCACGGGTCCTCGTCTCCTCGCCTAACGGAAACAGTTTCTTTGCGTCCACCCTTTCTAAGCCATGTATTATCTTGTAAGTTTCTATTAGATCTCCCCTTAACCTTCTAAACTCCAATGAATACAATCCCAGGATCCTCAGCCGTTCATCATATGTTAGACCCGCCATTCCAGGGATCATCCGTGTGAATCTCCGCTGGACACGCTCCAGTGCCAGTATGTCCTTCCTGAGATGTGGGGCCCAAAACTGGACACAGTACTCCAAATGGGGCCTAACCAGAGCCTTATAAAGGCTCAGTAGCACATCGCTGCTTTTATATTCCAACCCTCTTGAGATAAATGACAACATTGCATTCGCTTTCTTAATCACAGATTCAACCTGCATGTTTACCTTTAGGGAATCCTCGACTGGCACTCCCAGATCCCTTTGTACTTTGGCATTATGAATTTTCTCACCGTTTAGAAAGTAGTCTATGCTTGGATTCTTTTTTCCAAAGTGCAAGACCTCACATTTTCTCACGTTGAATTGCATCAGCCATTTCCTGCACCACTCTCCCAAACTGTCTAGATCCTTCTGCAGCCTCCCCACTTCCGCAGCACTACCTGCCTGACCACCTAACTTCGTATCATCAGCAAACTTTGCTAGAATGCCCCCAGTCCCTTCATCCAGATCATTAATATATATGGTGAACAGCTGCGGCCCCAACACTGAACCCTGTGGGACACCGCTGGTCACCGGCTGCCATTCCGAAAAAGAACCTTTTATCCCAACTCTCTGCCTTCTGTCAGACAGCCAATCCTCAACCCATGCCAGTAGCTCACCTCGAACACCATGGGCCCTCACCTTACTCAGCAGCCTCCTGTGTGGCACCTTATCAAAGGCCTTTTGGAAATCCAGATAGACCACATCCACTGGGTTTCCCTGGTCTAACCTACTTGTCACCTCCTCAAAGAATTCTAACAGGTTCGTCAGGCACGACCTCCCCTTACTAAATCCATGTTGACTTGTTCTAATCCGACCCTGCTCTTCCAAGAATTTAGAAATCTCATCCTTAACGATCGATTCTAGAATTTTACCAACAACCGACGTTAGGCTAATTGGCCTATAATTTTCCATCTTTTGTCTTGATCCTTTCTTGAACAAGGGGGTTACAACAGCGATCTTCCAATCGTCCGGGACTTTCCCTGACTCCAGTGATTTTTGAAAGATCTCAACCAACGCTTCCGCTATTTCTTCAGCCACCTCTCTCAGAACTCTAGGGTGTAGCCCATCGGGGCCAGGAGATTTGTCAATTTTAAGACCTTTTAGCTTTTTTAGCACCATCTCTTTTGTAATGGCAACCATACTCAACTCAGCCCCCTGACTCTCTATAATTTTTGGGATATTACTCATGTCTTCCACTGTGAAGACAGACGCAAAGTACTTATTAAGTTCTCCAGCCATTTCCTCGTCTCCCATCACTAGCCTTCCGGAATCAGTTTGAATTGGCCCAATGTCTACTTTGGCCTGTCGTTTGTTTCTTATGTATTGAAATAAACTTTTACTATCATTTCTTATATTACTGGCTAGCCTGCCTTCATATTTGATCCTCTCCTTCCTTATTTGTCTCTTTGTTAACCTCTGTTTGTTTTTGTAGCCTTCCCAATCTTCTGATTTCCCAGTGCTTTTGGCCACTTTGTAGGATCTCTCTTTTTCTTTGATACATTTCCTGACTTCCTTTGTCAGCCATGGCTGTCTAATCCCTCCCCGGATAATCTTTCTTTTCTTGGGGATGAACCTCTGTACAGTGTCCTCAATTATGCATACAAACTCCTGCCATTTTTGCTCTACTGTCTTCCCCACTAGGGTCTGCTTCCAGTCGATTTTCGCCAGTTCCTCTCTCATGCCCTCGTAATTACCTTTATTTAACTGTAACACCATTACATCCGATTTTGCCTTCTCTCTTTCAAACTGCAGACTGAACTCAACCATATTATGATCGCTGCTTCCTAAGTGTTCCCTTACTTTAAGATCTTTTATAAAGTCTGGTTCATTACATAGCACTAGGTCCAGAATAGCCTGCTCCCTTGTGGGCTCCATGACAAGCTGTTCCAAAAAGCCATCTTGTAAGCATTCCATGAATTCCTTTTCTTTGGATCCACTGGCTACGTTATTTACCCAATCCACCTGCATATTGAAGTCCCCCATGATCACCATGACCTTGCCTTTCTGACATGCCTTTTCTATTTCCCGGTACATGTTGCGCCCCTGGTCCTGACCACTGTTAGGAGGTCTGTACTTGACAGGTTCCACTTGTTGCTCCGTGTCCAGTCGTAGGCTATTTGGATCCCCAGGAATCTGAATTTGGCTTGGGCCAGCTTGAGCGGCAGCTTCCCCAGCTCTGGTGCCCCCCCTCCCGCCTCTCACCCAATCGGTTCACTGGGGAAGATTTTGCTCTTATGCAGGTTAAGTTTGTAATCTGAGAAGGCTTCGAACATGCTTAGGAGTTCCATTATTCCTTCCATGGTGATTAGGAGGTTTGGGACGTAGAGGGACAGGCCATCAGCATAGAGTGAGACTCCAGATGCCTCTCCGTCCCTTCGTCGATCTGAGAGCGATGGCCAGTGGCTCGATTGCCAGCACAAATAGCAGCGGGGACGAGGGGCATTCGTGCCTCTGTGCAGCTGCAAGTATTCAGAGCTGGTGGCATTTATATACTTGCCATGGGGACGCTGCACAGCAGTTTCACCCATGAGGTGACCCTGGCCCAAACTGTTCCAGTACCTCCATGAGGTACCTGCATTTGACTGTTATGGGCCAGGGTTTAGAAAACTCCAAAGTATATCATGTTCACCTGACCTACAACTGTTTATTGATTTTGGTTATGATGGACACAAGGGCCTGCCTTTCGGGTGTTATGCAACAGATGCCTTAAGTATTTTAAATCAAAAACAGAGTTTATTCTACGAATTCAGTTAACATTTTTATAAACACACACAGTAAATATTTTTATCAATTACAAACATAAATACCCCACACAGCTACAGTACTCTATATAAAACCCTTAATACATTTCCCTACTGTTTCAATTTAATGAAAACATCCCATAAACCAGAAAACCCTTTTCCCAAACACCAGGTTTGAATTTCTTCTAGAAAGTAGTTATCTCTTTTAAGTTATCAAGTTATGGAAACAGTTCTTAACATGCAGAGAGAGAGATACAAGACAAGACATTTCTTTCTGAATCCAGCAGCCAAATGTGAAAACGAAAGCCACATAACAGCGCCAAACCAAAACCGAAAGTAAAACCTAAGAGCCACAGCCCAGCTCCGCCCACACAATGACATCACTGAAGCCATTTGATAAGACAAAACATTTCTTAAAGGGACACTCCCATGACACGACTCTGCAGAAGGCCTTCTCTGCATCCAGAGAGATGATCACTTCTGGTGTTTCCTCCCCGGGTGGGATCATAATCACCTTCAGCAGGCTGCCTGCCCTTGGCCAAGCCCATCTGATCCTCCGGGTCTGTCTCTTGCACGCAGCTGTCCAGCTGCCTCGCCAGGGCCTTCGCTAGAACTTTGGTGTCAGTGTTTCGGACTGAGATGGGTCTGTATGACCCACACTCCATCGGGTCTTTGTCCTTTTCAGGAATCAGGATTGTGCCAGTGTGGATGGCAGGGTTCCCTCACGATACCGAGTCGTTAAACATCTCACGCAGGTGCAGGGCCAGTGCTGTCACAAATTATTTATAGAAATCCACCTGAAATCTGTCCGGCCCCAGTGCCTTCCCTGATTGCATGGAGTTGATACTCTCCATGACTTCCCTAGTTCTAGTTGTGCCTCCAGACCCTGCTTCTTTTCCTCTCCCTACGACTGGTATGTCTAGCCCTTCGAGGAAACCGTTTAATCTTCGAGTCCCCCTCCAGGGGCTCAAGGTTTTTCAGCTCTCAGTAGAAATTCACAAAGGCCTCATTGATCTAGTTTGGCGCTGCGACTACCTTGCCTCTCCTGCCCTTTACCTGTGCTATTTCCCTGGTGGCAGCCTGCTTCCCCATCTGGTGAGCCAGTGGGCGACTGGTCTTGTCTCCATGCTCATAAAAGGTCCCCTGTGTCTGATGGAGCTGGTTCACTCCTTTCCTGATGGAGGGCAAGTCAAACTCCTGATGGAGTGTGTTCGGAGATGACTATTGCGGAGTATTCCGGACTCCTACCATCCCTCGAAGCAGCGATTTTCTCGCTACAAAGAAATCAATTCGGGTGTAGACTTTGTGAACCTGGGAGAAGAAGGAGAACTTCCTCTCCCCCGGGTGTGTGAACCTCCCTGGGTCCACTCCCCCCATCTGCTTCGTAAAGGTGCTGAGCTCTCTCCCCGTGGCTGATTGTGTCCTTGCTTTGGGGCTGGATTTGCCTGTCCATGGGTCCTGTACGCAGTTGAAGTCTTCCCCCATGATGAGTGGGTGGGCATCTAGTTCGGGGATTTCTGTCATGGGCCTCGTGATAATGTCTGCATCATCCCAACCCCCCCCCCCCGCCCCTCAGGACGCACCATTGTCAGTAAATTAAGGAACATTATCATTGACAATGGTGCATGTGTATGCATTACTGTTTTCCCAGCCTGTTCTGCCTCTCCCGGCATGGTGAAATAGTATTCCCTATTTTTTAGATGGCCCAAAATCTTGCCGGGTACAGCATCCTGAAAAGCACCTTGCTCCTAAATAGAACTGCCGTGGCTCCATTGAGCTTGGCCAGGTCAACCCCAATGGGTCTTGATGAACACGGATTGTATGCCCTTCCCACTTGCAGGACCGCGTGTTCCCTGCCTATGTCAAGATCCGTTCCTTGTCCTGGAATCGGTGGAGCTTGGCGATTATCGCCTGTGATGGTTCCTCTGATGTGGACCTCTGCCGGAGTGACCTGTGGGCCATGTCCACCTCCGGGGGCTTGGCCAAGATTTCACCCCTGACCAGCTTTCCCAAAATCTGCGCCATATATTCCATTGGGTTCCTACCCTCTGTGCCCTCCGGCAGCCCAACAATCCGAAGGGTTTTGTGGCGAGACCTGTTTTCCTGGTTTTCCACCTTCCCTTTGAGTGCTCCCTCAGCCGTCACCAACCTTGCCGCCTCTGCTTCGAATGAGGTGATCCAATCATTCTGGTCTGTGGCTGCCTTCTCTTGTTCCTGCACCGTTGCCTCCTGCATCTCCTGTCGCTGTTCTGTCGTCTGCAGCGCCTCCTTAAAGGGGGCCAAAGTGTCTGCTACTACCAACTTCACCGTTGCCATGAGGTCCTCCTTATTGGAGTCCCTAAAGTTTTAGGAATTCTCATGTCAGGAGCTCCATCCATTGCCCTCAGCAGGAGGGCTGGCGGTTGTATCGGTGACTCTACTCGAACCGCCATGTCCTGCTCTGCCTCACTCCCCATGCCTGTGGCCTCTGCCTTCCTCTCCTGGCTCTTAGAACATAGAACAGTACAGCACAGAACAGGTCCTTCGGCCCTCGATGTTGTGCCGAGCAATGATCACCCTACTCAAACCCATGTATCCACCCTATACCCGTAACCCAACAACCCCCCCCCCCTTAACCTTACTTTTTAGGACACTACGGGCAATTTAGCATGGCCAATCCACCTAACCCGCACATCTTTGGACTGTGGGAGGAAACCGGAGCACACAGAGGAAACCCACGCACACACGGGGAGGATGTGCAGACTCCGCACAGACAGTGACCCAGCCGGGAATCGAACCTGGGACCCTGGAGCTGTGAAGCATTTATGCTAACCACCATGCTACCGTGCTGCCCTAGGATAAATCCCATCTGGCCCAGGGGACTTATCTATTTTTACACTTTCCAAAATTGCTAACACCTCCTCGTGAACCTCAATCCCATCTAGCCTGGGTTTTTTTGTCCTTTCGGCCCCGTGGCTGGTTTGAGGGCATTTCTTCAGGTGCTTTATGTTTCAGGGTGGGGGATGTTGTTTGCTTAGTGACCGATTTCCGGGTAAAAGTACCTAGGTTGGAGTCTCTAGGGTGGGAGCCACCTTTAATGCGACTGCTCAGCACATCCCCGCCACCGGGAGTCCTCTAACTAATGTTTTAATGTTATAGACTCGAGTGAAATAGAAAGTATTTCGGAAGAATTGCTATATCAATTATCAGTTTGAAAATGGCAGGTTATTTTCTGCAGCCTGGTATCTTTAACCATTCAAAACTCAGCTGCCCTTGTCCTGAACCACACCTGGTCCAATTCACCATCACCTCCTGTGCACGCTGACCCACACTGGCTCCCAGGCCAGCTAACACCTCAGATGTGAGATGCTCATCCTTGTGTTCAAATCTCTCGATGATCTCTGCCCTCCTTGTGTCTGTAAACCTCCTTCATCCCCGCAATCTTATGAGAACTCTCAACTCTAGCCTCTATCGTTAAATGGATATTTTTCGTCAGTGTTTACACTGGAGAAAGCCAATGTTGTTGAGGAGAATACTCAGGTACAGTCGACCAGGCTAGATGGAACTGAGGTTCACGAGGAGGTGTTAGCAATTTTGGAAAGTGTAAAAATAGATAAGTCCCCTGGGCCCGATGGGATTTATCCTAGGATTCTCTGGGAAGCCAGGGAGGAGATTGCAGAGCCTCTGTCCTTGATCTTTATGTCGTCTTTGTCGACAGGAATAGTGCCGGAAGACTGGAGGATAGCAAATGTTGTCCCCTTGTTCAAGAAGGGGAGTAGAGACAACCCTGGTAATTATAGACCTGTGAGCCTTACTTCGGTTGTGGGTAAAATGTTGGAAAAGGTTATAAGAGATAGGGTTTATAATCATCTTGAAAAGAACAAGTTGATTAGTAATACTCAACACAGTTTTGTGAAGGGTAGGTCATGCCTCACAAACCTTATTGCGTTTTTTGAGAAGGTGACCAAACAGGTGGATGAGGGTAAAGCAGTTGATGTGGTGTATATGGATTTCAGTAAGGCGTTTGATAAGGTTCCCCACGGTAGGCTATTGCAGAAAATACGGAAGTATGGGATTGAAGGTGATTTAGCGGTTTGGATCAGTAATTGGCTAGCTGAAAGAAGACAGAGGGTGGTGGTTGATGACAAATGTTCATCCTGGAGTTCAGTTACTAGTGGTATACCGCAAGGATCTGTTTTGGGGCCACTGCTGTTTGTCATTTTTATAAATGACCTGGAAGAGGGTGTAGAAGGATGGGTTAGTAAATTTGCAGATGACATGAAGGTCGGTGGAGTTGTGGATAATGCTGAAGGATGTTATAGGTTACAGAGGGACATAGATAAGCTGCAGAGCTGGGCTGAGAGGTGGCGGATGGAGTTTAATGTGGAAAAGTGTGAGGTGGTTCACTTTGGAAGGAGTAACAGGAATGCAGAGTACTGGGCTAATGGCAAGATTCTTGGTAGTGTAGATGAACAGAGAGATCTCGGCATCCAGGTACATAAATCCCTGAAAGTTGCCACCCAGGTTAATAGGGCTGTTAAGAAGGCATATGGTGTGCTAGCCTTTATCAGTAGGGGGATTGAATTTCGGAGCCACGAGGTCATGCTGCAGCTGTACAAAACTCTGGTGCGGCCGCACCTGGAGTACTGCGTGCAGTTCTGGTCACCACATTATAGGAAGGATGTGGAAGCTTTGGAAAAAGTTCAGAGGAGATTTACTAGGATGTTGCCTGGTATGGAGGGAAGGTCTTATGAGGAAAGGCTCAGGGACTTGAGGTTGTTTTCGTTAGAGAGGAGAAGGCTGAGAGGTGACTTAATAGAGACATATAAGATAGTCAGAGGGTTAGATAGGGTGGACAGTGAGAGTCTTTTTCCTCGGATGGTGATGACCAACACGAGGGGACATAGCTTTAAATTGAGGGGTGGTAGATATAGGAAAGATGTCAGAGGCAGTTTCTTTACTCAGAGAGTAGTAGGGGTGTGGAATGCCCTGCCTGCAACAGTAGTAGACTCGCCAAATTTAAGGGCATTTAAGTGGTCACTGATAGACATATGGATGAAAATGGAATAATGTAGGTCAGATAGGCTTCAGATGGTTTCACGGGTCGGCGCAACATCGAGGGCCGAAGGGCCCGTACTGCGCTGTAATGTTCTATGTTCTATGTTCTTGTTGATCTCTCACATCCTTTGATCCACCACCTCTCAGCCCAGCTCTGCAGCTTATCTATGTCCCTCTGTAACCTATAACATCCTTCAGCACTATCCACAACTCCACCGACCTTCATGTCATCTGCAAATTTACTAACCCATCCTTCTACACCCTCTTCCAGGTCATTTATAAAAATGACAAACAGCAGTGGCCCCAAAACAGATCCTTGCGGTATACCACTAGTAACTGAACTCCAGGATGAACATCCCACATCTCTCTTCCATACAGCCCCCCCCCCCCCCCCTCCATACAGCTCCTCTCACAAAGGTTCTCCCAGGTTTCCAGACTTGAACCTATTTTCGTTATCTTGGCTGATTGACCACTCCAGTTTATACAAAAGAACAGAGCTATGCCATTTAATTTTTTAAAAAGTATTTTCATTCCAAAGTTTCAACTTCTTACATTTTACAACAATAACAAACACACCCAGCACACTAAACCCCCCCACCCACTCAAACCTCCCACCTCCCTCAGCAGTCAATGATAGAATTTACAGTGCAGAAGGAGGCCATTCGGCCCATCGAGTCTGCACCGGCTCTTGGAAAGAGCACCCTACCCAAGGTCCAGTAAGAAGTCTTACAACACCAGGTTAAAGTCCAACAGGTTTGTTTCAAACACGAGCTTTCGGAGCACGGCTCCTTCTTCAGATTCACCTGAAGAAGGAGCCGTGCTCCGAAAGCTCGTGTTTGAAACAAACCTGTTGGACTTTAACCTGGTGTTGTAAGACTTCTTACTGTGCTCACCCCAGTCCAACGCCGGCATCTCCACATCATGGCTACCCAAGGTCAACACCCGCCCTATCCCCGTAACCCAGTAACTCCACCCAACACTAAGGGCAATTTTGGACACTAAGGGCAATTTATCATGGCCAATCCACCTAACCTGCACATCTTTGGACTGTGGGAGGAAACTGGAGCACCCGGAGGAAACCCACGCAGACACAGGGAGGATGTGCAGACTCCGCACAGACAGTGACCCAAGCCGGAATTGAACCTGGAACCCTGGAGCTGTGAAGCAATTGTGCTATCCACAATGCTACCGTGCTGCCCAGAATAAATAAATAATCTTTATTGTCACAAGTAGGCTTATATTAACACTGCAATGAAGTTACTGAGAAAAGCCCCTAGTCGCCACATTCCGGCACCTGTTCGGGTACAGGGAGGGAGAATTCCAAATTCTCAGCTGGTACGGGAATTGAACTGGTGCTGCTGGCCTTGTTCTACATCACTAACCAGCTGTCTAACCTACTGAGCTAAACCAGCTAAACGGTAGCCAACTCTCCAAAATGGAGAAAGAACAAGCCTCAACTTTTGTAGAACCTATTCCCCCCCCCCCCCCCCCCCCCCCCCCCCCAAGAGCAAATTTCATTTTTTCCAGGGCCAAAACTCCAGCAGGTCCCCCCACCACACCAAGACACAGTGGAGAAGCTGGCCACCACCACAAGACCTGCCTGCAAGCGATCAGTGACGCAAAGGCTAAAGCATCTGCCCCACACCCGCCTGTAGCAACGGCCAGTCCGACACCCCGAATATGGCTTCTAAGGGACCGGGCTCCCTGAGAACCCCTGAAATGGTGCTCAACACCTTTCTCCAAAACCTTTCCAGCTTCGGGCAGGACCAAAACATATGAATGTGATTTGCGGGGCCCCTCCCACATTGCTCACAGACATCCTCCACCCCCTCAAACAGCCGGCTCATCCTTGCTTTTGTCAGTTGCACCCTGTACACCACCTTCAGCTGTATCAGCTCCAGCCTCGCACACAAACTCGAGGTTTGACCCTCTGTAGCACCTCACACCACAATCCCTCCTCCAATGCCGCCCTCACCTTTTTCTCCCATTGAGCCTTAACCCCCGGGACTGCCTTATTCCTCCTCCAAAATCCTCCTGTAAATCGCTGAGATGAACCCCTCTCCAAATCTCCCGTTGACAGCACCCCCTTCACCAATGAAGAGGAGGGTGCTATCGGGAAGGTTGGGAAGACCTTCCTCGCAAAGTCCCACACCTGTATGTACCTGAAATGCTCGCCCGTACCAACCCAAACTTCTTTCTGAGTTCCTCCAAACTCGCAAACCGCCCTAAAGAACAAATCCCGATCCCCCTCTCCCGTCCGCGGAACCAGCCATTCATCCTCCCCTGTTCAAATCCGGGATTTCCCCTAATCCCCCCGACCCCACTCCCAACCTACAATGCTGCCGAAACTGCCTCCAAATCTTCAGCTTAGCTACCACATCACCGGACTTTGCGAATACTTCCCTGGAACCATCAGGAGCGGTGCCGTTGCCACGCCTGCAACCCCTACCCCCTACATGAGCTCACCTCCATCCTTACCCACCCAGCCTCTGTCCACCTATTCTTACCCTGAACCTTCTCTGCATTCGCCGCCCAATAATAGTACATCACATTCGGATTGCCGTCCCTCTGCAGTACCATCTTCCTTATCTTGGCCACCTTCCCCACCCAGACAAACGAAGAGATCAGCCTATCCATCACCTTGAAAAACGCCTTGGGCAGGAAGACTGACAGGCACTGAAACAGAAACAAACATTGCGGTAAAATGTTCATCTTCAATGCCTGTACTCGGCCTGCCAGCGACAGAGGAAGATTATCCCACCTCAACAAATCAGCCTTCACTTTCCCCACCAAGCTAGAGAAATTCAACTTCTGAAGGCCTGCCCAGACCCAGGCCACCTGAAGCCCCAGATACCTAAAGTGAAATGCTGCCACAGTAAATGGCAACACCCCCACCCCATCCCCGACTCTGGAGTGGAAACCACTAAATACTCAGTTTTTCAGTTTATACCCTGAAAACGCCTCAAATCTTTGAAGCAAACCCATTATGTCCCCCACCGAGGAGCCTGGCTTCGAGATGTATAACAACAAATTATCCGCATACAAGGACACTGTATGCTCCCCCCCCCCCCCCCCCCCCGCCCCCCCACTATCCCCTTCCAGAACTCCGAGCTCCTCAGCGCAATGGCCAATGGCTCTATCGCCAATGTAAACAGGAGGGGGGGTCATGGAACACCCTGCCTCGTTCCCCTGTGCAATGAAAAATACCCTGAATTCATATCATTCGTGCGCACGCTCATCATCGGCTCCTTATACTGCAACTGCGCCCGTGTCACAAACTTTGGCCTAATCGCAAATTTCTCCAACACCGCAATCAAATAATTCCGCTCCACCTGATCAATGAACGACTTCTCCACATCTAATGCCACCACCATCTCCGTTCCTTCTGCCGGAGAAAGCGGCACATTTAGCAGCCGCCTCACTTTCGATGACAACTGTCTGCTCTTAACGAATCCCATCTGATTCTCCCCAATCACCCTCAGATGACACCCCTCCAACCTTAAAGCCAGCACCTCTGCCAATATCTTGGTGTCCACATTCAGCAGATATGTGGACCTGTACGACACACACTCCACCCAGTCCTTATCCTTCTTCAGCAGCAACAAGATGGAGGTCTGTCCCATTGTTTTCTGCAAAACCCCCCTGACCATCGTGACCTCGCGGCAGCTTATCCTTAACATACTTGTAATATTGAACCGGGAACCATTCCGGCCCCGTCGCCTTCACCGCCTGCATCTTCCCGATTGCCACCTTCACTTCCTGTACTTCCACCGGTATTGTCAGCAGTTTTGGGCCCCATATCTAAGGAAGGATGTGCTGGTCTTGGAAAGGGTCCAGAGGAGGTTCACAAGAATGATCCCTGGAATGAAGAGATTGTCATATGAGGAACAGTTGAGGACTCCGGGTCTGTACTCGTTGGAGTTTAGAAGGATGAGGGGGGGGTCTTATTGAAACTGCGAGGCCTGGATAGAGCGGACGTGGAGAGGATGTTTCCACTTGTAGGAAAAATTACAAACAGAGGACAGAATCTCAGACTAAAGGGACGATCCTTTAAAACAGATGAGGAGGAATTTCTTCAGCCAGATGGTGGTGAATCTGTAGAACTCTTTGCCGCAGAAGGCTGTGGAGGCCAAATCACTGAGTGTCTTTAAGACAGAGATAGATAGGTTCTTGATTAATAAGGGGTTATGGGACGAAAGCAGGAGAATGGGGATGAGAAAAATACCAGCCATGATTGAATGGCGGAGCAGACTTGATGGGCCGAGTTGCCTAATTCTGCTCCTATGTCTTATGGTCTTCTCTATTTCACCCAACCTGGGACACTCTAAACCCAAAATCTCCCCCATCTCCTGCTCATCCTCTAGTGGCTCTGATTTTTACAAATCCCTATAAAACTCCTCAAACACCCTGTCAATCCGCTCCGGGGCCACCACCCGTCCCATCCCAAACACAAACTATCTCCTTTGTGGCCTGCCTACGAAGCTGACCTGCCAACATGTGACCCGCCTTCTCTCCGTACTCAGATAGCCTCCCTCACCCTCATGAGCTGATGCACCACTTTCCCCATAGACAGCAGGTCGAACCTCGCATCCACTCCTTCCTCTTTGCAAAGAGTCTCAGATCCGGGTCTCCCACATACCTCCCATCCACCTCCAAAATCTCTTCTAACAATCGTTGACCTTCCTCCGTCTCCTCTCTAGCCACCTTAGCCTTAAACAAGATCACCTCCCCCCTCACTACTGCCTTCAGGGTCTCCCAAATCACCGACGGTGAGACCTGCCCCGGACAATTGAATCCCGCTTACTCCTCAATTACCTTCCCTATCTTGTCACAGAAATTCCGGTCCGTCAACAGCCCCATATCCATCCTCCTCCCGAGCTTCTGGGCCAACCACTTCTCCAGTACCATGTCCATCCAGTGTGGAGCGTGATCCGAGATCACAATTGGTAAATACTCTGCCCTCTCAACTCCAGCCAACAGCGCCTTCCCCACCACATCTTGTGCACCAGGGAGGAAAATGAATACTCCCGATCCCTCTTGTGTAAAATTCTCCCCCACCACCCCCCTCCCCCCGCTGGGGTCAGCCAATGCGGCTGGGACCGACCTGAACACCCTCAGCTCCAGCACTGTAATCCAATCTCCTCCCCAAAATCCGAGATTGCAGCCAGCGTTTTCTTCACGAATTCCGCATCATCCCAATTGGGGGCATAAATGCTGACCGGCGCCATCAACCTCCCCTCCAACTCACTCGTTACAATCATGTACCTGCCCCCTGATCCACTACCACCATTTCCATCTGGAACCGTACCCACTTGCCCACCAAAATCAGCACCCGCCAAGCCCTACTATCCAACTCCGACTGAAACACATGGCTCACCCAACCCTCCCTTAGCCTCATCTGGTCCTTCACCCTCAGATGGGTCTCCTGCAGCATCACCACATCGGCTTTTAAACATTTCAAATGCTCAAAAACTCTTGCTCTCTTCACTGGTCCCACTAACCCCCTCACTTTCCACATCACCATTCTGACCGGGGGTCTCTCAACCCACCTGCTCCTCCTATCCGCCGCCGAGCTATGTCATTTATATGAAACTAATCTTCCATTGACGAACATATCGGTCATCAGACTGCGATGGGTGAATGGCTGGTCAAAAAAGGTTGTCCTGAATGACAATGGATCTTGAGTTGATCATCCTGGCTGAACTGGGGCATCCCTTGCAGTCCCACTAACCAGTTTAAATCTGAATGGGACAAGGTAACACAGGACGTGGGCCTATCACTCTGCCTCTGCTGCTTGCAGTCTTTTCCTTCAGTCTGTTTAACCCTAAACTGCCTGCTACATCTTAGACCCAAGTTCCTAATATCTCCCCCTCATGGCATTATTGTGAAAGTTTATTGACTCGTTCATCTTACAGCTCTCCCACTCAACCCAGTATCCCAGCTGTCCCCTATGTATGTGCTCTTTGGAAACGCATGATGAAATAGTACAATAAATTAACAGTTAAATTAACTGTTACAAAAGCAAAACTGTAAAAGAAACTTACCTAATTAAAGTAAAATATAATTCCTTGGGCTCACAATGCACTCAAAGCCAGCGGTCTTCCCCCTATTTATATGTGCTTGTAGACCATACCATCATCTGTTTCTCTGATCCTGTCTAATTTGGGGCAGCATGGTAGCATAGTAGTTAGCACAATTGCTTCACAGCTCCAGGGTCCCAGGTTCGATACCCAGCTTGGGTCACTGTCTGTGTGAAGTCTGCACGTTCTCCCCGTCTGTGCGTGGGTTTCCTCCGGGTGCTCCAGTTTCCTCCCACCGTCCAAAGATGTGCAGGTTAGGTGGATTGGTCCATGCTAAATTGCCCTAGTGTCCAAAATTGCCCTTAGTGTTGGGTGGGGTAACTGGATTATGGGGATAGGGTGGAGGTGTGGGCTTGGGTAGAGTGATCTTTCCAAGAGGTGGTGTAGACTCGATGGACCGAATGGCCTCCTTCTGCACTGTAAATTCTATGAAAAAAAAAATTCTATATTACTACGGTTATTAATAGTGACAGCCTCTAACTGGGATCTGCCTCGCTCTTTGGATAGTCTCTGTCCTGAAGCAAGCCCTTTGTTTACTGTTTAGTCTTGGTGGTAGATGCAATAACATGATTGGGTTGGTATTGTCCCTGGCCTCTTGTCTTTTCTCCACACTGTGCTGATGATCAGGGTTGTGAGTTAGCTGATTGAAACTGACAGAGTGGCTGGGGAGGAAGTGACGATACCTCTGGAAAATGAACAGAGTTGAAACGGAGGACAGTCTTCAGACATCCCAACATTAAGCTGAAAGGAGTTGCGACTCCTCTGAATCTGAACGTCAGACCATCAGCAGCGTGAAAAGCCAGAGGAGAGTTTGGAAGAATGAGGATTGGGCGTCATCAGCAAAACTATCTGTGGCAGTAAAGGGGAAAAGGAGCAACCAAGGACAGATCACGAGGGTATTATTGCAGGAAGAGAAGCCAATACAGGAGATTCTCTGCCTACAGTAGGAATGGAACTTTTTTGGATGTTTTCTACCATAATTTTGTCACTTTCATGAGGGAGTCTTAATTCCCCAGACCTTTGAGAAAGTTGAAGATTGAACTAAACTTTTGGCAATGTGAACTGATCACGAAGCTTCAGCTCCCTCTTTGCACACTTCTTTGCACAATGTGGGAGTCAGTATACCGGAGTTATATTGCTGGCTGGTGTCTCATTCTCTTGACAGCACAGCTGTGCACAAGTGCATACCTCTGCTTACCATGGTCTAAATACCAGTTTTCAGAATGTTTTGCTCCATGATAGTCAGATGTTTTGTCAACTAACATTAAGAAGTTACCAAGTTGTAATTTCGTCAAGTTTATTTCTAGTCTCATTTGAGGCCTAAACCCCCTACCTGAGTGAGATCCTGCTGTAAGGAGATTTTGCATTATTGGAACCCATACTAAATGAGTTCAAACTGTTCATCAGCTAAGATTCTGTAGAATAGTTACGCTACTATTCATGCAGTATTGTTGTTGTTTCGCTCAGTTGGCTAGACAGCTAGTTGGTGATGCAGAGCAAGGGCAACAGCACGGGGTTCAATCCCTGTCTTGGCTGAGGTTATTTATGAAGGCCCGCCTCCTCAACCTTGCCCACTCGCTTGAGGTGTGGTGATCCTCCGGTTAAGTCACCACCAGTCCGCTCTCTCTGAGGGGGAAAGCAGTCTGTGGTCATCTGGGACTACAGTGACTTCACTTATTGTACAGTCAGATTCATAACAAAACCAATAGTTCCCAAACCTGGTCGGCCCCAGAAGATGTATCTACCTATGCAATGTCTGTCAGTTCTCATTCCTGAACTGAAGTTGCCAGGAGCTTCAAACTGCCTTTTACAGTGTGAAAGCTACAGTCTGGCCATAGGACAGTTACCAAATAAAACATTCAAGAGGTGGAATTAATAAATTAACAAGATGCCATTTAACAGGGATAGCCTTCTAAGGTTGCTTTTGCATGTGATCAGTTACACAGACAATATTTGGGTATTGTGCATCATGCATTGACAGTAACTTCTTTCCATTCACTAGACAGTAGGACAATGTTTCACTTGCAAAGAAGTCCTTTAATGCTCCACTGAGCTTCGAACAGTTATAAAGCCATGACAGCCTCCTGATTCAACTGGAAGATGGAAAACAAATAGCCTTCAAAATGTCATGGTGTGTCCATAACTACTCAGCCTGATTAAACTAGCTGCTCTGGAACAGGATACATCAGTGGGATAATTAGTCAGTGGCATAATTGGGGCAGCATGGTAGCACAGAAATTGTCAACTCATTCACACGGTGTCTGGATTTGTACTTTCAGCAGTACTTCGGTGCAGACTCGATGGGCCGAATGGCCTCCTTCTGCACTGTAAATTCTGGCCTCACAGCACCAGAGATCCGGTTCAATTCTGATCGTGGGTGACTGTGTGGAGGTTGTACCTTCTCCCCGTATCTGCCTGGGTTTCCTCCGGGTGCTCCGGTTTCCTCCCACAGTCCAAAGATGTGCAGGTTAGGTGGATTGGCCATGATAAATTGCCCTTAGTGTCCAAAACATTAGGTGGGGTTACGGGGACTGGGCTGGGGGGTGGGCCTCGGGTGCTCTTTCAGAAGGTCAGCGCAGACATAATGGGCTGAATGGCCTCCTTATGCACTAGATATTCTGTGATTCTAGTGCCACGAGGAGAGCGACAATTCAAGTTACTGAGCAAATTATTGTATAATTACAGCACAGAATGTGGCCATTCAGCCCTTCATGTTTGCTGGCTGTCCTAAAGAGCAATTCATGTACTACCATTCCTCCACCACCCCCCTCCCCCATACCCCGCCACATTCCTCCTTTTCAGATACTTAGAAAATGTAGAAACATGCATAAGTACAGAAAGAGATCACACTGCCCATCGTAGCAGTACGGTAGCATAGTGGTTAGCACAATTGCTTCACAGCTCCAGGGTCCCAGGTTCGATTCCCGGCTTGGGTCACTGTCTGTGCGGAGTCTGCACGTACTCCCCGTGCATGCGTGGGTTTCCTCCGGGTGCTCCGGTTTCCTCCCACAGTCCAAAGATGTGCAGGTTAGGTGGATCAAAGAACAAAGAACAAAGAAAATTACAGCACAGGAAAAGGCCCTTCGGCCCTCCCAGCCTGCGCCGATCCAGATCCTTTATCTAAACCTGTCTCCTATTTTCCAAGGTCTACTTCCCTCTATTCCTGCCCATTCATATACCTGTCTAGATGCTTCTTAAATGATGCTATCGTGCCCGCCTCTACCACCTCCGCTGGTAAAGCGTTCCAGGCACCCACCACCCTCTGCGTAAAAAACTTTCCACGCACATCTCCCTTAAACTTTCCCCCTCTCACCTTGAAATCGTGACCCCTTTAACTGACACCCCCACTCTTGGGAAAAGCTTGTTGCTATCCACCCTGTCCATACCTCTCATAATTTTGTAGACCTCAATCAGGTCCCACCTCAACCTCCGTCTTTCCAACGAAAACAATCCTAATCTACTCGACCTTTCTTCATAGCTAGCACCCTCCATACCAGGCAACATCCTGGTGAACCTCCTCTGCACCCTCTCCAAGGCATCCACATCCTTCTGGTAATGTGGCGACCAGAACTGCATGCAGTATTCCAAATGTGGCCGAACCAAAGTCCTATACAACTGTAACATGACCTGCCAACTCTTGTACTTAATACCCCGTCCGATGAAGGCAAGCATGCTGTATGCCTTTTTGACCACTCTATCCACCTGTGTTGCCACCTTCAGGGTACAATGGACCTGAACTCCCAGATCTCTCTGTACATCAATTTTCCCCAAGACCCTTCCATTAACCATATAGTCCGCTCTTGAAGTTGATCTTCCAAAATGCATCACCTTGCATTTGCCTGGATTGAACTCCATCTGCCATTTCTCTGCCCAACTCTCCAATCTATCTATATTTTGTTGTATTCTCTGACAGTCCTCCTCGCTATCTGCAACTCCACCAATCTTAGTATTATCTGCAAACTTGCTAATCAGACCACCTATACCTTCCTCCAGGTCATTTATGTAGATCACAAACAACAGTGGTCCGAGCACGGATCCCTGTGGAACACCACTAGTCACCCTTCTCCATTTTGAGACACTCCCTTCCACCACTACTCTCTGTCTCCTGTTGCCCAGCCAGTTCTTTATCCATCTAGCTAGTACACCCTGAACCCCATACGACTTCACTTTTTTCATCAACCTGCCATGGGAAACCTTATCAAACGCCTTACTAAAGTCCATGTATACGACATCTACAGCCCTTCCCTCATCAATTAACTTTGTCACTTCCTCAAAGAATTCTATTAGGTTTGTAAGACATGACCTTCACTGCACAAAACCATGCTGCCTATCACTGATAAGTCTATTTTCTTCCAGATGTGAATAGATCCTATCCCTCAGTATCTTCTCCAACAGTTTGCCTACCACTGACATCAAGCTCACAGGTCTATAATTCCCTGGATTAGCCCTGCTACCCTTCTTAAACAAAGGGACAACATTAGCAATTCTCCAGTCCTCCGGGACCTCACCCGTGCTCAAGGATGCTGCAAAGATATCTGTTAAGGCCCCAGCTATTTCGACCCTCGCTTCCCTCAGTAACCTGGGATAGATCCCATCCGGTCCTGGGGACTTGTCCACCTTAATGTCTTTTAGAATACCCAAAACTTCCCCCTTCCTTATGACAACTTGACCAAGAGTATTTAAACATCCATCCCCAGCCTCAACATCCGTCTTGTCCCTCTCCTTTGTGAATACCGATGCAAAGTACTCATTAAGAATCTCACCCATTTCCTCTGAGTCCACGCATAAATTCCCTCTTTTGTCTTTAAGTGGGCCAATCCTTTCTCTAGTTACCCTCTTGCTCCTTACATACGAATAAAATGCTTTGGGACTTTCCTTAACCCTGTTAGCCAAAGATATTTCATGACCCCTTTTAGCCCTCTTTATTGCGCGTTTGAGATTCGTCCTACTTTCCCGACCATGATAAATTGCCCTCAGTGTCCAAAATTGCCCTCAGTGTTGGGTGGGGTTACTGGGTTATGGGGATAGGGTGTGGGCTTGGGTAGGGTGCTCTTTCAAAGAGCGGGTGCAGACTCGATGGGCCGAATGGCCTCCTTCTGCACTGTAAATTCTGTGATTCTGTGTCTGTGCCAACTGAAAAGGTGTCAGCCAGCCTATTCCCGCTTTCCAGCATGTGGTCCATATGATGCTGGAAGTACAATTCCAGACACCGTGTGAAGAGTTGACAGCTTCTGTCTCCACTGCCCTGTTAGGCTGTGAGTTCCAGACACCACAACCCTTCGCATGAAATTCCTCAACTCCCCTCCATTCCTTCGACTAATCTTTAAATCTATTCCCCCAGTCACTGACATCTCTGCTGAACTAAATAGGACATTCCCATCTACTCTTTCCAAACCCCTCACAATGTTGTACATCTCAATCAAACCTTCCCTAAGCCTCCTATGTTCCAAGAAGAACAACCCCAGCCTATCCAATCTCTCCTCCACAGTTTCAATTTTCCGATCCTGGCAACAAACTCGTCAATCTCCTCTCAACTAATCTACTAATATAGAATATGAAGTAAAGCAAGCCTGACTAATGATGATACATCCATTCTAATTTACTTTTATGGCCTTAGTTTCATATTGATTCCAACTTTCTAACTGGAGACATTATCTGAAAACTCCTTTAAGTTATCTTGTAGCAGATGGTAGTTATACTTTTGCATGAGTGAAGCCCCGGTAGCAGCTCTCCTTCCTGGAATGATTGAGCACTTTTTGGTAGCTGGTACATGCTCTTTGTACTGTGTGGTGAAACGGGCCTTTCATCTAGAAGCCCCAGGCTGCAAAGGACTCCATTGCACAGGACGCAATCAGAAAGACAGCACTCCCGTTCCGGGGTGCCTCTCAGTGGAAATGCAGCTCAGGGAAACAAGGTGATGATGTTACAGTCCATCTGTGACTTGTACTTCTATCTGTTGAGCTGGGTTTTGGGTACGGTCCCTTTGAAAGCGGGCGCACACTGGATATTTTCTGGCATAGGCTTGATGGGCTGAATGGCCTTCCACACTCTAACCATTCTGTGATCGAGTGAGGTCAAGAGCGATGCAGCACAGAAATTGGCACACTCCTTAATCCCCATCGTCAATTCTCAGTCATGCGTTTCTTCAAAAAATATTTTAAACAATTACACAATAAAATCAACCCTAAACAACTCCTAGGGACCCTCCCCCCACTCTCACCTTCCCCCTCCCCTAGGAGTTGGCAATAACAAGCTCCCAGAAATGCAATACAAACAGACCCCATTTCTTGTGGAACCCCCCCCCCCCCCCCCCCCCCCCCCGGTGCAAATGTCACCTTTTCCAAATAGGAGAATTCCATTAGATCTCAGCCATACTGAAGCACAGAGTGGAGATGCTGACCTCCACCCCAAGAGGACATGCTTGCAAGCGATGAACGAGGCGAAGGCTAAAACATCTGTCCCCGCACCCGCTTGCAAGTCTGATACCCCCAATGTGCCCCCCAGGGGACTAGGCTCTAAGTCCATATGCAGGATTGCCAATGTGATGCTGAAGACTGACCCCAAAATTCTCCAACTTCGAGCAGGACCAGAACATGTGTATGTGATTGGCTGGACCCCCCCCCCCCCCCCCCCCCCTGCTCACAAATATCCTTCACCCCCTCAAACAGTCGGCTCATCCTCTATTTCCGTCAGGTGAGCTCTGTGCACTCTATTTTGCTGTATCAAACCCAGCCTCACTCACGAGATCAAGGCATTCACCCTCCACAGCACCTCCCACCACAATCCCTCCTCCAGCACCATTCCCAGCTCCTCTTCCAATTTGGCCTTAACTCCCTCTAGAGAAGCCCTCTCCTCCTCCAAAATCCTCCCAGATATTGCCGAGACGACCCCCCCCCCCCCCCCCCCCCCCCCCCCCGCAACCCCATTACCGACATCACCCCCTCCTGTAACGAGAAGGTGGTGCTACCGGAAAGATCGGACAGAACCTTTTCACAAAGTCCCACACCTCCATGTACCTGAAACCGTCCCCTCGTGGCCCCCAACTCCAAACTCAATCGTTCAGTCACGCTTTTCAGTCCGTGTTTGCTGTTGTAAATTGCTATGTCAACATTTTCCATTCCATTTTTCCATTTCAACTGTCATAATTCTGTGTCCACTAGGGGGCATGTTTCCGCCATGGCTCAACTGAACCTTCAACTTGTATTTCTGTGGAGCTGGTGTGGGTGGGGGGATTCTCCTGCTTATCAGCTGCTAGAAGCAAATGGGCAATGCAAGTACAGAATGCAAACAGTGGTTTTAAGCAAGTGGAGCATTTTGAGAACATTAACAAAACTTTCTCCTGCCTCCATGTTTTCTTTCCAGGATCTCATGATTCCTTCAGTTTCTGGATAGATGAAAAATCTCCTGTTGGCCCGGATCAGCCAGTCATGGTGAGACACCTGGCTGGAATTTTCCGATCTTTCTGGAAGAAGATGATGAAGAAGTGGTCGGTGACACAGAGCTTGACCTTTCGGGAGCAGCTGGAGGCCGGCATTCGCTATTTTGACCTTCGGGTTTCCACCAAACCTGGAGAAGATGATGAGCTTTATTTCATCCACGGCCTGTTTGGCAGCAAGGTTTATGACGGTCTGATAGAAATTGACAATTTCTTGAAAGCTCATACCAAAGAGGTGATCTTTCTGGATTTCAATCATTACTATGAAATGCAGGATTCAAACCATGCATACCTTATCCAAATACTTCAGAAGACCTTTGGATCCAAACTCTGCAGGGCCAATTTAGTTGAGGAAATAACACTCCAATATTTATGGGAGCATGGATATCAGGTTAGTGTTTCCAGGTTCAATTCCAATCCAATATGGCATCAATGCTACAGAGATTGCTGTTGGTTATGTAATAACAGGCAGTGTAGTAATAGAACACACAGTAATGTCACAGTGACAGCCTACAGACTTTTTTAAAAAAGTATTTTTTTTCTAGACGGCACGGAGCACAATGGTTAGCACTACTGCCTACGACGCTGAGGATAAAAGCAAATTACTGCGGATGCTGGAATCTGAAATGAAAGGGACAATGCTGGAAAATTTCAGCGAGTCTGGCAGCATCTGTAGGGAGAGCAAAGAGCCCAACAGACGCTGCCAGACTAGCTGAGATTTTCCAGCATTGCCCCTTACGACGCTGAGGATCCGGGTTCGAATCCCGGCTCTGGGTCACTGTCCGTGTGGAGTTTGCACATTCTCCCCTTGTTTATGTGGATTTCACCCCCACAACCTAAAGATGTGCAGGTTCGGTGGATTGGCCACGCTAAATTGCCCCTTAATTGGATTTTTTTTAAAATTGGATACTCTAAATTTTTTTTTTTTAAGTAATTTTATTCAGATTTTTAATATTTTAACATTTGAAAAACATACAACATAAAAATAAACCTATCACAAACCACCCACCCCTCCCTCCAAACTGCTTCCCTCCCCCACCCTTACAGTTGATGATAACTAGCTCTCCCAAATCATAGAATAGAATCCTTACAGTGCTAAAGGAGGTCATTTGGCCCATGAAATCTGCGCCAATCCCTGGAAAGAACACCCTACCTAAGCACACAGCCCCACCCTATCCCTGTAACGCCCTTTCCCTGTAACCCAGTAACCTCACCTAACCTTTTGGACACTAAGGGCAATTTATCAAGGCCAATCCACCTAACCTGCATATCCTCTACCCCATCAAAATGCGGAATAAACAAACCCAATTGCTTGTGGAACCCCTCATTTGCCCATCTTAGGGCAAATTTCACCTTCTCTAAATGCAGGAACTCCATTAGATGCCCGAGCCACACTGAGACACGGTGGAGAAGCTGACCTCCACCTCAACAAAACCCATCTGCGAGCAATCAGCGAGGTCAAACAAATCAAACCCCCACTCCCGTCTACAGCTCCAGCAGGTCTGACAACCCGAATATGGCCCCAGGGGACCAGACTCTAAGACCACATTCAAGGCTGCCAATGTGGTGCTGAAAAACAACCTCCAAAATCACCCCAACTTTGGGAGGACCAGAATATGATCAGCTGGACCTCTCCCACACCGCTCAAAAATATCCTCAAACAGCTGGCTCATCCTCGACTTCGTCAGGGGCACCCCCTGCCCACCTTTAGCTGTATCAACCCCAGCCTCGCACACGAGTTTGAGATATTCACCCTCCGCAACACCTCGCACCACAACCTCTCCTCGAATGCCATCCCCAGCTCCTCTTCTAACTTGACCTTCACCTCCATCCAGAGACATCTTACAGAGTCATGGAGGTTTACTGCATGAAAACGGGCCCTATGGCCCAACTTGTCCATGCCGCCCAATTTTTATCACTAAGCTAGTCCCAATTGCCCACATTTGGCCCATATCCCTCTATACCCAGCTTTCCCATAAAAGACAAAATTGTACCGGCCTCTACTACTGCCTCTGGCAGCTCGTTCCAGACACTCACCGCCCTCTGTGAAAAAATTGCACCTCAAAAATCCTCCCAGAGATCACCAAGGTGACCCTACCCTCAAACCCGTCACCAGCAACACCTCCTCCAGTAACAAGCAGGAAGATGCGACCGGAAAGGTCGGAAAGACCTTTCTCACAAAGTCCCCCACCTTCAGGTACCTAAAACCCTCCCCAACCTGCTGGAATTGTTTCCATATGTTCAGCGAGGCCTCCACCACAGGACTCCCCGAATGGCTACCTGGGACAGTCGGGAGCGGTGCTGTTACCAGCGTCTGCAAACCGGAAACCCTACAGGAACCTTCCTCCATTCTCACCCACAAAGTCTCCGTCTCCGTACTCCGACTCTGCATTCGCCACCCAGTAAGTCAGGAATGCCCAACCACCCCCGACTGCTGCCCTCTCTGAAGTACCATCTTCCTAATCCGAGCCATTTTACCACTCAGACACACGATGAAACTAACATAACCACCCACTTAAAGAACGACTTTGGCAAAAAGACCGGCAGGCACTGAAATAAAAAATAAGAACTGCAGCAAAATATTCATCTTCACCTCTTGCACCCGCCTGGTCAATGACAGGGGAAGACAATCCTACCTCAGTAGATCCACCCTCCCGACCAGAGTCATAAGTTCAACTTACGAAGCCGGGCCCAATCCCGGGCCACCTGCATTCCCAAATACCTAAAATGGGTCGTTGCCACCCAAAATGGTAACCCCTCCCACTCTGCCTCCCGCCCCTGGAGAAGACACCACAAAACACTCACTTTTACCCAAGTTCAGCTTGTAGCCTGAAAATGCCCAAATCTCCATGGCAGTCCCATTATATCCCCCACTGAAGAGCATGGGTCTGAAATATACAACAGATCATCACAGCATACAGGGACACCCTGTGCTCCACATTCCCTCACTATCACCCTCCATTTATCAGAGCACCTCAACGCTAGGGCCAAGGGCTTTATCGCCAGAACAAACAGAAGGGTGGGGGACAAGGGGCATCCCTGCTCGTTCCCCTGTGTAATGGAAAGTAACCTGAATTCATTTCATTTGTTAACACACTGATACACCAATTTCACCCATGCCACAAACTTAGGCCTAATTCCCAACCTCTCCAACACCGCAAACAGATGGCTCCACTCCACCCGATCAAACACCTTCTCCACATCCAGCGCCGCCACCACCTCCAACTCCCTCCCTTCTGCTGGAGTAAGCATCACATTCAACAGCCGACGTACATTTGACGACAACTGCCTGCCCTTCACAAACTCCGTCTGATCCTCCCCAATCAGCTTCGGAAGGCACTCCTCCAAGCTGAGCGTCAGCCCCTTCGCCAATATCTTGCCATCCACATTCAGCAAAAATATGAGCCTGTTCGACCAACACTCCACTGGATGCTTGTCCTTTTTTAAGGAGCAATGAAATGGATGCCTGATCCATCGCCTCCGGCAATGCCCCCTTGACCATCGCGTCTTCAAATATTTCCACCAACAGCGGCACCAATTTATCCTTAAACTTTTTATAAAATTCCACCAGGAAACTATCTGGCCCCAGTGCCTTGCCTGTCTGCATTCTCCCTATCACCACCTACCCTTCTTCCACCCCCAATTCTGCCCTCTCCTACTTCAAGACACTCCAATCTCCTAAAAACTCCCTCATATCTGACTCATCCTCCAGAGGCCTTGTCTTATACAAATCCCCGAAGAACTCTTCAAAAACTTTGTTCAGCTGCTCTGGTGGCACCATCCCTGACCCAAACAATGTCTCTTCCCAAAGCTTTGACAAAGAGTCACCAAGACTCAAAACATTAGCTCCCTTTTCTCTCCACAGATGCTGTCAGACCTGCTGAGATTGTTCAGTATTTTTTGTTTTTGTTTCAGATTCCAGTATCTGCAGTAATTTGCTTTTATTTCTTCCCATGCCACTGACGGTGAGATCTGTCCATTCCTATTGAACCCTACGTAATCCTCAATCACCTCCCCCATTTTGATATGAAAATTTGGGTCTGTCTACTGTCCCACATCGAACTTCAATGCCGACCTCTGAGCTGATCCCTTCTCCATGTCCACCCAGTGGGCATAATAACGATCGCCGAATACTCTGCCTTCCTCACCCTGGCTAACAACGCCTTCCCCATCACAAGAAAATCACCCGTCCCATCTCCTTCATAAATGCAGATAACACCTTTGCCGCCCCCAAGAGGGTCAGCGAACATGGCTTGGACCGATCCGCCTTCAGATCCGACACTGTATTCAAGTACCCTCCCAGTATTAACTGGTGCGTATCCAAATCCGGAATGGCAGCCAACAGGCTGGATTCTCCTATTCTGGGGCGATGTCCCCACGCCGGTGTGAGAGCGGTCCCATTTTGGCCCCCGATTTCCCCATTTGGCTGGGGGATAGCAGGATGGCAGCGTAGAGCAATCCGGCTCTAGCTGCCGATAAACCCCGGAGAATTGCCGGCTCTGTGGTCGTCCATTGGTACAGCAGCGGCCTGCAGCAGCCGTGCTACATGGCGGCAGCCACTCGCAGACCCGGCCCGCGAAATAGTCCCCCCTTCGGCCGGCTCGTGTGCCCCCCCCCCGCTCGTGGATCAGCGGCTGTGTCCAGCAAAAAAGTTTTTTGGAGACTTGTCCCCAAATAACTGGGTAGGAAGGGCCAAAAACCAGAATCTCTAGCAGGAGCTGCCCAACATGTGACCTCCATCTACACATGTCGCCACCGGACGTCCCAGCCTACACACTAATATCAGCTCACAAACCCTTTCAAAAGTATTTCCCCAAAATTGCCCAGAAACACTGTTTCTATGACTGTTTATTCTTACCCATGGAGCGAGAAATTCAATTTAAAATAACCCGCCAGCAAGATCTTTTTTAATTTAAAGGGAAAGTTTAGTTTATTGCTACACTTTACGGGATATGGATGTTGCTGACGAGGCCATTGATTATTGCCCATCCCTAATTGCCTTTCAGAAGGTGGTAGTGAGCTGCCATCTTGAACTGCTGCAGTCGCTCAGGTGTAGGTACAACCTACACTTAGAACATAGAACATAGAACAGTACAGCACAGAACAAGCCCTTCGGCCCTCGATGCTGTGCCGAGCAATGATCACCCTACTCAAGCCAACGTATCCACCCTACCCCATTAACCTTATTTTTTAGAACACTAAGGGCAATTTATCATGGCCAATCCACCTAACCCGCACATCTTTGGACTGTGGGAGGAAACCGGAGCACCCGGAGGAAACCCACGCACACACGGGGAGGATGTGCAGACTCCGCACAGACAGTGACCCAGCCGGGAATCGAACCTGGGATCCTGGAGCTGTGAAGCATTTATGCTTAGGGAGGGGAGTTCCAGGGCAGCATGGTGGTGCAGTGGTTAGCACTGCTGCCTCATGGCGCTGAGGCCCCAGGTTCGATCCCGGCTCTGGGTCACTGTCCGTGTGGAGTTTGCACATTCTCCCCGTGTTTGCGTGGGTTTCACCCCCTACAACCCAAAGATGTGCAGAATTGGCCACACTAAATTGCCCCTTAATTGGAAATAATGAATTGGGTCATCTAAATTTATTTTATAAAAATGAAGGTTGGTGGAATTGCGGATAGCGATAAGGACTGTCAGAGGATACAGCGGGATTTAGATTGTTTGGAGACTTGGGCGGAGAGATGGCAGATGGAGTTTAATCCAGACAAATGTGAGGTAATGCCTTTTGGAAGGTCTAATACAGGTCGGGAATATACAGTGAATGATAGAACCTTCAAGAGTATTGACAGTCAGAGAGATCTAGGTGTACAGGTCCACAGGTCACTGAAAGGGGCAACACAGGTGGAGAAGGTAGTCAAGAAGGCATACGGCATGCTTGCCTTCATTGGCCGGGGCATTGAGTATAAGAATTGGCAAGTCTTGTTGCAGCTGTATAGAGCCTTAGTTAGGCCACACTTGGAGTATAGTGTTCAATTCTGGTCACCACACTACCAGAAGGATGTGGAGGCTTTAGAGAGGGTGCAGAAGAGTTTTACCAGAATGTTGCCTGGTATGGAGGGCATTAGCTATGAGGAGAGGTTGAATAAACTCGGTTTGTTCTCACTGGAACGACAGAGGTTGAGGGGCGACCTGATAGAGGTCTACAAAATTATGAGGGGCATAGACAGAGTGGATAGTCAGAGGATTTTCCCCAGGGTAGATTACTAGGGGGCATAGGTTTAAGGTGCAAGGGGCAAGGTTTAGAGGAGATGTACGAGGCAAGTTTTTTACACAGAGGATAGTGGGTGCCTGGAACTCGCTGCCGGAGGACGTGGTGGAAGCAGGGACGATAGTGACATTTAAGGGGCATCTTGACAAATACATGAATAGGATGGGAAGAGAGGGATACGGGAAGTGTAGAAGATTGTAGTTTAGACGGGCAGCATGGTCGGCACAGGCTTGGAGGGCCGAAGGGCCTGTTTCTATGCTGTACTTTTCTTTGTTCTTTTGTTCGCGTATTTTGACCGACCGACAGTGAAGGAAAAGTAATATATTTCCAAGTCAGGATGGAATATAACTAGGAGGGGAACCTCCAGGTGGCGGTGTTCTCTGATATCTGCTGCCTTTGTCCTTCCAGATGGTAGCTGTCGTGGGTTTTGTAGGTGCTGTCTCAGAAAGCTCAGTGATTTGCTTTAGGAAAAATTATATCGCTCACACACCATAGAGAAAGATAACAATAATATAGGTAGGATATTGATATGGATAGAGAATTGGCTAATGGGCAGGAAACAATGAATGGGGATAAGGGTTTTTTTTCAGGTTGGTGACCTGTAACCAGTGGGGTTACTCAGGGATCAGTGCTGGGACTGCAGCTGTTTACAATATATATTAATGACTAGGAGGAAGGAAGCGAATGTGTTGTAGCCAAATTTGCAGACAGAAGTAAAATGTATACATCTTCGGGTAAGCGTTCTCCAAGTAGAAACTTATAGCCAAGTTCTGCACACGTGAGTACGGCCTCAACCGGGACCTTGGATTCATGTCACATTACATTCACCCCCCCACCATCTGGCCTGGGTTTGCAAAATCCTACCAACTGTCCTGGTTTGAGACAATTCACACCTCTTTAACCTGGGATTACCCCTCTCTCTGGATCTGTAAAAACTTAATTAGCCTGGGGCAGCAGGGTAGCATGGTGGTTAGCATACATGCTTCACAGCTCCAGGGTCCCAGGTTTGATTCCCGGTTGGGTCACTGTCTGTGTGGAGTCTGCACGTCCTCCCCCTGTGTGCGTGGGTTTCCTCCGGGTGCTCCGGTTTCCTCCCACAGTCCAAAGATGTGCGGGTTAGGTGGATTAGCCATGCTAAATTGCCCGTAGTGTCCTAAAAAAAGTAAGGTTAAGGGGGGGGTTGTTGGGTTACGGGTTATGCATGGGTTTGAGTAGGGTGATCATGGCTCGGCACAACATTGAGGGCCGAAGGGCCTGTTCTGTGCTGTACTGTTCTATGGTTCTATACCTGCAATGCTCGCATTCAAAGTATTGTATTGCATCTTGACTTTGTCGATATATATGTTTCTGGAACCCACCTCTTCATTTACCTGAGGAAGGAGCAGTGCTCCCAAAGCTAGTGATTTGAAACAGACCTGTTGGACTTTAACCTGGTGTTATAAGACTTCTTACTGGTTTAGCTAGTTAGTGCTGAGTGATGCTCTAAGCAGTCTGTTGCTAGCGATTCCCATGTAATCTGTCTTGCTAACTCTTGTTCTCTTGTCCTGAAACAAAACCAGGTTCTTGTGTTTTACCACCACCCCATGGCCCACGACTTTCCCTTCCTCTGGCCAGGGAACCAGATGCCAGCCCCCTGGGCAAACACTACTGACGCACAGAAGTTGGTGCAGTTCCTGGAGACGACGTTGAATGAGCGGGCAAAGCGAGGAACCTTTCACGTGTCGCAGGCCATCCTGACACCTCAGACCAGGACGGTCATTCGAGGACTGATTGTTGGACTGCGCGATTCTCTTGTCGCAAGGCTGGTTTGCAATCTGCTTCTGTTCTGAGGGCTCACCTTCACTTTTCTTCAAACCATCTTACTAAAGAAAATGAGAAAGAAAGGCAGAATACAGAGTTGAGAGTCAGGATCCATTCCTCTTTTCCCCATCAGGATATTAGTGCTGTTAGGTTCTCATATTCAATTATTATTTCAGAGAATTACAGAATCACGGGATGGCTATAGCACAGAAAGTGGCTATTTGGCTCATTATGTGTACACCAGCGAGAAAATGCTGGAAAATCTCAGCAGGTCTGGCAGCATCTGAAGGGAAAGAAAAGAGCTAACGTTTCGAGTCCAGATGACCCTTTGTTAAAGCTTAAAGACATAGAAAGTGGGAAATATTTATACTGTGGAGTGAAAGAATGAAAGATAAGTCATAGCCACAGAAACCACGAGAACAGGGTGCTAATATGCCACGGGAAAGAGTGCTAATGGCAGTCCCCAGAGAGAACAAAAGGTGTGAAAGTCCAAACAGCAGAGAAGCTAAGATCAGAGGGTAAACTGTGACCAATGTAGGGGGGAAGCAAAGGGAGAGAAGTTAAGGAAAGGAGATAAGATAGGTGGGGGATATATATAAAGAAAGAAAGAAATGGTAAATGACAGTTGAAATAAAATGCAATGAAAACAAAGGGGTCGAGGTGGGATATAGCTAATCATCTGAAGTTGTTGAATTCAGTGTTGAGACCGGACGGCTGTTGCATTCCTAACCGGAAGATAAGATGTAGTTCCCCCAGTTTGCACCAGCTCTCCAAGTGAGCAGTGCATGCAGGGCCATTCCTCCCGCCTTCTCCTCCTAACTCTGCACATTCTTCCTTTTAAGATAACAATCTAATTCCCTCTTGAAAGCCACGGTTGAACCTGCCTCCACCACACTCTCAGACAGTACATTCCAGATCCTAACTACTCGCTGAGTGAACCTGCCTCCACCACACTCTCAGACAGTACATTCCAGATCCTAACCACTCGCTGTGTGAATCTGCCTCCACCACACTCTCAGACAGTGCATTCCAAATCCTAACCACTCGCTGTGTGAATCTGCCTCCACCACACTCTCAGACAGTGCATTCCAGATCCTAACCACTCGCTGAGTGAACCTGCCTCCACCACACTCTCAGACAGTACATTCCAGATCCTAACCACTCGCTGTGTGAACCTGCCTCCACCACACTCTCAGACAGTGATTCCAGATCCTAACCACTCGCTGTGTGAACCTGTCTACACCACACTCTCAGACAGTGATTCCAGATCGTAACCACTCGCTGTGTGAACCTGCCTCCACCACACTCTCAGACAGTGATTCCAGATCCTAACCACTCGCTGTGTGAACCTGTCTCCACCACACTCTCAGACAGTGATTCCAGATCCTAATCACGCGCTGCGTGAATCAGTCTCCACCACAGTCTCAGACAGTTTGGGCAGCACAGTAGAATTGTGGTTAGCACAATTGCTTCACAGCTCCAGGGTCCCAGGTTTGATTCCCGGCTTGGGTCACTGTCTGTGTGGAGTCTGCACTTTCTCCCCGTGTGTGCGTGGGTTTCCTCCGGATGCTCTGGTTTCCTCCCACAGTCCAAGGATGTGCAGGTTAGGTGGATTGGCCATGTTAAATTGCCGTTAGTGTCCAAAATTGCCCTTAGTGTTGGGTGGGGTTACTGGGTTATGGGGATAGAGTGGAGGTGTGGGCTTGAGTAGGGTGCTCTTTCCAAGAGCCGGTGCAGACTCGATGGGCCGAATGGCCTCCTTCTGCACTGTAAATTCTATGAAAAAAAAGTACATTCCAGATCCTCATGTCGCTGTTGCTCCTTCAGCCAAATTTCCTTAAATCCCCTGGCTCCCAATTCTTCCACCAATGGGAACAGTTTTTCTCTACCCATTCTTCTGTGACTGGCATAGTGACCGTGTCAATGGACTAGTGATATGTGGCCCAGGCTAATGCTCTGGGGACATCCCACATGGGATTTGGTGGAATTTAAATTTAATTCATAATACTGGAATATAAAAGCTAGTCTCAGTAATGGTGACCATAAAACTATTATCAATTGCTGTAAAAACCCATCTGGTTCACTAATGCCCTTTAGGGAAGGAAATCTGCCACTCTTACCTGGTCTGGCCTAATTGTGACTCCAGACCCACAGTACTGTTGTTGTCTCTTAACTACCCTTCTGAAATGGCTGAGCCAGTCACTCAGTTCAAGGGCAATTCGGGATGAGCAACAACTGCTGGTCTTGCCAGTGATTCCCACATCCCATGAAAGAATAAGTAAAAAGAAAACTGTCCCCACTTCTCATGCTTTTGAGTACCTCAATCAAAAAAAACTCTATTTTGCTGTAAACATTGGCAGCATTTGAAGAGTAGAGTGAACATGGTGACAGCAAGTGAAGTTTGTTACAACTAATTGTATTGCTCCTTTAACATACTAAAATCACCCAAGACATTTCACAGGAGTGATTTGGAATGATTTGAGTATAAAAACTGGCAAGTCATGCTCAGGTTGTGTAGAACCTCGGTACGGTCACACTTGAAATATTGCGCACAATTCTGGTCGCCACACTACCAGAGGCTTTGGAGAGGGTGCAGAGGAGGTTTACCAGGATGTTGGTCTGCAGGGTTTTAGCTATGTGGGGAGGCTGAATAGACTCGGACTGTTTTCATTAGAAAGACGGAGGTTGAGGGGCAACCTGATAGAGTCTACAAGATTATGAGGGGCATGGATAGAGTGGATGGGCAGGCACTCTTTCCCAGGATGGAGGGGTCAGTCACCAGGGGCATAGGTTTAAGGCCTGTGGGGCAAAGTTTAGAGGAGATGTGCGGGTTGTTTTTTTACACAGGGTGGTGAGTGTCTGGAACGAGTTGCCAGAGGAGGTTGTGGAAGCAGATACATTAATGGTGTTCAAAAGGCATCTCGACAAATACATGGATAGGATGGGTATAGAGGGATATGGCACAAGGAAGTGCTGAGGGTTTTGGCAAAGGTTGGTATCATGACCGGTACAGGCTTGGAGGGCCGAAGGGCCTATTCCTGTGCTGGTTTAGGGGGGAGCTCAAAAAAGCAATTAAGAGATCAAAGAGAGGGCATGACAAAGCACTGGCGGGTAAGATTGGGAAAAATCCCAAGATATTCCATAAGTATATCAAGGGGAAGAGAATAACCAGGGACAGAATAGGACTCATTAGGGACCAAGGGAGTATTCTGTATGTTGAGCTGGATGACATTGGGAGGGTGTTAAACGAGTACTTCACATCTGTCTTCACTTTGGATAAGGAGGATGTAGGTTCAGAATTTAGACAGAGAGACTGTGAGGTTCTTGAGCTGTTTGACACGGGAGTGAGGAGGTACTGGAGGTTCTGGTTGGCTTAAAAGTGGACAAACCCCCAGATCGAGATTTGTTGTATCCCAAGATGCTGTGGGAGACGAGGGAGGAAATTACAGAGGCTCTGACTCAAATTTGTAATTCCTTTCTGGCCACAGGAAAGGTACCAGAGGGTTGGGTGACAGCTAATGTGGTTCCACTTTTCAAGAAGGGTGGTAGAGATAAGCCAGGAAATTACAGACCAATGAGCCTCACATCAGTTAGAGGGAAACCATTGGAGAAAATTTTTCAGGAAGAACCAATCTCCACTTGGAGATGCAAGGCTTGATCCGGGACAGTCAGCATGTCTTTGTCACAGGGAGGTCATGCCAACAAATTGGATTGAATTTTTTGAGAAAGTGACCAGGTGTGTAGATGAGGGTAGTATAGTCGATGTAGATTATATGGCTTTCAGCAAAAACTTTGAGACGGTCCCACATGGGATCCAGGGTAACGTGGCAAGTTGGATCCAAAATTAGTTTGTTGAAGGGTAGCACGGTAGCACAGTGGTTAGCACAGTTGCTTCACAACTCCAGGGTCCCAGGTTCGATTCCCCGCTAGGTCACTATCTGTGCGGAGTCTGCGTATTTTCCCCATGTCTGCGTGGGTTTCCTCCGGGTGCTCCAGTTTCCATCCCACAGTCCGAAGATGTGCTGATTAGATGGATTGGCCATGACAAATTGCCCTTAGTGTCCAAAAAAGGTTAGGTGGGGTTATTGGGTTACAGGGATAGTGTGGAGGTGTGGGCTTAGGTAGGGTGCTCTTTGTAAGTGTCGGTGCAGACTCGATGGGCCGAATGGCCTCCTTCTGCACCATAAATTCCATGATTCTATGAGACTGAGGGTGGTGGTAGAAGGCTGTTTGTGTGAGTGGAAGCTGGTGTCCAGTGGCGTACCACAGGGATCCCTTATTGTTTGTGATATATATATAAATGATATAGAAGAAAACGTGGGAGAGAAGATAAATAAATTTGCAGATAACGTGAAGATTGGACAGGTGGCTGACAATGAAAAAGATGGTTTGAGGTTACAGGAGTATATAGACCGATTGGTCAGATGGGCAGATTAGTGGCAAATGAAATTTAACCCTGAAAAGTGTGAGGTGGGGCTGCACGGTGGCCTAGTGGTTAGCACAACCGCCTCACGGCGCTGAGGCCCCAGGTTCGATCCCGGCTCTGGGTCACTGTCCGTGTGGAGTTTGCACATTCTCCCCGTGTCTGCGTGGGTTTCGCCCCCACAACCCAAAAATGTGCAGGGCAGGTGGATTGGCCACGCTAAATTGCCCCTTAATTGGAAAAAATAATTGGGTAATCTAAATTTATTTTAAAAAAAGTGTGAGGTGATGCACTTTGGAAGAAGTAACACGTCAAGGGAGTGATCAATGAATGGAAGCTTGGAGAGATCTTGGGGTTCTTGTCCCCAGATCCCTGAAGATGGCAGGACAGGTTAATAGGGACACTTGCCTCCATCAGTTATTCAAGCGGGGAGATTATGTTGGAGCTGTGGCCTCACCAGGACTTTGGTGAGACCACAGCTGGAGTACTATGTTCAGTTCTGATCACTGCACTATAAGAAGGATATGATTGCACTAGAGAGGGTGCAGAGGAGAGTCACCAGAATGTTGCCAGGGATGGAACATTTTAGCTATGAAGAGAAGTTGGATAAGCTCGGGTTGTCTTCTTTGGGACAGAGAAGGCTGAGAGGGGACCTGATTGAGGTGTATAAGATTATGAGGGGGATGGAGAAAGTGGATAGAAAGCAGTTATTCCCCTTAGTTGAAGGGTCAATAACAAGAGGCCATAATTGCGTGTGTGCGTGGGTTTCCTCCGGGTGCTCTGGTTTCCTCCCACAGTCCAAAGACGTGCAGGTTAGGTGGATTGGCCATGCTAAATTGCCCTTCGTGACCAAAAGTGGTTAGGAGGGGTTATTGGGTTACTGGGTTATGGGATAGGGTGAAAGTGAGGGCTTAAGTGGGTCGGTGCAGACTCGATGGACCGAATGGCCTCCTTCTGCACTGTATGTTCTATAATTTGAAGGTGAAAGGCCGGAGGTTTAGAGAGAATTTGAAGAAAAATCTTTTCACCCAAAGGATGGTGGGAGTGGAGAATGCACTGCATGTCTGAGGCCAACAAGGCTATGCTGGAATAGTCGAGTCTGGAGATAAAGACATGGGTGGGAGTAGTAGAGTCAACATCAGGGAGCATATAGCAATGAACTCACCACTTTGCATTATGAAGTATTGAACAATCATGTTCCATAGGGCTGATATGTAAATGGTTGACAAGTAAATGGAATACAGTTAGCAGGAATCTTCTGGTGAGTATGGCTTTGAGGGAGAAGTTTGCTTTTTCGATGCGACTAACTTTTGAATCTGTCAGTCACAGCATGTCGGTTCTGGGCCCATCCACTAGGTGGACCACTCTATATTCAAACAAAGTGGAAAAAGTAAAGGCGGAAAAAACCTACCATCAAATCCAAAAAAAAGTTAATATCTCAAACCCAAAACCTGTGATTCTCGCATGGCTACTTCCAATCTTTAGCCTCGCATCAAGAGGATCTCGGGAAATACTCCTTACAGGGAGGGGAAGGAAAATCTGATGTGAATCACCTCAACCAATCTCACATGGAAGGAATGATTTAGATGTGGAGATTTGTGCATTAGCTGCACTTGTAAGTAATGGTAAACGTTTAACTTTATTTATCTTTTCCTTGCAGAAATCTTCCAACAATAATGAATTGGGTCAAATCTCAAAAGCCTGGTGTGAATGGTGTCAACATTATCACGTCTGACTTTGTGGAACTGGTTGACTTTGCTACGACTGTGATCAAGCTGAACAACTTGCTGCTGCATGACAGGACCAAACGTGGACTAATTTAGCACCCTTCCTTATTCGATCCAGAATGGAAAATATCACGTTGCTCATAGGGAGTCAAGGCCAAGTCTAGTTTTCAGCTGTATTAGACTGGTTCAGTGCAGACTGACAGGATTCAGTACTCCCATCTTAAAGCCATACATTCAGTCTTTTTTGCATTTCTATTCAAAAATCCTAAGTCCCCATTAATAATGAGAACCACTAATGAAAGCCAGTCACGCCATATCTAGCGGTAGCACTGGAGCACCTCCACTGGTGGGAAGATGTAATTATAGTGTGGCGCGTTTACATGGGCAGGGTCTATTGTGGCCACGTAGAAATTTATAATAGAAGTCTATGGATGTTATGATTTTAATATATATATATTTATATTTTGGAATAACAATGATGATTACTATTAAAACCACAGGGTGTTTTTGCAGAGAAATTGATATTTTTTAAAAATTGGAATGTGTGAAAACAGTGAAACATACATTACTTGAATCTTTGGCCACTAGTTGGAATTGAACATTTGTGTGTGTATATATCATCAAGTTAAACATCAACAGCTAACAAATTAAACAGGGAACAAAATACCTGAATGCCTCACCTAAGATGCTTGCAACTATTCAATTTTACTCAAAGGAGGATAAATAGAATGAATGTAAAATTGATGTTCCACACTGCAGTAAATTCATTTCAGAGTGGATTGCAATGGGATTGTGTCAAGTCCAACATGGTGTGATCAAGTCAGAGTATCTTTTTTGTGTGTGTTCTCAGTGCAGCACCGGTGGAGAGCTCCTTTAACTTGTGCTTAGGAGCATTGGCTTGCACAGGACAAGGGTACAGGGAGGCTGGCTGTATCCATTCTGGTCCATCTATTCAGTGTAAATTAGGAAAATATTTGTGTCCATTGTTAACCAGTTGTGCTTGGAAAATTCACTTTTTGCATTTAGCAGCGGAGAGGTTTGAGTACAAAACCGTCTTAAGCTCTGTTTTAAATTTCGTTTTTAGAACCTAGAACATAGAACATGACAGCGCAGTACAGGCCCTTCGGCCCTCAATGTTGCGCCGACCTGTGAAACCACTCTAAAGCTCATCTACACTATTCCCTTATCATCCATATGTCTATCCAATGACCATTTGAATGCGTTTAGTGTTGGCGAGTCCACTACTGTTACAGGCAGGGCATTCCACGCCCGTACTACTCTCTGAGTAAAGAACCTACCTCTGACATCTGTCCTATATCTATCTCCCCTCAATTTAAAGCTATGTCCCCTCGTGCTAGACATCACCATCCGAGGAAAAAGGCTCTCACTGTCCACCCTATCTAATCCTCTGATCATCTTGTATGCCTCAATTAAGTCAGCTCTTAACCTTCTCTCTAACGAAAACAGCCTCAAGTCCCTCAGCCTTCCCTCATAAGATCTTCCCTCCATACTAGGCAACATTCTGGTAAATCTCCTCTGCATCCTTTCCAATGCTTCCACATCATTCCTATAATGCGGCGACCAGAATTGTACGCAATACTCCAAATACGGCCGCACCAGAGTTTTGGACAGCTGCAACATGACCTCATGGCTCCAAAACTCAATCCCTCTACTAATAAAAGCTAACACACCGTACGCCTTCTTAACAACCCTCTCAACCTGGGTGGCAACTTTCAGGGATCTATGTACATGGACACCGAGATCTCTCTGCTCATCCACACTTCCAAGAATCTTACCATTAGCCCAGTGCTCTGTCTTTCTGTTATTCCTTCCAAAATGAATCACCTCACACTTTTCTGCATTAAACTCCATTTGCCACCTCTCAGCCCAGCTCTGCAGCTTATCTATGTCCCCTGGACATTTTCCCCTGGTGGTTTGTGTTCCTGCCTCACAGCAGGATAGAAGTCGGTTAAACTACCTCGGAGAGTGAGAAAGGAGGACTCTCCTCCTGCTGAACGTATCTGGCCAGGCACTTCCTCTGTGTGCAACTTTTCTGATGGTGTTGAAGTTGGAATACAAACCTCCAGATGAAGCGCGAGTACAGGTGCGGTGGGTCAAATGGGGGTCTACTGTGTTGCGATTTCTATGAAATACATTTGCAATGTTATGATGCATTTGGTGAACTTAATGCTAGAGTGTCAAATACTTAGCCCTCATGCAAAACTAAAATTGCTGCAGTTGTTTTTGTGAAGGGTTGGCACTTAAGGAAGGAACCTTCCTGGTCGGTGAGGTGACAGGCGTTAGGAATATTTTAAATGTTGTTTGTTATATTTATTTAATTGCTACATCTTGGGCTTTTACAAAGCGATGCAATTGCAACAAAGAATATTGGTACTGATCTTATGAATGTGCCCAAAGGTTGCTGTGGTTTCATCCCTACTGCAGAGATTTCAGAGTAATTACAGGCTGCCCTTGCCCACAACCATCGCCCATTATTACCAGTGGGCAGGAAATAGTGTGCCCATAATTCCGCGAAGGCACAGTGGGCAGGCAAACTGGGCTTCAGGATCACTGGATCTGCCAGCCTGCAGGAGGTTGTGCACTGACCTCCTGCAACCGACCCCTCAACACCAGAGCTGCCACTCCAAGCAGAACCCCAGATGCCCATCCAGTCGGTGTGCTATTTGCTCTCACCAGTTAGAAAGCAAACCAATTCTTTCTTACCTGATTGTCCGTTACAATTGGATAATGTCTAATACCCTTTCACTTTAACACTGGGCGAAAACATTTGAAATTGACCACTGGAGTTGTATATGGTTAGTTTCACCAATCAGTTCTGGTGTATATAGAATCCCTACAGAGCAAAAGGATGCCATGTGGCCAATCAAGTCCACACCGACTCTCCAAAAGAGCATCCCCCCCCAGGCCCAATACCCCGCCCCACCCAACCTTTGGACACTATGGGGCGATTTAGCGTGGCCATTCCACCTAACCTGCACCTCTTTGGACAGCGGAGCAAACCGGAGAACCCAATGGAAACCCACGCAGACACGGGGAGAACGTGTAAACTTCACACAGACAGTCACCCGAGGTCGGAAACGAACCCGGGTCCCTGGCGCTGTGAGGCAGCAGTGCTAACCACTGTGCCACCGTGCCGCCCAATGCATAGTATTGCTGGTACTTGAATAATTAGATATTTACTGGTGAGTGGTAGTTGTAAAGAAATTGATTTCAGGAGTATATATATATATATATATTGTATTTTTGAGAATCTGAAATGATGGTCAGTTTCCAAAATATTTTTGATGTAAATTTCTGTCATTTATACCCATCAACTGAAAAATTACATCGTGGTCATTCAATTAAACATTTTGAAAGGCAGTGGCATAAGGTTTTCACACTCTTTTATTGTTGATTGTTCACTGTTACAGATTCGAAGCATACTCTCCGGTTTCTGGCAGCTGGTGCCAATATCACTGGACTAGTTATCCAGTCATACAGGGGACTTGTGTTCCTCTACATCTTTTTCAATCATGGGATGTGGGCAATACTGACAAGACCAGCATTTATTGCCCATCCCTAATTGCCCTTGAACTGAGTGGCTTGCTCGGCCATTTCAGAGAGTAGTTAAGAGTCACCCACATTGCTGTGGGTCTGGGGTCACATGTAGGCCAGACCAGGTAAGGGCGACAGATCTCCTTCCCTGAAAGACATTAGTGACCCAGATAATTGACAACGGTTTTATGGTCATCATTGGGCTTTTAATTCTAGATTTGCATTGAATTCAAATTTCACTATCTGCCATGGTGGGATTTGAACACTTGTGCCCAGAGCATTAACCACTCCGCTACAACCTTCTCATCTGTTGGTTTCCTATAGACTACACCAAGCAATGAAATACCAATATTGTTTCTTTGCTCTTACCAAATAGAGTTTGTCCTTGACCCCTCTAGGCCCTCTTCAGTCTCTAGCACTGCAATGCTCTCCTTAATCCAAAGAAAAAGAAAAATACTGTGGATTCTGGAAATCTAAAATAAAAACAGAAAATGCTGGAAAATCTCATCAGGTCTGGCAGCATCTGTGGAGAGAGAAACAATGCAATCTGTTTCTGCAACCCACCAACCTTATTGACCACATTCTGTAAGTTCACATACATGTGCAGTAACCCTGATTTAGACTTTATAACATTCCCTCTCATTTTGACTCCACCAAATGCCTTACTATTTCCTACTCAGTACAACCTGCCTCTCAGTATCCTGGTGTTCCTCCCTGAAATTATCCCCTGGTTTACTCCTGCCGAGTTAGTTTGATCCTTTGCCAATTGCACAAGCAATTTGCTTCGCAAGGAAATTGATCCCGGCTCCGCTAAGGCGCAACCCAGCATGTAAAGGTTCCATACTTCGAGGAACTGATACCACAGTTCCAGGACTTTGTACTTGCTTAAACTCCCTGCACAACGACCCCCTCTTTCTGTGTTGTTGGTACTGACGTGGACCATGACTATTGGCTGTTCATCTTCCACCACCAGAGCGGTCTGCAGCCACTCAGTGACATCATTGGAACCAGGAGACAACTTTTGATTTGCGCTGAAATGCCTGTCTGTTCCCTTGACTGTTGAATCACCCAACACTCTTCTTTTTCCAATCTCCTTTCCACTTTCCTGTACAGCTGAAGCAGACACCGTATCAAGGACTGAATTTTCACTGCAGTCCCAAAAGGCACCATCACTCAAACTAATACTCAGAATGGATTGGAGAATGATATGCTCTGTGCTACCTCGACTGCCAAACAGTCAGCCATTCCTTCTCTCATTGCATACCCTGAAACAGGGGGGTGACATCCGCATTTCTGCCATGCTCTCAACCTCACAAATGTACCACTATGATGCAAGCTGTTGATATAACTTCAAACCTGGAGTTTAGACACTTCCTATATATATATATATGGTTATTTAGGACATGTGAAATGTCCTGAGTGTTCCCACGTGGAGCAGGATGTGCATTCCATGAGGCCCAACTGCTCTATCCTCTGTTTATTAGGTTATTAAATTCTGTCGGTCAGTCACCCATACCCTTGCCTTTGTCCCTAAGTCCCACCAACTCAACAATATCCATCTCTGGGCTAACAGGGAGGCCCAAAGTCTGTGCTCCGTTAAGGGACAGCCCAGCATGTAAAGGTTCCATACTCCGAAGAATCGATACCACTGTTCCAGGAATTTAAAGCGCTCTCTCCTGCACCAACTTTCTAGCCACACCATCTCAGACTAAAGGGACAATCCTTTAAACAGAGATGAGGAGGAATATCTTCAGCCAGAGGGTGGTGAATCTGTGAAACTCTTTGCCGCAGAAGGCTGTGGAGGCCAAATCACTGAGTGTCTTTAAGACAGAGATAGATAGGTTCTTGATTAATAAGGGGATCAGGGCCGGCTCCAGGTACCGGCAACTCGGGCAGTCGCCCGGGGCGCCATGTGCTAGGGGCGCCGCGTAAAAGACGGCGGTGCCAACCAGCGCATGCGCGGTGGCCGCCCTCCCTCAGGCCGCCCCGCACAAACATGGCGGATGGATCCAGGCTCGCCGGTGGTCACTCCGCCCCCCCCCCGCCCTGCTGCCCCTGGCCCGCCCCCCCTGGGCCCGCCCCGCCCCCCTCCGGGCCCGCCCCTCCCCCCAGCCCCCCCCCGAAGGGCGCCGAAGTTCAGCTTGCCCGGGGCGCCAGCAACCCTAGGGCCGGCGCTGAAGGGGATCAGGGGTTATGGGGAGAAGGCAGGAGAGTGGGGATTGTTGGTGGAGAGGAAGAGGTTGCAAGTTGACGATGGGAAAGGTATTGCAGATGCTGCGGAGGGCAAGGGGGGTGCAGTACGAGCATGGAGAGCAGACGGGCTGCATGCAGACCCACCAGCTGGCGGGGCAGGCGGCATCTAGGGAAATTCTAAGGGTGCGGACAAAGGGGGGTGGTGGTGTCAGAACTGGGGAGGATAAACGAGGGGCGCAAGTCTCCCAACGGGAGTCTAAGTGCCGACGCCAGAGTGAAAACCGGAGTGTTTCACTCCAGCGTCAGAGCCCGCTCCCAGCCCCCTATTCTCCTGCCCCCGGGGGGCTAGCAGTGGTGTTGCGTAAAAAGCGGCACGGCGTAAATGATGTCGCCCGCGCATGTCGAGTCCTCCCCGAGTCCGCCTCGCAAGGAGATGGCAGATGGACCTTGCTGGGCGACGGAGGAAAGGAGGTCCTCCTTTAGAGAGGCCGGCCTGCCGATTGGTGGGCACCAATCGCGGGCCAGACCCCATCGGAGACCCCCCCCATGGTGCAGGAACCCCCCTCTTCCCCCCCCCCCACAGGCCGCCCCCCCCCCCCAGCGTTCCCGCCGAGTTCCCGCCGGCAGTGACGAGGTGTGGATGGCACCGGCGGGAACCTGTTGTGTTGGGCGGTCACTCACATACGGGCCGGAGAATCGCTGCTCGCCTTTTGCAAACGGCGAGCGCCGATTCTCCTAGCGGCCAGCCGTGATTCTCGGCGCGCTGGTTTGGGGGGGGGGTGGGAGAATCGTGTGCGGGTGCCAGGGCAGCGTGGCGGGACTCGCGCAGCGCCCTGGCGATTCTCCCACCCTGCCGGGGGGGGGGGGGGGGGGGTGAATTGTGTGCGGGTGTCAGGGCGCATGGCGGGACTCGCGCAGCGCCCCGGCGATTCTCCCACCCTGCGGGGGGGGGGGGGGGGGGAGAATCGTGTGCGGGTGCCAGGGCAGCGTGGCGGGACTCGCGCAGCGCCCAGGCGATTCTCCCACCCTGCGGGGGGGGGGGGGGGGGAGAATCGTGTGCGGGTGCCAGGGCAGCGTGGCGGGACTCGCGCAGCGCCCTGGCGATTCTCCCACCCTGCCGGGGGGGGGGGGGGGGAATTGTGTGCGGGTGTCAGGGCGCATGGCGGGACTCGCGCAGTGCCCCGGCGATTCTCCCACCCTGCGGGGGGGGGGGGGAGAATCGTGTGCGGGTGCCAGGGCAGCGTGGCGGGACCCGCGCAGCGCCCCGGCGATTCTCCCCCCCCTGCGGGGGGGGGGGGGGCGGGGGGGGGAGAATTCCGCCCGAGGTGTTCAGTGGGCATTATGAGAAGTTGTATAGGGCCGAGCTGGGTGGATGCGGCTGTTTTTGGATGGGTTGGAGTGTTCAAGGTTGGAGGAATCATAAATTCATCGGATTTACAATGTAGTAGTCGGCAATTCGGCCCATCAAGTCTGCACCGGCCCTTGGAAACGGCATCCAACTTAAGCCCACGCCTCCACCTATCGCAGTAACCCCACCTCACCTTTTGGACACTTGAGGGGCAATTTATCATGGCCAATCCACCTAACCTGCACATATTTGGACTGTGGGAGGAAACTGGAGCACCCGGAGGAAACTCATGCAGACACAGGGAGAACATGCAGACTCCACACAGACAGTCGTTGGAGACCAGAATTCAACCCGGGCCCTGGAGTTGTGAGGCAGCAGTGCTAACCACTGTGCCACTGTGCAGGAGGTTGCCGTTGGGGCTGAGGGAAGTGGTTGATAGAATCAGGGGAATGCAGCCGGAAAAGTCCCCAGGACCAGATGGATTCCCGGCGAAGTTTTATAAAGTGTTTGTGGCAGAGTTGGCACCACATTTGTCGGGGACGTTTAGTGAGGCATTAGAGAAGGGGGGAGTTGGCAGAGACGCTGACACAGGCATCGATTACACTAATCCCGAAGAAGGGGAATGATCCGCTGGAGTGTGGGTCGCACAGGCCTATTTCATTGTTGAATACGGACGTGAAAGTACTGGCTAAGGTGTTGGCGGGCAGGGTGGAAGGATGTGTGCCAGGGTAGTCTCTGAGGATCAACTCGGTTTTGTAAAGGACTGGCAGCTCTCCTGCTTACCACTGGCTGGGGACTAATGACAATCCCACAATCCTATGGGAGTATGAGCTTCCCCAATGAGGGGGGGCGGAGAAAACATTAGCAGATTTAGCTCAAAGGGGCTGGTTTAGCTCACTCAGCTAAATCGCTGGCTTTTAAAGCAGACCACGCAGGCCAGCAGCACGGTTCGATTCCCGTACCAGCCTCCCCGGACAGGCGCCGGAATGTGGCGACTAGGGGCTTTTCACAGTAACTTCATTGAAGCCTACTCGTGACAATAAGCGCTTTTCATTTTTCATTTTCATTCCCTGCATAAATAGAGCTGGCCAGTTTGGAACCAGCAGAGAGAGGAGTGAGCAGCAAGGGAAGTTGTTGCTGCTGTTGTATATATATGTTATTGTAAATAAATGTTATTTCTTTGTATCCTGAAAACTCGTGCTGGATTCTTCGTGGCCCTCACAAAACTGGCGACGAGGGTTAAAGTGGATAGCTGTCTACACTGCTGAAGCCACCTCCCTGGATTTTTGTTGGATACAGGTTGGAAGTTGTTTTCTATTACGCCATGCCTCTGAATGTACGTTTGGATGTTTTTGATGCTGCGTTGGAAAGCTGAAACAAGTACGCACAACGGATGCATTACTATTTCCGGGCAAACAACATCACCGAAAACGAGCGGCAGGTGGTCATATTGCTCACCGCCTGTGGCCCGCATATGTTTGGGGTGATTACGTACCCAGCTGCGCCAGACACCAAAACGTTTGATGAACTTGTGAACTTAGTGGGGCAACATTTTAACCCAACCCCATCCACGACAGTCCACCATTACCAGTTTAATACCGCTGAGAGGACCCCAGGAGAATCTCTTGCCGATTTTCTATCCAGGCTAAGCAGGATTGTGGAGTACAGTGACTATGGTGAGACCTTGTCAGAAATGTTACGCGACTGTTTGGTTTGCAGTATTAACAATGCGGCCACCCAGAGAAAGTTGTTAGCTGAGCCAACATTGACTTTTCAGCAGGCCATTCAAATAGTATTGTCCCGAGAGAGCGCAGAAAGGGGAGCGCAGGAGCTACAGGGAATGGAGGCGCATACCTTGGGGCGCAACCCGTTCCATCTGAAAGCATCCACCCGCACCCCTGCGGTACTTTGGGCGAGGCGACGTCCGGATCAGCGGCAGTGGCCGTCGGACATTCCTCCCCGAAGGAAGCCTTCTCCAGAACCAATGGATGAGGAGCCATGTCCCTGTCGGACTTGTGAGTGCTGACCCTGTCAGGGACGCCGGTCCTGGGGGCGCCAGAGGTGCCGTCGTTCCGACAGAAACTGGAGCCAGCCCAGGGGCCGTACCTTACATTTGGATGAACCTGCGGCGACTACTCCCAAGGACGTGGAGACGGAGGATGACTGCCTGCAGCTACATTGTGTGGCAGCTCCCCGTGTGGCCCCCATGAAGGTGACAGTACGGGTCAATGGTCACCTGCTTGAGATGGCGTTGGACACTGGCGCAGCGGTCTCCGTGATCGCCCAGAGGACATTCGACCGCATCAAGCAGGGTATACAGACCCTTACATTAACCGACACACAGGCCAGGTTGGCCACCTACACAGGGGAACCATTGGACATTGCAGGAACTACGATGACCCCTGTTGTTTATGGACGCCAGGAGGGGCGTTTCCCACTTATCGTGGTGCGCGGCCATGGGCCCAGCCTGTTGGGCCGGGACTGGCTGCGCGGCCATGGGCCCAGCCTGTTGGGTCGGGACTGGTTGCACCATTTGCGGCTGCAGTGGCAGCACATCCTCCAAACAGTTTCTGGAGGGTTGACTGAGGTGCCAGGACTATACCCAATTGTATTCCAGCCCGGTTTGGGGAAAGTAAAAGGGGCTGTAGCCCGTATCCAAGTCAAACCAGGAGCCACGCTGCGCTATTTCCGGGCCGCCCGGTGCCTTACGCCTTGCTCGAGAAGGTAGAAGGAGAGCTCACTCGTTTGGAAACTTTGGGTATCATCAGGCCCGTCCGTTTCGCTGACTGGGCAGCACCAATTGTACCTGTAATGAAGCCAGATGCCACAGTTCGCTTGTGCAGCGACTATAAACTTACAGTGAATACGGCTTCCCGACTTGACCGATACCCAATGCCTCACATAGGGGATCTCTACGCGAAGCTTGCAGGCGGACTCTCGTTCACAAAACTAGATATGAGTCACGCCTACCTGCAGTTAGAGCTGGACCTTGCGAGATGAGAGTAGAGAGTAATCGAAGCTTTATTACACAGAGATGTGGAGCCTCCCGCAGCTGCTGTCAAAATGGCTGCAGCTCGGAGAACCAGCAGGCAGGGATCTACCCCACTACCTGTAGTACACGGGCCTTACCATAATACCCTAGTATGCAGTATACACAATACAGCCTCTGCCTGCGCTATTTTTCAATGCGTTATGGAGGGCATTTTGAGAGGTTTACCGCGTGTTGCTGTCTACTTAGATGACGTTTTGATCACAGGGACGTCGGAGCAGGAACATTTGGAAAATTTGGAGGCTGTCCTTCGACACTTTTCGGAGGCTGGAGTCGGTTTACGTAGCACAAAGTGCTTCTTTCAGGCGAAGGAAGTAGTCTATCTGGGTTATCGGGTGGACCGCGAAGGTTTGCACCCCGTTGCAGAGAAGGTGCGGGCGATTCAACAGGCCCTCGCCCCGACTGACACTTCGCATCTTCGTTCTTTTCTCAGCCTCATAAACTATTACGGAAAGTTCCTCCCTGTGGTGAATGTAATATGATAATTCACATTTTGTATTTGTAAGCGCAGTAGCGTTAGCCGACCACTAGGGGGAGTAGCTCTGGGAATGCTCAGGAGCTTGTACAGGGCTCCACCCTTGGCTCCACCCATGACTCCTCCCCCTAGTGCTGCTGTATACATACCCTTGTCCAGAGTCAGCCTGCCAGTTCACTGAGAGTTCATCAACGGGTAACAGGCTGGCTCTGTAGTAAGTCGATTAAAGCCTAGATTCATATCCGAAACACGTGTCTGGTGAATTGATGGTTCCATCAATTTAATCGACTTAAGAACATTCAAGATCGATCATGGAATCAGCCCTCAAGCCTGGACGCCTGGAACTCGACCCGCAGGATGCAGAGGCTAAAGAAATCTTCTCCCAGTGGCTGCGGTGCTTCAAGGCCTACCTGGCAGAAGCGAGCACAGCCCAAACGACAGAGGAACACAAGTTGAGTCTACTGCACGTGAGGGTGAGCCACAGAATCTCTAAACAACTAAACTTGGCCGGTTCATATACTGCAGTGCTAGCAGTACTCGATAAGATATATGTGAGGCCCATTAACGAAGTTTATGCACGCCATGTGTTCACGACTCGCCGCCAGTGGCCTACCGAATCACTCGCCGAATTTCTAAGGGAACTCAATAATTTGTCCAATGACTGTAATTATCAAGCGGTCAACGCAGCTGAACACAGAGAACTTGCCGTACGCGATGTTTTTGTAGCGGGCCTCAGGTCTAATTATGTGCGCCAACGATTGCTGGAAAAGGGGGCCCAAGACATAGAAACGACTGTGGAAGCTGCGACCACGATGGAGGTCTCCTTCCGCAGCCTTAACTCGTTCCCCGCGGACCCCGTGGCTCAATCATGGGCCCCGACCAGCGACTCCCCCAGGCCTGTGCTGCGCGGCCGCCCAGCCACCATGCTGCCCCAGCCAGCCACTATACTGCCCCAGCCAGCCACTATGCTGCTCCAGCCAGCCACTATGCTGCTCCAGCCTGCCATTTCTGCGACCAGAACCAGCACCCGCGGCAGCACTGCCCGGCCCGCAACGCGACCTGCAGCAGCTGCGGGCAGAAAGGCCATTACACAAGAGTGTGCCTCGCTAAAAGGGCCCCTGCTTCCAGCTCCCCAGCGGCACAAAGTAATCGCTCCCCTCACCCGCAGGCCCGAAACGCTGCAGCCTATGCCCCGACTCCGCCCCCTCCAGCCATGAGCGATCCATGGGGGCCGCCATCTTGGCAAACCTCCACCACGCGGCCGGCCACGTGCGACTCATGGGGCCGCCATCTTGGACGCCATCTTCCTCGCCGCCCGCCACGTGCAATTTCCGCGCTCGGACAACTCATCGGAAGAATACGACTATGAGCTCAGAGGGCAGTCATCACGGGGCCACTCCAGCACAGCTGATCGAGCCGCCGACTACCCGCAACTCAGCGCCGTCACTCTGGACCAATCACGCCCGAAGCATCTGTGAAATTCGATGGCAGCGGTCCAGATCAACGGGTACAGAACGCCATGCCTCTTCGACTCCGGGAGCACTGAGAGCTTCATACATCCAGACCTGGTAAGACGCTGTTCGCTCCCCGTTTTCCCCGTGCAGCAAACTATCTCGCTCGCTTCAGGCTCCCATCCATCCAGATCCAGGGGCGCACCGTCGCAACACTCACAATCCGAGGCGCTAACTACTCTAAATTCAAACTCTATGTTTTGCCCGAACTCTGCATGCCACTCTTATTAGGCCTAGACTTCCAATGTAACCTCAAGAGCCTCACCCTCAGCTTCGGCGGGGCCCTGCACCCACTCACTATCTGCAGCCTCGCTACGCCCCCCCCCCCCCCTCCCAACCTCTCTTCGCCAATCTCACAAAGGACTGTAAACCCGTAGCCACTCGTAGCAGGCGGTACAGCCTGCAGGATAGGGTACTTATCAGAGTAGAGGTCCGAAGGCTTCTCAGTGAGGGGGTTATAGAGGCCAGCAATAGTCCCTGGAGAGCTCAGGTGGTGGTCGTTAAGACCGGGGAAAAATTCTGCATGGTTGTCGACTATAGTCAGACCATAAATAGATTACGCTCCTCGACGCGTATCCCCTCCCCAGGATTGCAGACATGGTAAACCAGATCGCCCAGTACCGGCTCTTTTCCACGGTGGATCTGAAGTCTGCATACCACCAGCTCCCAATCCGCCCGGAGGACCGCTGCTACACGGCATCGAGGCCGATGACCGCCTCTTCCATTTCCTCCGGGTCCCTTTCGGCGTCACTAATGGGGTCTCGGTGTTCCAGCGAGCAATGGACCGAATGGTGGACCAGTACGGGCTGCGGGCCACGTTTCCGTACTTGGACAATGTCACCATCTGCGGCTATGACCAGCAGGGCCACGACGCCAACCTCCACCGTTTTCTCCAGACGGCACAGAAACTGAATCTCAAGTATAACAAGGAGAAATGCGTTTTCTGCACAACCAGACTAGCCGCCCTCGGCTATGTCGTGGAAAACGGAGTCCTGGGTCCAGACCCAGACCGTATGCCCCCTCTTAGAACTCCCCCTCCCCCATTGCCCCAAGGCCCTCAAACGGTGCTTGGGCTTCTTCTCCTACTACGCCCAGTGGGTCCCTCAATATGCGGACAAAGCCCGCCCACTCTTTAGGGCCACATGATTCCCCCTGTCAGCCGAGGCACGCCAGGCCTTCGACGGCATCAAGGAGGACATCGCCAAAGCGGCCATGCGGGCGGTGGATGAATCCAGTCCATTTCAGGTAGAGAGCGACGCCTCAGAGGTAGCTCTAGCAACCACATTAAATCAGGCAGGGAGACCAGTCGCATTTTTCTCCCGTACCCTCTCCGCTTCAGAACTCCGACACTCCTCAGTCGAGAAAGAAGCACAAGCCATTGTGGAGGCTATCCGTTACTGGAGGCACTACCTTGCAGGTAGGAGGTTCACCCTCATCACCGACCAAAGATCGGTTGCCTTCATGTTTGATAACTCGCAAAGGGGCAAAGTTCTTCGGTGGAGGATCGAACTCTCCACCTACAATTACGATATCAAATATCGACCCGGGAAGCTCAACGAGCCTCCGGATGCCCTATCCCGCGGGACATGCGCCAGCGCACAGATTGACCGATTGAAAGTAATCCACAATGATCTCTGCCACCCGGGGGTCACCCGGCTCGCCCACTACATCAGGGCCCGAAACATACCTTCCTCCAATGAGGAGGTAAAAGCGGTCACCAGGGACTGCCCGATCTGTGCGGAGTGCAAACCGCACTTCTGTAGACCAGACAGGGCCCACCTGGTGAAGGCTTCTAGGCCCTTTGAACGCTTCGCGATTGATTTCAAAGGGCCACTCCCCTCAACTAACAAGAACGTTTACTTTCTAAACGTCATAAATGAGTTCTCCCATTTCCCATTTGCTATCCCGTGCCCCGACATGACCTCCCACACAGTCATTAGGGCCCTGTATAGCATCTTCACCCTGTTTGATTTCCCCAGCTACATACACAGCGACCGGGGTTCATCCTTCCTGAGCGATGAGCTGCGTCAGTACCTGCTCGACAAGGGCATTGCCTCGAGCAGGACTACCAGCTACAACCCCAGGGGGAACGGGCAGGTGGAGAGGGAGAACGTGACGGTCTGGAAGACCGTCCTACTGACCCTCCGGTCTAGAAAGCTCCAAGTCTCCCAGTGGCAGGAAGTCCTCCCAGACGCGCTTCACGCTATTACGTCCCTTTTGTGCACCGCGACCAATCAGACCCCTGACGAGAGGCTCTTCATTTTTTCCAGGGGCACTACCACGGGGGTCTCACTTCCGGCATGGCTGAGGACACCGGACCCCGTACTTCTGAGGAAACACGTCAGGGCGCACAAAACCGACCCCCTTGTTGAAAAGGTGTGCCTGCTCCACTCCAACCCCCAGTACGCATTCGTCGAGTTCCCTGACGGCCGCAGGACACGGTATCCCTCCGGGATCTGGCACCCGCCGGATCCAGCACTCCCTCTACCCCCACAGAAGGATCTCTCACCCTACACCCCATGCTGCCGCCCCCTCGCGCTCCCGAGCCCGCGAGCTCGCTCCACCAGTTCCGCGCACCCGCGCCGGCCAGCCCCCAGCGCCCCAGTCCCAGGTCGAACCAGGAGAGTATGAAGCTCGGACACAACCCTCCTTGGAGTCCGCCATTGTACCCCAGCACACAACACCCATCCAGCTACCGCAAGAGGCTGCAACCCCGGTGCTCCGCAGATCACAGCGGACAATTCGACCACCAGACAGACTTACTTTGTAGACCACCACCCCCGCCGGACTTGTTTTTTTGCAGGGTGTGAATGTGGTGAATGTAATATGATAATTCACACTATGTCTTTGTAAGCGCAGTAACATTATCCGACCACTAGGGTGAGTAGCTCTGGGAATGCTCAGGAGCTTGTACACCTTGGCTCCACCCATGACTCCTCCCCTTAGTGCTGCTGTATAAATGCCCTTGTCCAGAGTCAGCCTACAGTTCACTAAGAGTTCATCAACGGGTAACAGGCTGGCTCTGCAGTAAGTCGATTAAAGCCTAGATTCATATCGGAAACACGTGTCTGGTGATTTGATGGTTCCATCACTCCCCAATCTGGCAACTACGCTGGCTCCGTTGCACCTTCTACTAAAGAAGAATCACACCTGGGTTTGGGGTCAGCCGCAAGAAGCCGCTTTTCGGCGGGTAAAATAACAATTGTCGTCGTCTGGGTTACTAACCCACTGTGATCCTGGAAAGCCTTTACTCGTCATATGTGATGCATCCCCGTACGGTATTGGGGCCATCCTGTCCCACAAGACGGAGAACGGGGCCGAGCGGCCGATAGCTTTCGCCTCCCGCACATTGACTGCAGTGCGAAAAAAAGTATGCGCAGATCAAGAAGGAGGGCCTGGCAGTGGACTTTGCGGTGAAACGTTTCCACCAGTACGTGTATGGCCGCCACTTCACTATCGTGACTGATCATAAGCCTCTGCTGGGACTTTTCTTAGAGGATAAGCCAATACCACCCATTGCTTCCGCATGGTTCCAGCGCTGGGTTTTATTGCTCGCTGCATACGAGTATTCTCTGGAACACAAACCAAGAACCCAGATAGCGAATGCTGACGCTCTGAGCCGATTGCCTTTATCGACGGCCACATGTCGACCCCCACGACCGGTGAGGTGGTTGCAACCCTATATTTTATGGACATCTTGCCTGTCACAGCATCACAGATCCATGAGTGGATCCAGACGGAGCCAGCCCTGTCAAAGGTTCGGCACATAGTCCTGTATGGTGGACAGCATAGACAGCTCCCAGGCGAGTTGCGGGCATTTTCCCCCAAGCTGTCAGAATTTAGCATGGAAGACGGTATCCTTTTGTGGGGGATGCGTGTGATTGACCCTGAAAAAGGACAGCAGCTGATACTGAGAGACTTGCACAATGGGCATCCAGGTGTGACCAAAAAGAAAATGTTGGCCCGGAGTTATGTCTGGTGGCCAGGCCTCGACACCGACATTGAGAAGGTGGCCCAAAACTGCTCCATTTGCCAGAAGCATCAGAAGATTCCGCCGGCCAAGCCCCTATATCACTGGGAATGGCCAGGGCGGCTTTGGGTGCGATTGCATGCAGATTTCGCCGGCCCTTTTCAAGGATCCATGTTCCTTCTATTAATTGACGCCCAGTCTAAATGGCTAGAGGTGCATAAGATGGGAGGCACAACGTCGTGCGCAACAATCGAGAAGATGCGTTTGTCTTTCAGTACGCATAGCCTCCCCGAGGTGCTGGTCACGGACAACGGCACTCCGTTCACAAGTGAGGAGTTTGCGAAGTTCATGACACGAGGCTGGCTTGGTTTTTGTTTTCATATAGGACCACCCGCATGAAGTGACTGGGGTAGCTCCCACAGAACTCCTAATGGGCCGGAGACTTCGCACCCGCCTTAGCATGGTTTTCCCGGACATTGGCGCAAAAGTACGCCGCACACAAGAACGGCAGGGACATGGTTTTTCTCGGCATCGGCTGATTCGGCAGTTTGTGCCCGGTGACCCAGTGTTCATTTGGAATTTTGCTGGTGGGTCCCTGGCATAATCTTTCGCCAAACGGGCCCTATCTCTTACCAGGTGCAAGCCCAGGGTCGTCTCCAGCGCAAACATGTAGACCACGTTCGGATCAGAAGAATATCCCTTCCAAAGATTCCCCACCCCCAGAGCTCATTTCTACAGCCACAGAGACCAGACACAGTGGAAAGTATTCCTCACAATCTTCCTCTGGTGCCGCACTCAAAGCCTGCGCAGGTCATGACAGAACCGCGTGGAGATAGAGACACCGAGATGACGGAGGCAGCAGACTCTGACTCCAAGATGGAGACACAGGACGCCTCAGAGGGGGAATCCTCGGGCCCACGGGCCGTGGATGTACACCCGTTATGCCGTTCATCACGGAAGCGCCGGTCTCCGTCTCGTTACACGCCGCCCGATCCAGCGCCTCGTGCAAATGATGTCCGGCCTGCGGCAAAACGAGTCCGACGCCCTCCTTCGCCAGGGTCTTCGGTGGATTCCTTTGACTTTGGGGGGGAGGGATGTTATAACCTGCCTGCTTACCATTGGCTGGGGACTAATGACAATCCCACAATCCTGTGGGAGTATGAGCTTTCCCAATGAGGGGGGCGGAGAAATCATTATCAGACTCCCTGCATAAATAAAGCTGGCCAGTTTGGAACCAGAGAGAGAGGAGTGAGCAGCAAGGGAACTTCCTGCTGCTGTTGTATATATATGTTATTGTAAATAAATGTTATTTCTTTGTATCCTTAAAACTCGTGCTGGATTCTTCGTGGCCCTCACAAAATAGCCCTTACTGCAGCTTCTCCAAGCTGCCTGCTCAAAGTGAAAGTAAAGGCAGACAGACAGCCCAGCTCCACCCACACTCTGACATCACTGATAAACACCCAAAAATAAACCATCAACTTCAAGATGGTTTCATTTTTCACCTTTTTCACTTTCCTTTAAGAAATATGAACAGTGAATATACATTTCTTTTTTAACAAAACAAAACACGCAAACATTTAAAATAACATAGTCCATTTTAGTTCTCCTTCCTCCAACTGGAATCCCTCGTGATTGACCGTCTCTTTGAACAAGAAGGTCTCTGCACGATCCGTCCATTGCCCTACAGTTCGGCATTTCTCTTTAAAGTCAGATACTTTAGTTCAATCTGATCACAGAGTCCCTTGTAATTCTCCAACATAGGAGCATTGGTTATCACAGCTTTCAGGCAGTCAACTCCGCTGTCCACTTACATTTTTGACATTTCTTCAGCAAGTACGTCAGTGCAGCAACCACACTGCTAAAATTTGGCACAAATGTCCGATCAAGTCCACTCATGCCAAGAAATCGCATCATTTCCCTTCGTGTCAAGGGTATTGGTCAGTCCCCAATAACCTTTATTTTCACATCCTGTGGGACCATTCGACCCTATCCGATTGTATGGTCACGGAAAGTGACTTGGGCTTTTCCAAATTCACTTTTGGCTAGGTTTATCACCAAAAATTAAACCATCAACTTCAAGATGTGTGGTGAATGTATAAATACTGTTAATTCACCAGTATACTGTGTTGCATTATACCATGCTATTAACCCTGTGGGTTCCATCTATGGGCCACTGTGTGGCTTCACCCACAGTGGGGGGGGGGGATGTGGAGCATGTACGGGCTCCGCCCATGGTTCCGCCCCTTATAGGAAGTATAAGAGCAGCAGACCTGCGGGACCGCCTTCAGTATTGTACCGGTCGCAGGCAGGCAAAGTTGTAAACTGATTAAAACCACTGTTTACTTCGACTCGAGTCTCCGAGTGAATCGATGGTCGCATCAAGATGGTTTCATTTTTCAGAGGCTAGAGTCAGACAGTATAGAGTCAGCCAGCTTACAGTGCTGACTTGGTTTGCACTAAGTGCTGAATTTGCGAGCATTAGAGTGCAAGAGTGAGAGTTTGGTGACTGGGGGAGTGCTAAATTTGGATGCATATGAGTGCTATAGTGAGAGTTTGGTGACTGAGGGAGTGCTGAATTTGGGTGCATTTGAGTGCTACAGTGAGAGTTTGGTGACTGAGGGAGTGCTAAATTTGGATGCATATGAGTGCTATCGTGAGAGTTTGGTGACTGAAGGAGTGCTGAATTTGGGTGCATATGAGTGCTATAGTGAGAGTTTGGTGACTGAGGGAGTTAGGTGAGGAGGGAGCAAGGTGCTCCTTTCATTTCATTTCCTCAAAGGGCGTGAAGGGAGCCGGGAGTTTACAGAGAGTGCAGCTGACTGGGAGCAGAGTCTGAGGGTGGAGTTCCAGTTGGTTCACAGGGCAGCTACATTCTGTAAGGTAAGAGTTGCTTATTTTTGGGTTTTTAATTTTTAATTTTAAAAATTTTATTTTTTGTGTTGCTTTTTTTTGGGGGCAGCAAGCTATCATTGTATCATTTCGCAGAATCACCAATTTTAAAGGGTTCACTTGGGAGAGTAGCAACAATAAAAGGGGCAAACCGGTGTTTAATCTTTTCTTTTTTCCCCCTTTAAATCTCTTTGCGAATTCAGACCAGAGGGGATGGAGGCTAGGGCAGTTGCATGCTCCTCCTGTAGGATGTGGGTGGTGAGGGATACCACCGGTGTCCCCGCTGACTATACCTGCGGGGAGTGCAGCCAACTCCAGCTCCTCAGAGACCGTGTTAGGAAACTAAAGCTGGATGAACTTCGGATCATCCGGGAGGCAGAGGGGGTGTGTGGAATGCACTGTCAGCAGAGGTGGTGGAGTCAGAGTCATTAGGGACATCTTAGACAGGCACATGGACAGCAGTAAATTGAAGGGGTGTCGGTCAGGTTGACTTCAGATAAGGGTAAATGGTCGGCACAACATCATGGGCTGAAGGGCCTGTACTGTGCTGTACTGTTCTATGGTCTATGTTTTAACGCGCCTCCTGAAGTCGAACGAATAACTCCATCAGATGTTTCAAATGTTCTGTCCATTTCTGGCTGAAAATGACCAGATCATCGATGTATACCACACAATTGGGTAACCTTGAAACAACTTTGTTAGTTAACCGTTGAAATGTGGCTGGGGCGTTTTACATGCCAAATGGCATAACTTTGAATTGGTATGTACCATCTGGAGTCACAAAAGCTGAAATCGCCTTCGCCCTTTTGGATATAGGTACCTGCCAGTAACCTTAAAGTAAATCCATTTTGGAAATAAAAGCGTATTGTCCCACCTTCTCAATGCAATCCTCCAAATGTGGGATTGGATAAGAGTCCGTTCTTGTAACAGCATTAACCTTTCTATAGCCCACACATGACCATTGGGTACCATCAAGTTTTGGTACCATCACTATGGGTGAGCTCCATTGGCTGCAACCCACCTCAATTACGCCATTTTTAAGCATACTTTCAATCTCTTTGTTAACCTGTGTCAATTTTAAAGGGTTAAGTCGAAAAGGATGTTGTTTGATTGCCAATTTAGTACTTCCCAAATTATCTCCACAAACTTTCCCATGTGATATCAATAACTCTTTCAGGTCAGTCAGTTTTTCCTCTGGAAGGTAACTCAACAATTTATCCCAATTTTTAACACCATCCTCGTTTTCCAATTTAATTTGAGGTCTGTCAAATTCAATGTCATCTGGATTTGGTTTGTCACTTTGAGTTAGAATCATTAAAACCTCCTCCTTTTTCTCTCCTTCCCTTTCGAAGTACCTTTTAAGCATATTCACGTGACACACTCGGTGAGTTTTCCTTTTGTCCGGTGTTCTTACCACATGATTCATCTCACTTAGTTGCCTTTCAATCTGATTAGGCCCACAAAACCTAGCTTTTCAAGGTTCACCTACCACTCGTAACAATACTAAAACTTTATCTCCACTGGCAAAACTATGAACTTTTGCTTTCTTGTCCGCTACCCGTCTCATCACATGTTGTGCACCTTTTAAATGCTGTCTAGCCAATTGACCTGCCCTATTTAATCGTTCCCTAAAGTCTGACACGTAATTCAATAATGTAAGTTCTGATTTCTCACTCACCAATTTTTCCTTTATCAATTTTAAAATAAATTATTTTTATTCAAATTTTTGTCAAAAATGTAATTTTTTGCATAGCCGGACACAACAATTAACATAACAAAATAAATGTTCACCATATATAAAGAAAAAAGAACAATACTACGTAACAATTCCCCCCCCACCCCCACTCTCCGGGCTGTTGCTGCTCTCCTCGAAAGTTGAGGAACGGCTGCCACCTCCGAGAGAAACCCGTCATGGACCCTCTCAAGGCAAACTTTTATCGATTTTCTCGAGACTGAGAAACCCAGCCATGTCACTAACCCAGGTCTCTGCACTCGGGGGCTTCGGGTCCCTCCACATTAAAAGGATCCGTCTCCGGGCTACCAGGGAGGCAAAAGCCAATACATCGGCCTCTTTCACTTCCTGAACTCCCGGATTGTCTGACACACCAAAGATCGCTGTCTCTGGACTCGGCACCACCCACGTGTCCAAGATCTTGGACATTGCCTCAGCAAATCCCTGGCAGAAACCCTGAAGAGCCCGGCATGCTCAGAACATATGGACATGATCTGCAGGGCTTCCCGCACACATCGCACATTTATCCTCAACCCCAAAGAGCTTGCTCATCCTGGTTGCTGTCATGTGTAACCGGTGAACCACCTTAAACTGGATTAAGCTAAGCCTGGCACATGATAAGAACATAAGAACTAGGAGCAGGAGTAGGCCATCTGGCCCCTCGAGCCTGCTCCGCCATTCAATGAGATCATGGCTGATCTTTTGTGGACTCAGCTCCACTTTCCAGCCCGAACATCGTCGCCCTTAATCCCTTTATTCTTCAAAAAACTATCTATCTTTACCTTAAAAACATTTGATGAAGGAGCCTCAACTGCTTCACTGGGGAAGGAATTCCATAGATTCACAATCTTTTGGGTGAAGAAGTTCCTCCTAAACTCAGTCCTAAATCTACTTCTACTTTTGAGGCTATGTCCCCTAGTTCTGCTTTCACCCGCCAGTGGAAACAACCTGCCCGCATCTATCCTACCTATTCCCTTCATAATTTTATATGTTTCTATAAGATCCCCCCTCATTCTTCTAAATTCCAACGAGTACAGTCCCAGTCTACTCAACCTCTCCTCATAATCCAACCCCTTCAACTCTAAGATTAACCTAGTGAATCTCCTCTGCACACCCTCCAGTGCCAGTATGTCCTTTCTCCGGTAAGGAGACCAAAACTGAACACAATACTCCAGGTGTGGCCGCACTAACACCTTATACAATTGTAGCATAACCTTCCTAGTCTTAAACTCCATCCGCTTTCTTAATCACCTGTTGCACCTGTAAACCAACTTTTTGCGACTCATGCACGAGCACACCCAGGTCTCTCTGCACAGCAGCATGTTTTAATATTTTATCATTTAAATAATAATCCCTTTTGCTGTTATTCCTACCAAAATGGATAACCTCACATTTGTCAACATTGTATTCCATCTGCTACAACCAAGCCCATTCACTTCACCTATCCAAATCCCTCTGCAGACTTCCGGTATCCTCTGCACTTTTTGCTTTACCACTCATCTTAGTGTCATCTGCAAACTTGGACACATTGCCCTTGGTCCCCAACTCCAAATCAATAATGTAAATTGTGAACAATTGTGGGCCCAACACAGATCCCTGAGGGACACCACTAGCTACTGATTGCCAACCAGAGAAACACCCATTAATCCCCACTCTTTGCTTTCTATTAATTAACCAATCCTCTATCCATGCTACTACTTTACTCTTAATGCCATGCGTCTTTATCTTATGCAGCAACCTTTTGTGTGGCACCTTGTCAAAGGCTTCCTGGAAATCCAGATATACCACATCCATTAGCTCCCCGTTATCTACTGCTCTGGTAATGTCCTCAAAAAATTCCACTAAATTTGTTAGGCACGACCTGCCCTTTATGAACCCATGCTGCGTCTGCCCAATGGGACAATTCCCATCCAGATGCCTTTCTATTTCTTCTTTGATGATAGATTCCAGCATCTTCCCTACTACCGAAGTTAAGCTCACTGGCCTATAATTACCCGACTTCTGCCGACCTCCTTTTTTAAACCGTGGTGTCACGTTTGCTAATTTCCAATCCGCCGGGACCACCCCAGAGTCTAGTGAATTTTGGTAAATTATCACTAGTGCATTTGCAATTTCCCTAGCCATCTCTTTTAGCACTCTGGGATGCATTCCATCAGGGCCAGGAGACTTGTCTATCTTTAGCCCCATTAGGTTGACCATCACTACCTCCTTAGTGATAACAATCATCTCAAGATCCTCACCTGTCATAGCCTCATTTCTATCAGTCACTGGCATGTTATTTGAGTCTTCCACTGTGAAGACCGACCCAAAAGAGCTGTTCAGTTCCTCAGCCATTTCCTCATCTCCCATTATTAAATATCCCTTCTCATCCTCTAAAGGACCAATATTTACCTTAGTCACTCTTTTTTGTTTTATATATTTGTAGAAACTTTTACTATCTGTTTTTATATTCTGAGCAAGTTTACTCTCATAATCTATCTTACTCTTCTTTATAGCTTTTTTAGTAGCTTTCTGTTGCCCCCTAAAGATTTCCCAGTTCTCTAGTCTCCCACTAATATTTGCCACTTTGTATGCTTTTTCCTTCAATTTGATACTCTCCCTTATTTCCTTAGATATCCACGGTCGATTTTCCCACTTTCTACCGTCCTTCCTTTTTGTTGGTATAAACCTTTGCTGAGCACTGTGAAAAATCGCTTGGAAGGTTCTCCACTGTTCCTCAACTGTTCCACCATAAAGTCTTTGCTCCCAGTCTACAATAGCTAGCTCTTCTCTCATCCCATTGTAATCTCCTTTGTTTAAGCACAAACACTAGTTTTTGATTTTACTTTCTCCCCCTCCATCTGTATTTTCAATTCCACCATATTGTGATGAAGAGGAATTGACGCTGTTTAGGGCATCTGCCCATAGGCCCGCATCCAGCTCCCCGCCTAGCTCCTCCTCCCATTTGCCCTTAGGTTCCTCCACTGGGGATTCCTCTGCCTCTTGAAGTTCCTGGTAGATGTCCGACACCTTCCCCTCCCCTACCCAGGTGCAGGAGACCACCCTGTCCTGTATCCTGCGTGGGGGTAGCAGCGAAAATGACACCACCTGTTTTTTCAGAAAGGCAGAAAGGTAAAGGTATCTGAAAGCATTTCCAGGGGGCAAACTAAATTTCTCCTCCAGCTCTTTCAGGCTGGGAAAGATCCCGTCTATGAACAGGTCCCCCATCCTTTTAATGCCTGCCCTATCCCAGCTGTGAAACCCTCCGTCTATCTTGCCCGGGACAAATCTGTGATTGTTGCATATCGGGGTCCAGACTAAGGCTCCCTCTACCCCCCTGTGCCTTCTCCACTGACCCCAGATCTTTAATGCCGCCACCACCACCGGACTGGAGGAGTAGCGGGCCGGCAAGAACGGCAGAGGTGCCATGACAAGTGACCCTCAGCTGGTACCTCTGCATGAGGCCGCCTCCAACCGCTCCCACGTCAACCCTTCCCCCAATACCCATTTCCTAATCATTGCTATGTTAACCGCCCAGTAGTAGCTGCAAACGTTCGGCAGCTCCAGCCCACCCCCCCTGACTGCACTCTAGATACAGTCTCTTTACTCGCGGGGTCTTATTTGCCCATACGAATCCTGAGATGATCTTGTTCACCCACTTAAAGAAGGACTTAGGGATGAAGATGGGAAGGCACTGGAAGACAAACCGGAATCTGGGGAGTGATGCACTATCAGTTATGATGAGACGAGAGTAGAGTGTAATCGAGGCTTTATTAGGCAGAGATGTGTAGCCTCCCGCAGCTGCTGCCGAAATGGCTGCAGCTCGGAGAGCCCACACATTTATACTCCGCCTACTGGGCGGAGCCAGCAGGCAGGGATCTACCCCCGTACCTGTAGTACAGGGGCCTTACCGTAATACCCTTGTATGCAGTATACACAATACAACAGTGGTGATTACCACAGGGAGAACCATCATCTTTACAGTCTGCACCCTCCCTGCTAAAGATAGGGGGATCATGTCCCACCTTTTGAAGTCCCCCTCCATCTGCTCTACCAGGCCAGATAGATTAAGCTTGTGTAGGGCATCCCACTTTCGAGCCACCTGTATCCCTAGGTACCGAAAGCTCTTCTCGACCATCTTCAGCGGAGGTTCTCCCAGTCTCTTTTCCTACCCCTTAGCTTGGATCACAAACATCTCGCTTTTCTTCTGGTTCAGCTTGTACCCCGAGAAATTGCCAAAGTCCCTCAGAATCTGCATGACCTCCCCCATCGCCTCTAGTGGGTCTGAAATATACAGGAGCAGATCACCCGCGTAAAGCGAGACCCGATGCTCCTCCCCGCCCCCGAACTAACCCCTGCCAGTTCTTTGAAGTCCGCAGCGCTATAGCCAGCGGCTCTATCGTAAGGGTGAATAATAACGGGGAGAGGGAGCACCCCTGCCTCATCCCCCAGTAGAGCCTAAAGTATTGCAACCTCACCCTGTTCATGCACACACTTGCTACAGGGGCCTGGTAGAGTAGCTGGACCCAACCTATGAACCCCTCACCGAATCCGAACCTTCTTCGCGCTTCCCACAGGTACTCCCATTCCACCCAGTCAAAGGTTTTCTCTGCGTCCATCGCCGCAACTACTTCTGCCTCCCCTCCCTCTGGGGGATCATGATGATGTTTAGGAGCCTCCGTACGTTGGAGTTCAATTGCTTGCCCTTGACGAAGCCCTCTAAGACTTTGTTCACCCCCTCTGGTCCATGACCGTGTTGCCCTCCTTATCCCGTATTTCCCCAATTTCCCTGGCCGCCTCCCTCTTGCGAAGTTGGTGCGCCAGCATTCTACTCGCTTTCTCCCCCTACCTCGTAGACAGCCCCTTTGGCCTTCCTCAGCTGTGCTACCGCCTTCCTGGTGGTCAGCAGGTCGAATTCCGCCTGCAGCCTCCGGCGCTCTTTCAGTAGCCCCGTCTAGGGGGTCTCCGCATAACACCTGTCTACTCTGAGTATCTCCTCGACTAGCCTTTCTCTCTCCGCTCTTTCTTTCTTCTCTCTATGGGATCTGATAGAGGTTAACTCCCCTCTGATAACTGCCTTCAGGGCGTCCCACACCGTGGACGCCGCTACCTCCCCCGTATCATTAGTTTCCAGGGAATTTTTAATGTTCCTCCTTATCCACCCACAAACCTCATTGTCTGCCAGCAGCCCCACATCTGGCCTCCATTGTGGGGGCTGACCTCTCTCCTCCCCAAGACACAAATCCACCCAGTGTGGAGCATGGTCGGAGACTGCAGTGGACGAGTATTCTGTCCTCTCCACCCTCGGGATTAACGCCCTGCTCATCACAAAGAAATCTATACGGGAGTAAACTTTGTGGACGTGGGAAAAGAAAGAGAATTCCTTCGCCCTCAGTTGGGCGAATCTCCACAGGTCTGCGCTCCCCACCTGTTCCATGAATCCCCTCAGTTCTTTAGCTGCTGCTGGTCGCTTCCCCGACCTGGGGTTTGATGTGTTGGGTAAGCTGGGTCTGCAAGGACTGCGTTTACTGCAGCAGTGAGGAGACAGACTTCCAACACTTGAAGAAATGCAACTCTATTTTATTGAACTCTTAACTATCATACATACTTTAACTGTGGGTTGACACTATGCTGAGTTGACTGGAGACCTGAGGCTAACCTGACCAGACTATCTTACTACCACATGGTGGATGTTCTAGTTGTTGCTCACAGGCTCTGACTTTCTCAGAGGCTGCATCCCAAGAGAGCGGGAAAACTAGTGCCCTCTGGCTTTATAGTGGCCGTGTCCTGTCTGGTGATTGGCTGCTGTGTTCTGTGTGTTCATTGGTTATCCTGTGTGTCAATCAATGTCTGTCTGTGCACCATCATATACTTGTGTGCATATTATGACAGGTTTGACCGGTCCAATACAGGGTCAATGACTGTTAAAGTCACCCCCCATAATCAGATTGTGTGAGTCTAAGTCCGGAATTTTACCCAGCGTGCGTCTCATAAATTCCACGTCATCCCAGTTCGGGGCGTAAACGTTCACTAGCACCACCCAAATCCCCTGTAGCTGCCCGCTAACCATTATGTATCTGCCCCCCTTGTCAGCCACAATATTCCCTGCCACAAAAGCCACTCTTTGCTGACCAGGATTGCTACTCCTCTGGTCTTTGAATCCAGCCCCGAATGGAACACCTGACCCACCCACCCTTTTCTCGATCTTGTTTGGTCCGCATGCTTTAGGTACGTCTTCTGTAGCATGGCTACGTCTGCCTTTATCCCCTTTAGGTGCGAGAACACGCGAGTCCTCTTGATCGGCCCATTCAGGCCCCGCACATTCCACGTGATCAGCCTGGATGGGGGGTTAACCCCCGCCCTCCCCTGTCGACTAGCCATCTCCCTCTTTCGGCCAGCCACGATCCCGCGTCTCCTGCTTACCTGAGCCCTCCTACTGGAGGCCACCCCCCTACTTTCCCTCTGTTCCCCCATTGGGGGCAGCACGGTAGAATTGTGGATAGCACAATCGCTTCACAGCTCCAGGGTCCCAGGTTCGATTCCGGCTTGGGTCACTGTCTGTGCGGAGTCTGCACATCCTCCCCGTGTGTGCGTGGGTTTCCTCCGGGTGCTCCGGTTTCCTCCCACAGTCCAAAGATGTGCGGGTTAGGTGGATTGGCCATGATAAATTGCCCTTAGTATCCAAAATTGCCCTTAGTGTTGGGTGGGGTTACTGGGTAATGGGGATAGGGTGGAGGTGTTGACCTTGGATAGGGGGTAGGGTGCTCTTTCCAAGAGCCGGTGCAGACTCGATGGGCCGAATGGCCTCCTTCTGCACTGTAAATTCTATGTAATCTATGTAATGTTGACTCCTTTTCTGTCAGCAAAGCAGCATCCCATTCCCCATCTCCCCCCCCCCCCCCAAAGCCCCCTGATCCCAAACCCCAAGTCAAGCATCCGCTTGACACTGGCTCTCCCCCCATTACGCTTCCGTGAGTCAGCTGACCCCTGCCGCTCCGCCTCTGTCTCCGATTATTCAGATGCCTCATTTTTCGAGCTCCTCCCTCCCTGTGGAAAGCCCAACTTATCTGCGTCAACGGCCCCCAAAGAACATTTTCCGCTACCCTCCCCCAATGAAACGAACAACAAACCCCAGGCACAAACCCGGCCCCACAAAAGAAACGGCTCCGGCTGCCAGAAGAGCAGCCCTACGTGTAGGCCCCTCTCCTCCATCTGCGGCCGAGCTCTGCAAAAGCCGAAAACATGGCCAAAGAAACAGGGAACAAACAAAAATAAGAGGGAACAACATGATGTCGCTCCCCCCGGCTACTCGGCAATTACCATCCCCACCAGAGTAACGTCCCAGTGTGGCTGTCCTTCAGGTTGACTCCACGCCTCGTCCGGTTTATAAAAGTAATGGTGGCGATCTTGATACGTGACCCACAGCCTTGCCGGATGCAGCAGCCCAAAACTTCATCCCTTTGCTGTGGAGAGCCGCCTTAGCCCAGTTGAATCCAGCGCGCCACTTGGCCAGTTCTGCTCCCAGGTCCTGATAGATGCTGATTACGCTGTTCTCCCACCTGCTGCTCCCCTCCTTTTTAGCCCATCGCAGGACTCGTTCCTTACCTGAGAAGCGGTGGAACCGTACCACCATGGCCCATGGCAGTTCTTTAGTTTTGGGCTTCCTTGCAAGGACTCTGTGCGCCCCATCCAGTTCCAGAAGCCGAGGGAATGCTGCTGACCCCATCAGGGCCCCCAGTAATGTGGTCACGAATGCACTCGCGTCCGACCCCTCCGCGCCCTCAGGTAGTCTCAGAATGTGCAGGTTTTGCCTCCTGGACCTATTTTCAAGGTCTTCCAGCCTCTCCTGCCACCTCTTATGTCGGGCATCGTGTGCCTCCACCCTGATGGCCAGGCCCAGTATCTCGTCCTCATTATCCGAGACCTTTTTCTCAATCTCCTCGATTGCCTTCTCCTGCATTTTCTGGGTCTCAACCATTTTCTCCATGGAGGCCTTCATTGGGGCCAGCATCTCCGTTTTCAGGTCAGCATAGCAGCTTCTGAGGAACTCCTGCTGCTCCCGCGACCACTGGGCCCATGCTGCCTGATCCAAGCCGGCTGCCATTTTCTGTTCCCGTGCTCGTTCCTGCCGCTTCTCACTGGTCGTTTGTTTGGCCGTCCTGCTCCTGGTCCCCTCCATAAACTGCTGTGGGGAGCCTTCGAGTGCCGTTTGCCTGCCGATTTGTGCTGAAAAGGGGCCATCGAAGCTCCTTAAAAGGGCCCATTAGTCCGTTAGCGGTGGGAGGTGCCGAAAACGCGACCTACCCGTGCATGGCCGCCACCGGAAGTCTCTTCCTTAATTAATTTAAATGGTCCTCTTACCTCATGACCAAAAATTAATTCAAAAGTGCTGAATTTGGTTGACTCATTAGGTGCATCTCTAATTGCAAACAGTACAAATGGAATTTCTTTATCCCAATCCTCTGGATAATCCTTTTTTTAAAATTTAGTGTACCCAATCATTTTTCCAATTAAGGGGCAATTTAGAGTAGCCAATCCACCTAGCTTGCACGTTTTTGGGTTGTGGGGGCGAAACCCACGCAAACACGGGGAGAATGTGCAAGCTCCACACGGACAGTGACCCAGAGCTGGGATCGAACCTGGGACCTCAGCGCCGTGAGGCCGTAGTGCTAACCCACTGCGCCACCATGCTGCCCCTCTGGATAATCTTGACAATAAGTCCTCAACATTGTCTTTAATGTCTGATGCCATCTTTCTAACGCTCCCTCCGATTCTGGATGGTACGCAGTTGGTTTGGTGTTTTATTTCTAAGCTATCCATAACTTCTTTGAACAACTTTGAGGTAAAATTTGATCCTTGATCCGATTGTATTTCTGTGGGTAGTCCATATCTAGTAAAGAATTTAAGTAACTCTTCCACAATCTTTTTAGCTGTAATATTACGTACTGGAATGGCCTCTGGAAACCTAGTAGACACATCCATTATAGTGAAAAGGTAATGATTCCCACTTTTTGTTTTCGGAAGCGGTCCTACGCAATCAATTAGGACCCTTGTAAAAGGTTCCTCAAATGCTGGAATGGGTATTAAGGGTACTGGTTTTATCACTGCTTGAGGTTTCCCTATCACTTGACATGTGTGACATGATCGACAAAATTTAACTACATCTTTATGTAGTCCAGGCCAGTAAAAATGTTTCTGGATTTTAGCTTGAGTTTTCCTTACTCCCCAATGATCTCCCACTGGTACCTCATGTGCTACTCGCAACACCTCCTTTCTATACCCTACCGGCAATACTACTTGATGAACTTCTGCCCACTTTTCATCCGCCTGCATCTGTAAAGGTCTCCATTTTCTCATCAAGACATCACTTTTACGGGAATAACACTCTTCCGTGTATGCTTTCAGATACATCCGTTTTATTTCTTCATCTTTCTGTTGTAACTCCACAAATTTTCCTGAACTAAAAATATCTGCCTCATCCTCCACCTGTTCTTTTCCAATCATCTGATCAAAAAACGTTTCTGATAATTGAACTTCAACTTTATCTTCACTCTCTGATTTCTCCTCTTCATAGAATTTACAGTGCAGAAGGAGGCCATTCGGCCCATCGAGACTGCACCGGCTCTTGGAAAGAGCACCCTACCCAAGGTCAACCCCTCCACCCTATTTTCATAACCCAGCAACCCCACCCAACACTAAGGGCAATTTTGGACACTAAGGACAATTTATCATGGCCAATCCACCTGACCTGCACATCTTTGGACTGTGGGAGGAAACCGGAGCACCCAGATGAAACCCACATACACACGGGGAGGATGTGCAGACTCCGCACAGACAGTGACCCAAGCCGGAATCGAACCTGGGACCCTGGAGCTGTGAAGCAATTGTGCTATCTGATCTTGTCTTAACCTGTGACTTTGCGACCTTGTTACTACACAATCCGGAAAAATCCCAGGATATTCGTCCTTCAACACTTCAGTTGTCTGATTTTCCACTGGCTTAAGAAACCACAGTAGGCATTACGCCTACCTGCGATTCAGCTATATCATTACCAAAGATAAACTGTATTCCTGGACAAGAAACTTTCTCTATTACTCCTACGACCACTTCATCACACTTCACTGAACTTTCCAATCTTACTTTATATAATGGAACACTACCCTTCTCATCCTGAATTCTACATATTACCACCCTTTATGGCAATACTCTTCCCAAACTACATAACTCCTCATCTCTGACCATTAAAGATTGACTATCTCTTAAAACTGTGACTTCTTTAGCTGCTCCTCCTGATACACATGAGTAAACTTTACCCACGCAAGTAAATTCTTTAAAGACATCTGGCACTTTCCTATCAATCACCTCTTGATCAGGCTGTACAATCTTTTGCACCTTTTTCGCTTCACTTGGGCTTTCCTTTACCACTTTAACAAACCCCACTGTCTTAACCTGTGCTTCCCAGTGCTTTTCTTCAACCACCAACACTGTGACTTTACATGGCCCAGTTTATTACAGTGACAACATTTTAAACTTTTTATGTCTCTTCCACCCTCCTGGATTTCCTTTTTAGTCTGAGGTACACTCTCCTTATTATCTCCCATCAGATCACCTTTACCTTTACCACGTATGTATTTCTCTTGTCCCCAGTTTCTATCCCTCACTGGCCGAAACTGATGTCGGAAACCAAACTTTGACTTATGAACTAATTCATAATCATCTGCCATTTCTGCCGCTAACCTCGCAGTTTTAACCCTCTGCTCTTCCACGAGTTCTCACTACATCAGGAATTGAATTTTGTAACTCCTCCAAAAGTATAATTTCTCTGAGAGCTTCATATGTTTGGTCTATTTTCAAAGCCCTTATCTACCTATCAAAGTTACTCTGTTTGATCCTTTCAAACTTCATGTATGTTTGACCAGGTTCTTTCCTTAAAATTTTAAACCTTTGTCTGTAGGCTTCAGGCACTATTTCATATGCACCTAAGATGGATTTTTTCACCTCCTCATACGTCCCAGAAAGTGAAAGTGAAAGTGAAAATCGCTTATTGTCATGAGTAGGCTTCAAATGAAGTTACTGTGAAAAGCCCCTAGTCGCCACATTCCGGCGCCTGTTCGGGGAGGCTGTTACGGGAATCGAACCATGCTGCTGGCCTGCTTGGTCTGCTTTCAAAGCCAGCAATTTAGCCCTGTGCTAAACAGATACCTCCTCCGGTAGTGAGGCAAACACTTCACTAGCGCTACCTACCAGCTTTGTTTGAATCAGTAATACCCACATGTCCGATGGCCATTTCATTTGTTTAGCCACCTTCTCAAATGAAATGAAAAAGGCTTCTACCTCCTTCTCATCAAACCTTGGCAATGCTTGGACATAATTAAATAGATTCCCACCAAGCCTTCGGCGATGACGTTCTTTCTCACTATCCTCCAACTGTACGTTTCCCTTTACGCTCGCCAATTTTAACTGACTGTCATGTTTCATGCCATTTTCTGAAGTTCAAACTCTCTCTCTTTTTCCCTTTCCTCTCTCTCTTTTTCCCTTTCCTCTCTCTCTTTTTCTTTTCCCCTGATCTGTACCTCCTTTTCTCTTTCTTTTTGTTCTGCTCGGGCTATTCTTTCTTTTTCTCTTTCTTCTCTCTCCTTTTCTTTTTCCCTGATCTGTATCTCCCTTTTTCTTTCTTTTTCTCTCATTATGTATTCAAGCTACTTTAATTCTTTTTCATGTTCAAGTTGCGTAATCTGCAATGGATCTTTGCCATTTCCAATGAGTCAGACTGTATCTCAGGCAACTTTAAATGCTCAGCTACCACGGTAAGTTCCTCTTTTCTTATTCTGTCAGTCCATGTTAATGTTAATGCAATGTTTTTGCCAAATCTAAAAGCCTGTTTTTAGTCTCTGTTCATAAGGTATTGCGTGTGACTGTCTCCAGCCCCAAAAACGTCAGAGCCTCTGAAAGAGCCATTGTCCACAAGACACTCCCTACTTAATTTGGAATACCACACCAGAAAAGCACCCACAATATGCTCACCCCTCACTGTCTTTAAGTTCACTAAACCAATCCAATAGATAGACTTTTATCCCCCTCAAGCCCCCAATTTGTTATGGGTCAGGGTTTCGAGGACCCCAAAGTGTATCATGGAGTTCAACTGACCCACAACTTTAAATATATTATGGTTATGGGAACATAAGGGCCCACTTTGCAGCTGTGATGCAACAGAGAACTAAGAGTGTTTTTGAACAAAAATAATGTTTATTCTGTGAACCCAATTAACATTTTATAAACATACAGTGAACATCTTAGCAAACATCAATTCAAATACACCCCCCAAAGAATACAGTACTCTATAAGTAGCCCTTAATCTTTCCTTTCAACATCCATAAGACAAAAACCCTTTTTACAGAAGGACAGCATGCTTGCATTCTCTACTGTGAGCAGTTAGCACTTTGAAATCACCAAATGAACATTCTTTAGCTTGCAGAGATCCATACACATCTTGCTGTGACTGCAGCTTCTCCAAATCTAAAACAAAACTAAAAGGACCCTGTAGCTGCTAGCTCAAAGCTAAAGCAAAAGCAGACAGACAGCCCAGCTCCACCCATACACTGACATCACTGATAAACACCTATTTCTTAAAGGTACTCTGACATGACAGTCTGGCCTCGTTGCACTCTCACTTGAGTGAAATTAGGCCGGTCAATAGCGGGAGGGGTCGAAAACGAGAAACGTGCCTAGGTGCCAAACAGTTTGTGATTCAACCGGCTCTCTCCTGTAGGCAAAATTGGGATCGTGCCATTACCAATTATCACCACTTAAGCCCTATTTCCATACAATTAACAGGAGCGACCCCATATCCAATGGCTTCCCGTGATTCAGCGATCACCTCAGCAAGTGGTCACGCTGGTGCCAATTAGTACTCCTTTTGAAAATCGTGAACCTGACAATGGGGCTTCTGGGAGGAGCTGAGGAGTTGAGTAGCCATCTTTGCTCACAGGCAAAGAGTCCGGGGGCTCTGGGCTTTCTGACCCAATGCTCGGTTGGCGGGGGTGGGGGGCTTGGGGCTCATCCAGCAGAGGGGGAGTGCTGAGGGAGCAACCACGCATGGCAACAGCATGCCATCCCTGGATCATGTGTACCCATTCTGGGGGCAACCCTCGCCCCTGCCCATCTGCACCACCGACCACCCATAAACCCCACATACTGCCGAGGCCTCTGGGAATTAGCAAAAGGGAATTAGCAATCGTGGTTAAGTGAGCACTTCACACAACCCAAGCATGGGTGGGCGGGCCATGTAGCAAGTGGGAGTCATTGCCCAGCATCCCGATCACACCATGATGCCTGGACGTTGTGTCTAAACACTGCGGGAACCAACATCACATATGCAGCAGCCAACATCCGAACAGCCAGGGATGGGACACAGCTCCAGGGACATGCCCACGGCCGGAGGGTGGGGGAGTGCCACGGGGAGGGAGAGATGCCTGGAGAGGTGGGCCAAGGGTTTGGACGTTGGGCCGCATTGCGGAAGAAATTGACAGAGACATCATACTGGTTGTGCTCAATGGTTTTTAATGTGTCAAAGGTATCCAACAGCTCCCCACTCCCGATAGTGCTGCCCCACATTCCCCACCAGTCCCTCATACCTCCGTCACTCCCTACCTAGCCCCCCCACCCTCTGCCCCCTCCCCTCCGTGATTCTCAACGTGTTTAACATTCCTAGCTCTACCACTACGTCTAGGTGTATCCCCAGGATTTACATCAGAGGTGGAGGCCTTTGGCCTTTGATGCCCCCGAGGGCACCTTCAGGGGGCTCTGGGGCCGTGGGCCCTGGCACACTTGTCGACGGCACATGCACAGCCGCGCCGCTCTGTCCCATGTGCCAACGTCATTAGAGGGGTGGAACTCAGGGGAGCTGGTGACCACCGTGCCCACTCCATGGGATGGGTCCACGTTGACACCCAGTGACCCCTCTCCTGCTCGGTGCCCATAGGGCACTGGGGTTCACCTCAGTACAGAGGGGCAGCTGGATTGAGCCCCGGTTGCCCCTGCATCATCTGGCTCTGCCAATCCTGGCAGCTCCCCAAAATCTGCACCATGGTGTCAATGACCTTGATTGGGACATGCTCTGCAGTGACTCAGCAATGTTCACCTGGGACAAGCTATGCAACGCCCTGGACATTCCCATCTGAGAGGGGGACATGTCCCGCAAAACCTCAACAAGGCCAGCCTAGTACTGGGTCATGTCCCCCAGTGCATCGGACATTCTGCAAAGGCCCTCAACCATGGCTGTCACCGACTGCGCCACGTCTTGGACATCTTCACTTGTGCTACTAACATCGTGCACCAGGCTCTCCACTGCGGTTGCCACCCCAGCAGTGCTGGCCTCGGTGCCACGCATTGCAGGCAACATCTCCTGTGCCCGTAGCATCTGGAGCTCCTCCAATTGGCTATGGACTTGCTGGAATGTTGTTGACATCTCCCTCTGAATGTCTGAATGCCGCACCCCAACATCTTCATCAGCTGCGGGTAACCCTGTACCAGAGGCTCAGCATCAGGCTGGGATCCAGCTGGGTCCTGGGATCCAGCGGATTCCGACTGCTGTCATGCCTGGGGCCTCCACCAGATGTGCATCAGCAGCTGTGTGGTGCTCACCAGATTGTGCCCCAGAAGCCCGACCACTAATGCTTCCCACTGAGGTGTGTGTATCTGAGCTGGTGGAGGGTGGGGATGACAGCTGTGACACATCGATTGTGACTTCGTCTGAGCCCTCCTCTGAGGTGTTCTCCTGGGAGGCAAGAGCGGGGGTCACCCGGGATGGGCTAGCATCATTGGCTGGAGGACCTGCGGGAGAATGGACATCTGGTCAGTGGGAAGGGTGGGTCAGTCAATAAAGCAATAGCAACTTGTGTGTGACAGGTCCTCTGGGTGGAGCCCGGTGGTTCCTCACCTCTGCGGCTTACATCAACCTCCGTGTTGGTGACCGCTCTGTCCTCAGTCACCCTACTTCACCTCAAGGGTCCGTTCCTTGGCGGTGCTGAGGATCCATATGTTCGGCACACCTGTCAGTCTGGACCCTCTCCTTTTTAAAAAAAATATTTTATTGAGGCATTTTTACTTTCACACAACAAACCTAATCACAAATCAAAACAAACCAACATGGCTGCAATTAACAAACTCAACAAAATACCCCACCATCCCGCCCCCACTTCTTAAATCCCCTGCCTCCCCATTTTTAAACACCCCTCGCCAACTGCTGATATCTTAACTTTTAGAACAAAGAACAAAGAAAAGTACAGCACAGGAACAGGCCCTTCGGCCCGCCAAGCCCATGCGGACCATGCTTCCCGACTACACTACAATCTTCTACACTTCCAGGGTCCGTATCCCTCTATTCCCATCCTATCCATGTATTTATCCCCTTAAATGTCACTATTGTCCCTGCTTCCACCACCTCCTCCGGCAGCGAGTTCCAGGCACCCACTACCTTCTGTGTAAAAAAGCATACCTTGTACATCTACTCTATACCTTGCCCCACGCACATTAAACCTATGTCCCTTAGTAATTGACCCCTCTACCCTGGGGAAAAGCCTCTGACTGTCCACTCTGTCTATGCCCCTCATAAATTTGTAGACCTCTATCAGGTCGCCCCTCAACCTCCGTCGTTATAGTGAGAACAAACCGAGTTTATTCAACCTTTTCTCGAAAAAGCCGATAAACGGATGCCACCTCCGGACATACCCCTCCACAGAACCCCTCAAGCCGAACCTTCATTTTTCTAACCTGAGGAACTCCGCCAGGTCGCTCACCCACGCCCTCGATTTCGGGGGCCCCGAGTCCCTCCATTCCAACAATATCCGTCTCCGGGCTACCAGGGAGGCAAAGGCCAAGACATTGGCCTCTCTCGCTCCCTGGACTCCCGGGTTGTCTGATACTCCAAAGATTGCCACCTCTGGACTCGGGACCACCTCTACCTTCAGAACCTCCGACAAAACGTCGGCAAACCCCTGCCAGAATCCCTCAAGCTTCGGACAGGCCCAAAACATGTGGACGTGATTTATGGGCTCTCCCGCACACCACCCACACCTATCCTCCACCCCTTCAAAAAACCTGCTCATCCGGGCCACAGTCATATGTGCCCTGTGGACCACCTTGAACTGGATGTGGCTAAGCCTAGCACACAACAAAGATGCATTTACCCTCCTCAGGGCCTCCTCCCACAGCCCAGCATCCAACTCTCTAACCGACTCCTCCTCCCTCTTAAACTTCACTAGTCCTCGCGGGGCTCCCTCCCAATCCATCAGCTCCTTGTGAATTTCCAACACCTTCCCCTCCCCTCCCCTGTTCTTGACACCACCTTGTAGCCCCTGGGTCGGCAGGTAAGGAAAGGACGATACCTGCCTCCAAACAAAGTCCCTCACCTGTAAATACCGGAACCCATTCCTGACGGGCAGCTTAAATTCCTCCTCCAACTCCTCCAAGCTCGGAAACCCGCCGTCAATGAACAGATCCCCAAGCCGCTCAATCCCTGCCATGCGACAGTCTCTGCTTCGTCCCCTGGTGCAGCCTGAAATATTCTGAGCTCACTCAGTTTGTCTGTACACTCGCTACCGGTGCCTGGTACAGTAACCAGACCCAGTCCATAAACCACTGTCTGAACCCAAACCACCCACAACTCCCACAAATAATCCCACTCCACCCGATCGAAGGCCTGCTCCGCATCCATAGCGACCACCACCTCCACACTTCATCCCTCCGGGGGCATCATTATAACATTCAGTAACCTCCTGATGTTGGCTGACAGATGCATCCCCTTAACAAATTCTGTCTGATCCTCCCCTATCACCCCCGGCACACAGTCCTCTAGCAGGTATTTGGAGGTATATGGGGAAAAGACGAGTAGGACCTTGAGGTCAAAACCTTGGCCAGTAGCTTGGCATCCGCGTTTAACAACAAAATTAGCCTGTAGGATCCACACTGCTCCAGATCCTTGTCTTTCTTTAAAATTAAGGAAATCAAGGCCTGCGATAACGTTGGGGGGAGCACCCCACAACTCCTTCGTCTCATTGAATTCCTCACCAGCAGAGGCCCCAGGACCCCCAAAACCTTTTTGAAAAATTCCACTCAAAACCCACCCGGGCCTTACCCGCCACCATCTGCCCAATGGAGCCTCCCAAGAACTCCACCAGGTCCTTCTCCACCCTCAGGAACTCCATTCCCTCATTCCCTCCACCCCATCTGGTGGCTCCGACTCATACAGCCTCGTATAAAAATCCACAAACACCCCATTCACCCACCTCATCCCCGAACTCAAGACCACATTCCTCCCCCTATCATTCACTTTTCCGATCTCCCTCGTGGCATCCTGCTTCCTCAGTTGATGTGCCAACATCCTACTCGTCTTTTCCCCATATTCATAAACTGGCCCTTCGCCTCCTCAACCGCCCTCCCGCCTTGCCCGTGGATAATAACCCAAACTCCACCTGCAGTTTCTGCCGCTCCTTCAACAGCCTCCAAATACCTGCTATAGACCTGCAAGATCTCCTCCATTAACCTCGCCATCTCCACCCGCTCCATTTTATTCGTGTGTGCCCGTATTGAAATAAACTCTCCCTTTACTACCGCCTTCAATGCCTCCCTCAGCATGGCGGCCGAAACCTCACAATGTTGTTCAGCTCCACACATCCCCGAATGGCAGCCCTCACCTGCTCACAGACCTCCTCATCCACCAACAGTCCCACATCCAACCTCCACTGCAGGTGCTGCCCCTTCCCCAATGACTGCAAGTCCTCCCAGTGCGGCGCCTGGTCCGATACTACAATCGGCGAGTACTCTGAACCCACCATCCCCGCTAACAACGTCCTATCCAACACAAAATAGTCGATTCGGGAGTACACCCTATGCACGTGGGAGAAAGATGAAAATTCCTTCGCCCTTGGCCTGACAAACCTCCCCGGATCACCCTCTCAGTTCCTTCGCCTGTTATGGGCCAGGGTTTTGAAAAGTACAAAGTATATTATGACGTTTGCTTGACCTCTAACTGTTTATTGATTTTGGTTACGATGATCACAAGAGCCTGCCTTTCAGATGTTATTCAACAGAGTTCTTTTAATCAAAAAAAACTTTATTCTAAGAATTTAATAACCATTTGTATAAACACACACAGCAAGAACTTTCATCAATGACAAACACAAAGACCTCACACAGCTACAGTAATCTATGTATAACCCTTAGTGAATGCCCCCTTAACTTCTCCAATTCAATAACAAAATCCAAGTAAACCAGAAACCATTTGTCAAAGGTGTGGCCCAGCACACGGCATTCTCACTGTTATAAGACTTGTTATTGATACTCTGTTCCCCTTTCCAAACAGCAGGATCGAATTCCTTCCAGAAAGCAATTTTGAGTAATCAAGCAGCCAAAAACAGCTTTTAAAATGAAGATAGAGAGGCACATCTTTCAACCTGTGCTGTACAAACCAGTCCAAACTCTAAACGAAGGTAAAAACTCACAGAGCCACAGCCCAGCTCCACCCACACAACAAAATTACTGAAGCCATGTGATAAGACAAAATCCTTTCTGAAAGGGACACGCCACCGCCGATACTCTCTCTGACTGCGGAGTCGACCGACCCAACTTTGGATCCAAAACTGTGTTAAAATGCCCCCCCCCCCATTATCAGCCAATGTGGGCGCAGGTCCGGGATCTTCCCCAACACCTGCCTCATGAACTCGACATCATCCTAGTTTGGGACATAAATATTCACCAATACCACCAGCATCCCTTCCAATTTCCCACTCACCATAACATACCTCCCTCCAGAGTCTGCCACTATGCACCCCAATTCAAAAGCTACCCATTTATTTATCAATACCCGTATCGATCTCGTCTTCAAATCCAATCCAGAATGAAATACCTGCCCTCCCCACCCCTTCCTAAGCCTAGTTTGATGGCCAATCTTCAAATGCACCTCAGACTTCAGACTCCTCAAATGTGTGAACACGCGAACACTCTTGACTGGCCCATTCAACCCTTTCACATTCCATGTGAGCAGCCCCCAGCCCAGCAGAGGACACCCCCCTCATCCCCCTGCAGATTCCTCATCAGCGCTCTGTGCACCCGGTCCTCCCCCAAAGGCCGTTTAAATGCCCCCTCTCCCAGCAACTTCTCTAACATCTAAGCCACATTCGGGCCGTTGTCCACTCCCTCGCTGCCCTCCGGCAGCCCCACGATCCTCCAGTCCTGCCTCTGCGCCCGGTTCTCCAAATCCTCCACCTTCTCCTGCAGCCGCCGCTGAATATCCTGCAACACCCCCACCTCGGCCACCATCGAGATGAGCTGCTCCCCGTCCTCCCCCACCGTCTCCTCCGCCTTCTGGATCGCCTGAAGGCCTGGTTTCCAGGTGATTGATCCCCGCCTTAATCGGGTCCACTGTCGTCGCCAGGTCCTCCAGAGACTCCTTTGTCTGCTGGGTGAACTTCTGGTTCAAAAAGTCCACCAGCTCCTCCATCAAGCACTGAGACGTTAGGGCCAATCACTGACCCTCCGCCATCTTCCTCTGTGTCACAGGTACAGCTTCTCGCTCCAACTGCTCCTTTCTGTTAAAACCACTCCTGGTTCACAAATCCATCCACTGGTGGGACACCCTCTCCTTCCACCACTCCTGCACCTTTTTTCCTCAACGCATCCATCCATTAGCCGGGGAAAAGGTCCAAAATCACCGCCACTAGCGGGAGCTACCAAATGTGCGACCACTCACACCATGTCCACCATCGGAAGTCCCGTCTGGTCCCTCTCCTGCCAATTGTGGGAGAGCGTCTCCTTTGGAGACACAGAGAGGGCATCGTTAATCACACGTGTGGTTCACATTGGTGGAAGGGGGTGTGTGAAGGAAGGGTTGGGGAGATTAAAGGGAGGGGGTGAAGGGACAGTTGGGGGCTGCATGGAGGGTTGGGTGGGGGCGGAAAGGTCTCTAGGGATTGGAGGGCATTGGTATCAACTCACCCATTCTGCCCGGTCTAGGTCATTGACCTTCTTAGGGCACTGGAGGCCAGTCCTCCTGGTCACACTTCCCGAGATTACGGCTACAGCCACCTCGTCCCAGGCGGCACTGGCTGCCCTGTGGCTCATTCTCTGAGACCCTCAGGGGAACAGGACATCCCTCCTGGCCTCCACAGCATCGAGGAGCCTACCCAGATCTGCATCACTGAATCTTGGGGCCGGTCTTCTCGACGCCATGGCTGCGTGCTGTGTGGGGTTGGCTGTGCAAGGGCTGTTCAAGTGCTGCTCGACCTTATTAGCGAGGAGGCTATCGAGCCTTTATTTGCTGCGAGAAGCCCGTAAGGCCTCATTTAGTGGACAAATTAACATTGAATAGCATTGCCGACCTCGCTGGGCTGAGCGCCGGGAAGTTTGCGGCAGTTCTCGCTCATTACCAAATTCAAACTCTTTCCAGAGAATTGTAGAAAATAGAAAGCAGGAGAAGGCCATTCGGCCCTTCGAGCCTGCTCCGCTATTCATTATGATCATGGCTGATTATCAAGTTCAATACCCTGATCCCTTTAGCCCCAAGAGCTTTATCTGATTCCTTCCTAAAATTACACAACCTTTTGGCCTCAACTACGTTTAATGGTAGTGAATTCCTCAGATTCACCACTCTCTGGGTGAAGACATTTCTCCTCACCTCGGTCCAAATTGGTTTGCCCCTTACCCTCAAACTATGACGCCTAGTTCTGGACTCCCCCACCATCGGGAACATGTTTCTGAATCTACCCTAATCCTGTCTAATCCTGTTAGAATTTTGTAAGTTTCTATGAGATCCCCTCTCACTCTTCTTAAACTCCAATGAATATAATCCTAGCCGATTTAATGACCTATGGATTTGTCAATTTTACCTGTTTCGGTGATTTGAAACCTGATTTGGTGAATTCAAATCAGATGTCGGTACTTTCACACTGATTTGTCGGGTTTCACACTGATTATGCAAATTCCACACTAATTTGTCAATTTCACCATGGTTTGGTGAATTTCACATAAATGTATCAATTTCTCTCTGATTTGTTGAATTTCACCTTACTTTGCTGAATTTGACACTGATTTGATGATGGCTTGGTGAATTCCACACAGATTTGGCGACTCTGACACTAATTTGTTGAAGTTAACACTGAATTTACACTTGGGAGCAGTTATATAATTAAATCTGACCCGGTTAGTTGAGCAAATGAAGGAGGACCTTCGGAGGTGGGACATGCTCCCGCTGTCCACTGGCGGGAAATATAGTGTACAATTCAGGTCGCCAGACTACCAGAAGGATGTGGATGCTTTGGAGAGGGTGCAGAAGCGGTTTGCTAGGATGTTGCCTGGTATTGAGGGTATTTGCTATGAGGAGAGGTTAGATAAACTCGGTCTGTTCTCACTGGAACAACAGAAGTTGAGAAGCGACCTGATAGAGGTCGATAAGATTAGGAGTGGCATGGACAGAGTGGATCGTCAGATGCTCGTTCCTAGGGCAGGAGAGTGAAGTACTAGGGGACATAGGTTTAAAGTCCATGGAGAAAAGTTTAGAACAGATGTGCGAGGCAAGTTTTTTTTACACAGTGGGTGGTAAACATATGGAACATGCTGCCTGGGGAGGTGGTAGAAGCAGGTACAATAGTGGCATTTAAGGGGCATCTAGACAAATATATGATTAGGGTGAGAATGGAAGGATGGTTTAAGCATGGTCGGTTCAGGCGTGGAGGGCCAAAGGGTCTGTTCCTGTGCTATATTATTCTTTGTTTCTTTGTTTCTAAATCAACATGAACATTTCCAAAAGTGTGAAATAAACTAAGCCAATAGAAATTCACTAAATCAGCATGAAAATTATTAAATCAGTGTGAAAATTGTGAAACCCCTGTGGTACTCACCAAACCAATTTGCCAAGTTAGTGTAAAATTTGCAAATTCAGTGTTTTTTTCAACCATTTTATTGAGGCATTTATGATTTTATAATAATAAAAAATACAAATACAAATCAATGCATAACAACCCCCAACCAACAAACATACCCAGCCAACATGGCTTATACACACAATTCCCCAGTCCCTCCATCTCCTCTTGCTGATCCCACTTGAACTAAACTATACTACCTCCCCCCCCACCACGTTCCCTAACCTCCCCCCTTCTCTTCCTATTGTATCTGCTAACAGTTTAGTTTTCCTCAAAGAAGTTGATAAACAGCTGCCACCTCCCGACGAACCCTAACGTTGATCCTCTCAGGGCAAATTTAATTTTCTCAAGCCTGAGAAACCCGGCCATATCGCTAACCCATACCCCTGATTTCGGGGGCTCCAGGTCCCTCCATGATAATAGGATCCGTCTCCAGGCTACCAAGGCGGTAAAGGCCAAAAGGTCAGCCTCTCTCATCCCCTGTACTCCCGGGTCTTCCAACACTCCAAAGATCGCCACCTCTGGACTCGGCACCACCCTCGTATTTAGCACCGTGGACATGACATTGGCAAATACCTGCCAGAATCACCCGAGCTTCGGACATGCCCAAAACATGTGGACATGATTTGCGGGCCCTCCCACACACCTTACACATCTACCCTCAACCCCAAAAAACCTGCTCATCCGGACCACTGTCATGTGTGCCCGGTGAACCACCTTGAATTGTATCAGGCTGAGCCTGTCACATGGTGAGGACATGTCGACTCTGCTCAAAGCATCCTCACACAGACCCGCCTCTAGCTCCTTTCCCAGTTCATCTTCCCACTTGCGCTTTACCAGTGTGAAAATCTCTCAAATGAGACCTAACTAAGGTCCTGTACAGCTGCAGCATGATTTGCCAATTTTTATATTCAATGCCCCGACCAATGATGGCCAGCATGCCATATGTCTTCTTGACCACCTTACCCACATGCATTGCCACTTTCAGTGATCGGTGGACATGCACGCCCAGATCTCTCTACCTGTCAGTACTCGCAAGAGTTCTACCATTTATTGTGTAATTCCTACATGCATCTTACCTTCCAAAGTGCATTATCTCACACTTGTCCAGATTAAACTCCATCTGCTATTTCTCCGCCCAAGACTCCAACCAGCTTATATCTTACTGTATCCTCTGACAATCCTCTTCACTATCCGTAACTCCACCAGTTTTTGTGTCGTCTGAGAACTTACTAATCAGATCAGCTACATTTGTTTCCGAATCAATTATATACACCACAAATAACAAAGGCCCTAGAACTGATCCCTGTGGAACGCCGCTAGTCACAGTCTGATGGAACCATCAATTCACTAGATACGTGCTTTAAGATATGAACAGTGGTTTTAATCTACTTACTACAGAGCCAGCCTGTTACCCGTTGAACTCTTGATGAACTGGCAGGCTGGCTCTGGACAAGGGTCCAGGGGGAGGAGTCATGGGTGGAGCCAAGTGTGGAGCCCTGTACAAACTCCTGAGCATTCCTAGAGCTACTCCCCCTAGTGGTCGGATAACGCTACTGCGCTTACAATGGTATTGGTAAATACAGTGTGAATTACTACATTCACCACACAGTCTTCCATTCAGAAAAGCACCCCTCGACTACTGCCCCCTGTCTTCTGTGCCCAAGCCAGTTCTGTACCAACCTGCCAGCTCTCCTCTGCATTGGTAGGTTACACAGTGATTTAAAGATTTTCAGTGCCTGGTTTGGTGGGTTACCCAGTGATTTAGAGATTTTCACACTGGTTCAGTAATTAGTTTGGTGGGTTGCACTGTGATTTAGAGATTTTCACACTGGTTTAGTGACTGGTTTGGAGGGTTACACAGTGATTTAGAGATTTTCACACTGGTTTAGTGACTGGTTTGGAGGGTTACACAGGGATTTAGAGATTTTCACACTGGTTTAGTGACTGGTTTGGAGGGTTACACTGTGATTTAGAGATTTGCACACTGCTTTAATGGTTTGGTGGGTTGCACAGTGATTTAGAGAGTTTCACACTGGTTTAATGGTTTGGTGGGTTGCACAGTGATTTAGAGTTTCACACTGGTTCAGTGCCTGGTTTAGTGAGTTGCACAGTGATTTAGAGAGTTTCACAGTGGTTTAATGGTTTGGTGGGTTGCACAGTGATTTCGAGATTTTCACAGTGGTTTAGTGACTGGTTTGGAGGGTTACACAGGGATTTAGAGATTTTCACACTGGTTTAGTGACTGGTTTGGTGGGTTACACAGGGATTTAGAGATTTTCACACTGGTTTAGTGACTGGTTTGGTGGGTTGCACAGTGATTTAGAGATTTTCACACTGGTTTAATGGGTTGCACAGTGATTTAGAGATTTTCACACTGGTTCAGTGCCTGGTTTGGTGAGTTGCACAGTGATTTAGAGATTTTCACACTGGTTTAATGGTTTGGTGGGTTGCACAGTGATTTAGAGATTTTCACACTGGTTTAATGGTTTGGTGGGTTGCACAGTGATTTAGAGATTTTCACACTGGTTTAATGGTTTGGTGGGTTGCACAGTGATTTAGAGATTTTCACACTGGTTCAGTGCCTGGTTTGGAGGGTTACACAGGGATTTAGAGATTTGCACACTGGTTTAATGGTTTGGTGAGTTGCACAGTGATTTAGAGAGTTTCACACTGGTTTAATGGTTTGGTGAGTTGCACAGTGATTTAGAGAGTTTCACACTGGTTTAATGGTTTGGTGAGTTGCACAGTGATTTAGAGATTTTCACACTGGTTCAGTGCCTGGTTTGGTGAGTTGCACAGTGATTTAGAGATTTTCACACTGGTTTAATGGTTTGGTGGGTTGCACAGTGATTTAGAGATTTTCACACTGGTTTAATGGTTTGGTGGGTTGCACAGTGATTTAGAGATTTTCACACTGGTTCAGTGCCTGGTTTGGAGGGTTACACAGGGATTTAGAGATTTGCACACTGGTTTAATGGTTTGGTGAGTTGCACAGTGATTTAGAGAGTTTCACACTGGTTTAATGGTTTGGTGGGTTGCACAGTGATTTAGAGAGTTTCACACTGGTTTAATGGTTTGGTGGGTTGCACAGTGATTTAGAGAGTTTCACACTGGTTTAATGGTTTGGTGAGTTGCACAGTGATTTAGAGAGTTTCACAGTGGTTTAATGGTTTGGTGGGTTGCACAGTGATTTCGAGATTTGCACAGTGGGTTACACAGACGCTGCCTCCTCTGGCTTGTCCCAAGCCTGCAGACTCTGCAGCCCCCGCCTTCCACCGCTACGTGGCCGGTATCGGAGTGGGGCTGCATGTCTCGGGACAGATTGCTGCCGCACTCAGGGCTGTTGTATGAGAGGGAACCGCCGAACCAGCTCTGGAGTGACTGTGAGTACAAGGTAGTAATTAGAGGGATGCTCCCTGATTAATCTGTGCCGAGCAAAGTAAGAATTAAAGTGCAGTTAACTCGAGTGAGTGCAGCCTTGTCTGAAACTGGGGGAGAGGCAATTTGCCAGAGCCTTAAACCTCTTGTCTGATTGCTGAGGAACAACTCAGGCGCCATCCACAGTTACATCCTGCCGCCAACTAACTGAAGGTGAAGAAACAATTTGCGTTTCTGTAGCGCCTGTCACCACCCCAGTTCCTCCCAAAGTCCTTCAAAAGTTCTCTTTGAAGTGCAGTCACTGACTGTTCCAATGTAGGAACATGTGCCTCACCTGTGGGGGCAATTGTGAAAGCCAAGGGTGTTGTCAGACTGTCAACAAGATTGTGGCACAGAAGTTAATAATAATAATCTTTATTGTCATAAGTAGGCTGACATTAACTCTGCATTGAAGATACTGTGAAAAGCCCCTAGTCGCCAGTGCTGCTGCCTCATAGTGCCAGGGTCCCAGGTTCGATTCCGGCCTTGGGTGACTGTGGAGTCTGCACGTTCTCCCCGTGTCTGCATGGGTTTCCTCTGGGTGCTCCGGTTTCCTCCCACAGTCCAAAGATGTGCAGGTTCGGTGGGGTTACGGGGATAGAGCGGGGGAGTGGCCTTGGCAGCATGCTCTTTCAGACGGCTGGTGCAGACTCTCAGGGCCGAATGGCCTCTTTCTGGACTGTAGGGATTCTATACCCACCCTGTGCTTTCCTGGGAGGGTTTTGAGGTTGAGAGTCAACACCTGTCCTGGAGTCTCCCAGAATGAATGTTTGATTGATCGATTTATTGAGGAGTAGAATTAGAGTCTGAGCTGGTGAACTAGATACGACTGCATTAATATGGTGACAGGCACACCAACTAGTGACAAATGATCTTTCAGAGTTCTTGATTAATATGGTTGATTCTTAAATTCACTCTCAGGTGGTCAGGTAAAGATGCAGCTGGATCACTAAGGGTGATCAATAAATGCAGTGCACTCATTTTCTGCGAATTAATAATTCAGATAAGAATTTATTCAGGTTGGAAAGTGCATGGAGCTTCAGGGATAGAATGGGGGTGAAGGAGAGAGTGAAGAGGTAATCCCAAAAATTCGATGGGTTCCTTGTGGTAAACCACTGTTACTGTATTATATATATTGTGGTAAACCACTGTTACTGTATTGTATATATTGTTTGTTGTCTCTGCTGGCTCCGCTTGTGGCTCCACCCCTCAGGCTCTGTATAAAGGTGGCCGACCTCCGACCCTGCCCCAGTTTGGGATCAGTTACCAGCAGGTTCTCATTTAGCTTATTAAAGCCACAGTTTTGTTCCACAACTCGTCTTTGTTTTAATTGATGGCACAATTGATGAGGAAGTGGGGCTCATGACAGGCACAGTGAGTAGAATAGATGGAAGTCAGGCGAGTCAGTATTATATACAGACTATAAATATGTAAAAGCAAAATTGCTGAAAATCTGAACAAAAACAGAAAATGCTGCAAAAACTCAGTGGGTCTGGCAGCATCTGTGGAGAGAGAAACAAAGTTAATATTTCAAGTCCAATGTGACTCTTCTTTGAAACATTAACTCTGTTTCTTTCCCCACAGGTGCTGCCAGACCTACTGAGTTTATTCAGCACTTTGTGTTATTTTTATATATTAAATACAGGCACTTTGGACCAGCTGTTCCACGCTGATGTTTATACTCCATATATACTATTCCGACCTCTGTTCACAACATATCCATCCACTGCTTTCTCCCTCTCTGCCTGTATAACTAGCCTCCCCCCCACATACAATTCTGGGACCTCCGACATTCACAAGTCTACTCTGTAATGTGACTCCAGTACCACACTGCACCTTTCAGACTGATTTCCTGCGCAGATTGACACATTAATCCAAAGTTAAACGAGTCTTGGTGTGAGTCAGGAATCCAAATGACAAATTTGATTGACAGAAATAGAAAATGAATGAAGTTCAACCAAAAATCAATTAACAACACGACAATCAGCATGTGAATAATTTCTCTGAGGAGCTCCACAGCCTGCAAAGAAATTAAATCATAGAATCCCTACAGTGAAGAGGAGGCCATACGGCCCATCAAGACTGCATCTTCCGAAAAAAACACCCCTCCTCGGCCACTCACACACCCTATCCCCTTAGCCCAGTAAGTGGCAATATATCATGGCCAATCCACCTAACCTGCACATCATTGGACTGTGGGAGGAAACTGGAGCACCCGGAGCGGGGAGAACGTGCAGACTCCACACAGACAGTCACCCATGCTGGAATTGAACCTGGGACCCTGACGTTGTGAGGCAGCCTGCTCACCACTGCATCACTGTGCTGCCCCCAAATACAGGCTGATTTCTTTCTGATTAATCTATACATTTATTAAAGGGAACCAGAGACCAGAGAGAGGCAAATTTATACATCCTGGCCGGGATTCTCCAACCTGGCTTCCCCATTCTCGGGCGCCGATTCTCGGGCGCCCGTGGGATTCCCACCGCGCCAGTCGGGGGCCGTTAACAGCGCCCCTCCCCCCCCCCCCCCCCCCCCCGGCGATTTTCCGAGCCCCGATGGGCCAAGTGGCTGATGGGTTTGGCCGAGTCCTGCCGGCGTGGGTTACTCAGGTCCCATGCAGCAGGACCTGGAAGGTGAGTCGGCAGGGGCCGTCGTGGAGGGGGGCGGGGGGAATTCGACCCCCCAAAGTGGCCTGGACTGCGATCGGGGCCTACCGATCGGCGGGCGGGCTGGTTCTGTGGTGGCCTATTTTACTCCACGCCGGGCCCCTGTAGGGCTCCACCATATTGCCGGGGGGGGGGGGGGGTGGCGCGAAGAAGGAAACCCCCGCGCATGCGCGGAAATACGGCAGCCGTAGCGCGCATGCGCGGAATCACATGGTTTCCCCAACCGATTCACCCATTCGGTCAATGACAGAGCCATGCTGAACTCTTATCTTTGTGAGCTGCTTCCACGTCCAGAGGGCAGAGTTCACCATGTCAATCTTTATTTACAATGGAAATACATACACACAGATCAAACAATGGAAATGTGTTATGTGATAGACTCTCCATCCAGCCAAGTGGAACCGAATCAAAGGTATTGGAGACTGTGAGGAGGGTAGTGTAGAACTTCAAAAGGAGTTGGTGGAGCAGGTGGAATGGACAGACAGGCAGCAGATGAAGTTCAATGAAGAGAAATGAGAAGTGATTCATTTTGGTAGGAAGGAGTAAGATAAAATATAAAATAGAGGGTCCAACTCTAAAGTGGGTGCTGGAGCAGCGGGACCTGCGTGTATTTGTGCATATATCACTGAATGTGGCTGGACAGATTGAGAGAGCAGTTAATAATGCATTTGTCTCCCAGGCTTTATTCATGTGGAAATAGAGTACAAGAGCAAGGTGGTTATGTTGAATTGGGTGCAATACAGTAGTCAGGCATTGTCATACTCGGGGGGCACGACCCGCGGGTGGGTCGCATGCGGGTGTTGGGAGGGTTGCGGAGCCGTTCATCGCGGCGCTCCCTATCGCGCAAATCTGCGTGCAACTGCCGCAGCAGTCGGCTGTTAAGAATGCTGGCTGCAAGCGGCCTTCAAAATGGCCGTGAACATGTTAAAAAATGCGTCCGCACTGCGCATGCGCGGCAGGTCATCAGCGCGTATGCGCCAATCTATGCGAAGGCGCATCAATGATCGGGAACGCATGTGCAGTGCGTCCGCTTTTTAAAAAAATGGTTGCAGCTTTTTATTTTACAAGTTTGAGATTTATTTTATTTTATTTTATTCATTTAGTTTTTATTTATTTTATTCATTTTTTTTTACAAGCTCGGGGGGGTTTTATTTGATAAAATTTTACAGGAAAAAAATGCAGAACTTTGGACAGTTGGAGACTCCATACTTTCTGACACAGGAAGGCTTCACCTTCATCCAACAGGTTCCATTGGAGGAGGGTGTACGAGGGCCAAAGGGACCCAAAACCATTTCCTCCATTTTTGTCAGCAGCAAACAAGGTAAGGGAAAATGGTGGGTCGCTCAGGTTGGCCGGCGTGGGTCGCGCAGGTTGGCCGGGGTGGGTCGCGCAGGTTGGCCGGCGTGGGTCGTGCAGGTTGGCCGGTGTGGGTCGCGCAGGTTGGCCGGTGTGGGTCGCGAGGTTGGCCGGCGTGGGTCGCGCAGGTTGGCCGGCGTGGGTCGCGCAGGTTGGCCGGCGTGGGTCGCGCAGGTTGGCCGGCGTGGGTCGCGCAGGTTGGTCGGTGTGGGTCGCGCAGGTTGGCCGGTGTGTGTCGCGCAGGTTGGCCGGCGTGGGTCGCGCAGGTTGGCCGGCGTGGGTCACGCAGGTTGGCCGGCGTGGCCGGCGTGGGTCGCGCAGGTTGGCCGGCGTGGGTCACGCAGGTTGGCCGGGGTGGGTCGCGCAGGTTGGCCGGTGTGGGTCGCGCAGGTTGGCTGGGTTGGGTCCCGAAGGTTGGCCAGTTGGTAAAAATGGGTACCCGGAAAGAAAGTTTGAAGAACACTGCACTAGTCTACCCAGTTGGAGCATTGAACCCAGTTCTGGGCACCAGGAAGGATGTGAACGCATTGGAGAGAGTGTAGAAGAGGTTTACAAGAATGGTTAAAGGGATGAGAAATTTAACTAATGAGGATAGATTGGAGAGGTTGGGATGTTCTCCTTGGAGATAAGACAGCGAAGAGGAGATTTGATCGAATTGTTCAAAATCATGAGGGATCTGGACAGAGCAGGTCGGGAGAAACTCTTCCTATTGGTGATAGGATCAAAACCAGAGGCAGAGATTTAAGGTAAGTGGTAAAAGAAGCAGTTGTGTTATGAGGTGAAACTTTTTCACACAGCGAGTGGTTAGGATCTGGAATGCACTGTCTGAGAGTGTGGTGGAGGCAGGTTCACACAGCGAGTGGTTAGGATCTGGAATGCACTGTCTGAGAGTGTGGTGGAGGCAGGTTCACACAGCGAGTGGTTAGGATCTGGAATGGACTGTCTGAGAGTGTGGTGGAGGCAGGTTCACACAGCGAGTGGTTAGGATCTGGAATGCACTGTCTCATGATGTGGTGGAGACAGGTTCACGCAGCGAGTGGTTAGGATCTGGAATACACTGTCTGAGAGTGTGGTGGAGGCAGGATCACACAGCGAGTGGTTAGGATCTGGAATGTACTGTCTGAGAGTGTGGTGGAGGCAGATTCACACAGCAAGTGGTTAGGATCTGGAATACACTGTCTGAGAGTGTGGTGGAGGTAGGTTCACACAGCGAGTGGTTAGGATCTGGAATGTACTGTCTGAGAGTGTGGTGGAGGTAGGTTCACACAGCAAGTGGTTATGATCTGGAATACACTGTCTGAGAGTGTGGTGGAGGTAGGTTCACACAGCGAGTGGTTAGGATCTGGAATGTACTGTCTGAGAGTGTGGTGGAGGTAGGTTCACACAGCAAGTGGTTAGGATCTGGAATACACTGTCTGAGAGTGTGGTGGAGGCAGATTCACACAGCGAGTGGTTAGGATCTGGAATGCACTGTGTGGTGACGGCAGGTTAAATTGAGGCTTTCAAAAAGGAGCTGGATTATTATATGAAAAAGAAGAATGTGCAGAAGGTGAGGTGAGTACTAGTAAATTGTTCATTCGGAGACCTAGTGCAGATATGATGGGTCGAATGGTCTCCTGCACTCTAACCATTCTGTGAGAATGGATAAACATGCATGTTTGAACAGGCAGTGGAAAAATCTCTCTTTGGAGTGAATGGAATGGAGTTAACGTGATTTACTGCTGGAAATGTTTCCCATCTGTTTCCATCAAGCTTTACAAACAGAGATAACGTGTTTGTGATAACACAAATGGCTTGGATCAAAGGGATTGGGTCATTTATTGAGACATTCTCAGAACTACGAGCATCTTGCACACAGCTGTACAAAAAATATCAGTAACCCCTTCAGAGTACAGTCGATATGCAGCCAAATTACCAAGTGGTGGTTTCTGTGAAGCCTGTATTTGACTCCTGAACTTTCTGCATCCGATCATCAGAATATTTTATATGGTGGGTTGTTTTTATAATGAAATGTGTGCTTAGACTTGACTTGGCAGCTTGGTTTGTGTCTTGGATATGAAAGAATGTGCTGACCCTCATCCTAAAACACAAGGCGATCAGTTCACACATTAGGACAAGTTGTCTGATGTTTCAAACATGCAGGGGATTCTCCAATCAGGTTTCAGTTGGGTGATTCCTCACTATGCCATGTGATCGTTATCATTTCCTGTTTAAATATCTAAGTGCAGGATTGCTTTCATTGCTTACATATGAATTAAACTACATTAAACAGACCTTTGTGTTTTGTGTGCCCCTTTGCAATGATGCGCTCCAGTTAAAATGTCAACATTCATGGATCATTCTCTGTGTGCCCCCCACCATGAGGGCTTTTGAACTATTCAGATCTGAAACAAAATTCTGAGACCAGGGTCCTGAATCTCAATAGAGGTAACTATGATGGTATGAGGCATGAGTTGGCTATGATGGACTGGGTAACATTACTGAAAGGAAGGACAGCGGACAGGCAATGGCGCACATTCAAGGAATGAATAGGTGAATTCCAAAAGTTGTTTATTCCTATTTGGCGCAAGAGTAGAAAGGGAACTGTGGCCAAACCATGGCTTACAAGGGAAATTAGAGATAGAATTAGATTCAAATAAGAGGCATACAAATTAGCAGGACAAAGATATAGACCTGAGGATTGGGAACAGTTTAAAATTCAGCAAAGGCGGGCAAAGGGATTGATTAAGAAGGAGAAAATACAATTTGAAAGTAAGTTAGCGGGGAACATAAAAACTGACTGTAAAGGTTTCCATAGGTATGTAAAGAGAAAAAGATTGATAAAAATCCTTTCAATCAGAAATGGAGGCATTCATTAAAAAGGAACAAAGAAATGACAGGAACTAAATTTGTACTTTGTGATGCGACCATCAATTCTCTCTGAGAGAAGAGTTGGAATAAACTGTGGCTTTAATAGGCTTACAACTGAGCCTGCCTGCAACTGCACGATACTGAGGGCGGTCTCGCAGGACCGCAGCACTTATACTCCCTAAAGGGGGCGGAGCCATGGGCGGAGCCCTGTATAAGGTCCTCATCTCCCCCTGTGGGCAGAGCCGCACAGTGGCTCACAGATGGGGCCCACAGGGACAGCAGTAAGGTACAGTGTGAATTACCAGTTACACATTCACCACACTTTGCTTCTGTCTTCACAAAGGAAGACATGAATAAAGTACCTGAGGTTCTGAGAAATACAAGTTTTAGTGAGGAGCTGAAGTTAATTAGTATTAGTGGAGAAGTCGTTTTCGGGAAATTAATGGGATTGAGCAACAAACAAACAAAGAAAAGTTCGGCACGGGAACAAGCCCTTCGGCCCTCCCAGCCTGTGCCGACCATGTTGCCCGTCTAACCTCAAACCTTTACACTTCCGGGGTCCGTATCCCTCTATTCCCATCCAATTCATTTATTTGTCAAGACTCCCCTTAAACTTCACTATTATAGAACAATTGGGGCCTCACGGTAGCATGGTGGTTAGCATCAATGCTTCACAGCTCCAGGGTCCCAGGTTCGATTCCCGGCTGGGTCACTGTCTGTGTGGAGTCTGCACGTCCTCCCCGTGTGTGCGTGGGTTTCCTCCGGTGCTCCGGTTTCCTCCCACAGTCCAAAGATGTGCGGGATAGGTGAATTGGCCATGCTAAATTGCCCGTAGTGTAAGGTAATGGGGGGATTGTTGGGTTACGGGTATTCGGGTTAGGGTTACGTGGGTTTAAGTAGGGTGATCATTGCTCGGCACAACATCGAGGGCTGAAGGGCCTGTTCTGTGCTGTACTGTTCTATGTTCTATGTTCTATAGAGTGCAGAAGGAGGCCATTCAGTCCATCGAGTCTACACCAACCCACTTTAGCCCTCACTTCCACCCTGTCCCCGTAACCCAATAACCCCTCCTCACCTTTTTCGTCACTAAGAGCAATTTATCATGGCCAATCCATCGAACCTGCACGTCTTTGGACTGTGGGAGGAAACCGGAGCACCCGGAGGAAACCCACGCTCGCACGGGGCGAGTGTGCAGACTCCGCACTGACAGTGACCCAGCGGGGAATCGAACCTGGGACCCTGGAGCTGTGACGCCACAGTGCTATCCACTTGTGCTACCATGCTGCCCATATCCTATCTGCTTCCACTAACTGCCCCGGCAGCGAGTTCCAGGCACCCACAACCCTCAGTGTAAAAAACGTCCCTCGCACATCTCTAAACTTTGCCCCTCGCATCTTGAGCCTAAGTCCCCATATAATTGAATTTCCCACCCTGGGAAAAAGCTCCTGACTATCCACTCTGTCTATGCCCCTCATAATTTTGTAGACCTCTATCAGGTTGCCCCTCAACCTCCATTGTTCCAGTGAGAATAAACCAAGTTTATTCAACCTCTTCTCATAGCTAATGACCTCCACACCAGGCAGCATCCTGGTAAACCTCTTCTGTACCCTCTCCAAAGCCTCCACATCCTTCTGGTAGTGTGACGACCTGAATTGTACACTCTATTCCAAGTGTGGCCTAACTAAGATTCTACACAGATGCACCATGACTTGGCAATTTTCCTACTCGATGCCGCGTCCGATAAAGGCAAGCATGTCGTATGCATTTTTGTCGACCTTCTTCACCTGCATTGCCACTTTCAGTGACCAGTGGACCTGCACACCCAGATCCCTCTGCCTGTCTCAAGAGTTCTGCCGTTTACAGTATATTTCCTACCTGTATTAGACCATTCAAAATGCATTATCTCACATTTGTCTGGATTAAACTCCATCTGCCATCTCTCCTCCCAAGTCTCTAACCGATCTAAATCCTGCTGTATCGTCTGACAGTCCTCATCGCAATCCACAATTCCACCAAACTTTGTGTCGTCTGCAAAATTACTAATCAGACCAGTTATAGTTTCCTCCAAATCATTTATATATACTACAAACAACAAAGGTCCCAGCACTGATCCAAGCGGAACACCACTAGTCACAGCCCTCCAATTAGAAAAGCACCCTTCCATTGCTACTCTCTCACTTCTATGGCCTAGCAAGTTCTTTATCCATCTTGCCATGTCTGCCATGTCATGTACCAGTATGCCATGAGGGACCTTGTCAAAGGCCTTATTGAAGTCTATGTTGACAACATCCACTGCCCTACATTCATCAATCATCTTCGTCACTTCCTCAAAAACCCGATCAAGTTAGTGAGACATGACCTCCCCTTCACAAAACCATGCTGCCTTTCGCTAATGCGTCCACTTGCTTCCAGTTGGGAGTAAATATGTTTCGAAGAATCCTCTCCACTAATTTCCGTATCACTGACGTAAGGCGTATATTTTTCTAGGTTATCCTGAATTATGAAGGCGGACAAATCTCCAGCTCCTGATAGTCTTCATCCCAGAGTACTTAAGGAAGTATCCAAGAAATAGTGGACCCATTGCTGGTCATTTTCCAAAATTCTTTGGACCCTGGAATGGTTCCTGCAGATTGGAAGGTAGCTAATATAACCATGCTATTCTAAAAGGGAGGTAGAGAGAAAACAGGGAACTATGGACCAGTGAGCCTAACATCGGTAAGAGGGAAGTTGCTGGATCCATTATCAAGGATTTCATGGCACAATATTTGGAAAACGGTGGTGTAATCGGACAAAATCAGCATGGATTTACGAAAGGAAAATCATGTTTGACAAATCTACCAGAACTCTTTGAAGACGGAACTAGGGTTGACCAGGGAGAACGGGTGAATGTGGTTTTTTAAGGCTTTCAACAAGGTCCCGCATGGCAGGTTAATACGTAAAGTTAAAGCGCATGGGATTACGGGTAGTGTCTTGAGATGGAGAGAAAGCTGGTTAGCAAATTAGAAGCAAAAAGTTGGAATAAATGGGTCTTTTTCTGATTGGCAGGCAGTGTCAGTGTCTCCCCGCTTGTGTCAGTGGGAGCGCATCCCACCTCTGGAATTCGACCCTCATTTGCTCCACCAACCGAGACAAGTTCAACTTGTGCAGACGGCCCCAGTCCCGCGCCACCTGTATCCCTAAGTATCTAAAACTGTCCCCTACTAACCGAAACGGCAGTCCCCTCAACCTACCCTCCTGGCCCCTCGCCTGGGCTACAAACAAACAACTCACTCTTTGCCATGTTCAGTTTATACCCTGAGAACCCGCCGTATTCCCTCAGGATTCCCATGATTTCATCCATCCACTGGATCCGTGATGTATAAGAACAGGTCGTCGGCGTATAATGAAACTCTGTGTTCGACCACCCCCCTCACCCCCCCCCGGACCAGCCCCTTCCAACCCCTAGAAGAACTCAGGGCAATTGCCAGTGGCTCTATTGCCAGCACAAACAGCAGTGGGGAGAGGGGGCACCCCTGCCTTGTCCCTCGATACAGTCAAAAATAGTCAGACGTTGTCCTATTCGTCCTTACACTAGCCTCCGGAGCCTGGTACAACAGTCTGACCCAGTCGCTAAAGCCCTGCCCGAACCCAAATCGTCCCAGCACCTCCCATAGATAGTCCCACTCAACCTGGTCGAAAGTCTTCTCGGCATCCATTGCCACAACTACCTCTACCTCACTACTCTCCGGGGGCATCATGATCATATTCAGCAGCCTTCTTAGGTTGGCCACCAACTGCCTGCCCTTGACGAACCGGTTTGATCTTCCATAATAACATCCGGCACACAGTCCTCAATCCAAGCAGCCAAGAGCTTGGCCAGTGTTTTGGCATCTACATTGAGCAGAGAGATCAGCCTATAGAACCCACATGCCTCCGGGTCTTTATCCTGTTTCAATATCAGGGAGATGGTGGCCTGTGACATCGTCGGGGGTAAAACCCCTCTGTCTCTCGCCTCATTAAAAACCCTAACCAGCACCAGCCCTGCTATTTCAGAGAACTTTTTAAAAAAAAATAATTTTTATTGAGATTTTCACAAAATATCAAAAACAGAAAATATCAACAAGTAGACAGTATTAACAACAAAAACGAGAAAAAAAAAGAAAAACCCCTAAAACCAAACCCCCCCCCCCAGTAATTACAAAAAGAAAAAATAGGTTAGCACCCGGCATATTCAACAAACACATGTACACATTCTTCCCCTCCACCGGAAACAACCCCCCCCCTCCCTATTTTCCTACCGATTGCCAGGAAGTCCAGGAAAGGCTGCCACCGCCTAAAGAACCCCTGTACTGATCCCCTCAGGGCAAATTTCACCCCCTCCAATTTAATGAACCCCGCCATATCATTGATCCAGGCCTCCACGCGTGGGGGCCTCGCTTCCTTCCACTGAAGCAAAGTCCTCTGCCGGGCTACTAGGGATGCAAAGGCCAGAACACCGGCCTCTTTCGCCTCCTGCACTCCCGGCTCCACTGCTACCCCAAATATCGCGAGCCCCCAGCCTGGCTCGACCCTGGATCCTACCATCCTCGACACCGTGTTTGTTACCCCCTACCAAAATACCCCCAGCGCTGGGCATGCCCAGAACATATGGGCATGATTCGCTGGGCTCCCCGAGCGCCTAGCACACCTGTCTTTGCCCCCGAAGAACCTGCTTATCCTCGTCCCGGTCATATGAGCCCTATGTAGCACCTTGAACTGTATGAGGCTAAACCTCGCACAAGAAGAGGAGGAATTCACCCTTTCCAGGGCATTCGCCCACGTCCCCTCCTCAATCTCCTCACCCAGCTCCTCTTCCCATTTACCCTTCAGCTCCTCCACCGAGGCCTCGTCTACCTCCTGCATTACGTGGTACACGTCCGAAATCCTCCCTCCTCCAACCCACACCCCCGAGAGCACCCTGTCCCGTACTCCACGTGGGGGCAACAGAGGGAACCCCTCCACCTGCCGCCTGGCAAACGCCCTAACCTGCATGTACCTAAACATGTTCCCCGGGGGGAGCCCAAACTTCCCCTCTAACTCACCCAAGCTCGCAAACCTCCCATCTACAAACAGGCCCCCCAACCTCCTAATACCTACCCTGTGCCAGCCCAGAAACCCGCCATCGATGCTCCCTGGAACAAACCGGTGGTTCCCCCATATCGGGGACTCCGTCGATCCCCCCACCTACCCCCTATGCCGTCTCCATTGCCCCCAAATTTTGAGGGTAGCCGCCACCACCGGGCTCGTGGTATACCTTGTTGGAGGGAGTGGCAACGGCGCCGTTACCAGCGCCTCCAGGCTCGTGTCCACACAGGACGCCAACTCCATCCTCTTCCATGCTGCCCCTTCCCCGTCCATTACCCACTTACGCACCATCGCTGCGTTGGCAGCCCAATAGTACCCACAGAGGTTGGGCAGCGCCAGCCCCCCATATCCCTGCCCCGCTCCAAAAACACCCTTCTCACCCTCGGAGTCCCATGCGCCCATACAAATCCCCTAATACTCATGTTGACCCTCCTAAAAAAGGCCTTCGGGATAAGGATGGAGAGGCACTGGAACAGGAACAAAAAGCTTGGGAGCACCGTCATCTTGACTGACTGCACCCTCCCCGCCAGCGACAGCGGCAACATGTCCCATCTTTTAAACTCCTCCTCCATTTGCTCCACCAGCCTTGTGACGTTAAGTTTGTGTAGGGCCCCCCAGCTCCTAGCCACCTGGACTCCCAGGTACCTAAAGCTCCCCCCTGCCCTTTTCAGTGGGAGCCTACCAATCCCCTCCCCCTGATCCCCCGAGTGCACGACGAACAACTCACTCTTACCCAGGTTGAGCTTGTACCCTGAAAAGCCCCCAAATTCCCTAAGGATCTGCATCACCTCCGGCATTCCCCCCACTGGGTCCGCCACATAAAGCAACAAGTCATCTGTGTAAAGTGACACTTGGTGCTCCTCCCGACCCCGCACCAGACCCCTCCAATTCCCCGACTCCCTCAACGTCATGGCCAGGGGCTCAATTGCCAGCGCAAAGAGCAAGGGGGACAGGGGACACCCCTGTCTTTTCCCCTGGTGCAACCAAAAGTACTCCGATCTCCTCCTATTCGTGGCTACGCTCACCATCGGGGCCTCATACAACAGCCTCACCCAACTGACAAACCCCTCCCTGAACCCAAACCTTTCCAGCACCTCCCACAAGTACCCCCACTCAACTCTATCAAAGGCCTTCTCTGCATCTAATGCTACCACTATCTCCGCCTCCCCTTCTACCACCGGCATCATTATAACATTCAGAAGCCTACGTATATTGGTGTTCAGCTGCCTTCCCTTCACAAACCCGTCTGGTCCTCATGAATGACCCCCGGCACACAGTCCTCTATCCTTGTGGCCAAGATCTTCGCCAACAGCTTGGCATCCACATTTAACAGCGAGATCGGCCTGTATGATCCACACTGCAGGGGGTCGTTATCCCGCTTAAGGATCAAGGAAATCAGCGCCCGTGACATAGTCGGAGGCAAAGCCCCCCCCTCCCTGCCTCGTTAAAGGTCCTAACCAACAGGGGGCCCAGCAGGTCTGCGTACATTTTATAAAATTCGACCGGAAACCCATCCGGCCCCGGCGCCTTCCCCGACTGCATGCTGCCTATCCCAGTGACCAGCTCCCCAGCTCAATTACGGAGCTGATGCGCCAGCATCCTTCTCGCCTTCTCCCCATATTCGTACACCGCTCCCTGTGCCTTCCTCCACTGAGCTTCCGCCTTTCTGGTGGTCAGTAAGTCAAACTTGGCCTGAAGATTACGCCGCTCCCCCAGCAATCCCTCCTCCAGAGCCTCCGCGTATCTTCTGTCCACCCTCACCTTCTCCCCCACCAACCTCTCCCTCTCTCTTTGCTCTCCCCTCTCCTCTCCCTATGGGTTCGGATGGAAATCAACTCCCCTCTAATCACCGCCTTCAATGCCTCCCAAACCGTCCCCACTCGGACCTCCCCATTATCATTGGCCTCTAAGTACCTCTTCAGAGAACTTTATATAGAACTCCACCGGATACCCATCCGGTCCCGGGGCTTTACCCGATTGCATGGCCCTCAAGCCCCCCAATATTTCTTTGGTCCTAATCGGGGCCCCCAGCCCGTCTACCAACCCCCTACCCACTTTTGGGAAGGTCAGTCCATCCAGAAAGCACCTCATCGCCTCCGGCCCCACGGGGGGTTCCGAGGTATAAAGCTTACTAAAGAAGTCCCTGAACACCTTGTTGATCCCTGCCGGATCTCCTCCCCCCCCCCCCATCCTCCCCCCACCGCCGCCTCCCTCTTCCTCAGTTGCTGTGCCAGCATTCTACTGGCTTTCTCCCCATACTCATAAATCACACCCCTCTCACCACTGCCTTCAGCACCTCCCGTAGCTGAGACTTCCCCTGTGTCATTGACCTGCAGGTAGTTTTGCACACATTTCCTCACCCTCTCACACACCGCCGCGTCCGCCAACAAACCGACCTCCAGCCTCCATTGAGGGCGTTAAAAAACTTTCCTTACAGACCTGCAGATCAACCCAGTGCGGGCACGGTCCAAAATAGTGATCGCCGAATATTCTACGTCTGTCACGCCCGCTAGCAAATCCCTGCTCATGATGAAAAAAATCACTTTGGGAATACACCTTATGAACATGTGAATAGAACGAAAACTCCTTCCCCATCGGCCGACTAGCCCTCCATGGGTCAGCCCCCCCCATTTGCACCATGAACCCCCTCAGTTCTTTTGCCGTTGCCTGCACCTTACCTGTCTTTGAACACGACCGGTCCAGGCCGGGGTCAAGGACTGTGTTAAAATCACCTCCCGTAATCAGCCTGTGCAAGTCCAGGTCAGGTGTCTTCCCCAGCAGTCTCTTAATAAAATCCACATCATCCCAATTTGGGGCATGTACATTGACCAAAACTACCCTCATCTCTCGAGCTTGCCACTCACCATGACAAAACTGCCTCCCCCATCCGAGATTGTGCTGCCCGCCTCAAATTGCACCCGTTTGTTAACCAAAATCGCGACCCCCCTGGTTTTAGTGTCCAGCCCTGAGTGGAAGACCTGGCTAATACAGCCCTTCCTCAATCTGACCTGGTCAGCTACTCTCAGATGGGTCTCCTGAAGCATTATTACGTCCACCTTCAGCGCCCTCAGATGCGTGAACACACGTGCCCTCTTTACCGGCCTGTTTAACCTTCTAACGTTCCAGGTGATCAGCCTGGTTGAGGGGCGCACCCCCCCCCCCCCCCCCCGCCCCCCAGTAACAACACCTTGTAACCCAGTGTTCTTCAAACTTTTACCATTTTTACCAACCAGCCAACCTTCGGGACCCAACTGGTCGACCTTTGCGACCTACGCCGATCTTCGAGTCCCACACCGGCCAACCTGCGCGACCCACCATTTTCTCTTACCTTGTTTGCTGCTGATAAAAATGGAGGAAATGGTTTTGGGTCCCATACACGCTCCTCCTATGGAACCTGTTGGATGAAGTTGAAGCCTTCTGGTGTCGGAAAGTCAGTTCGAAGTTCTGAATTTTTTTCTTGTAAAATTTGTCAAATAAACCCCCCCCCCAAACTTGTTAAAAAAATAAAATGAATAAAATAAATGAAAAAAAATTAAATGAATAAAATAAATAAATAAAAACCACTACAAAACTTGTAAAACAAAAAGCTGCAACCATTTAAAAATATAGCGGCTGCACTGCACATGCGCGCCCGATCATCGTGCGCGCATGCGCAATGCAGCCGAATTTTTTTATTAACATGTTTTTGGGCAGCACGGTAGCATGGTGGTTAGCATAAATGCTTCACAGCTCCAGGGTCCCAGGTTCGATTCCCGGCTGGGTCACTGTCTGTGCGGAGTCTGCACGTCCTCCCCGTGTGTGCGTGGGTTTCCTCCGGGTGCTCCGGTTTCCTCCCACAGTCCAAAGATGTGCGGGTTAGGTGGATTGGCCATGCTAAATTGCGCGTAGTGTCCTAAAAAGTAAGGTTAAGGGGGGGGTTGTTGGGTTACGGGTATAGGGTGGATACGTGGGTTTGAGTAGTGTGATCATTGCTCGGCACAACATCGAGGGCCGAAGGGCCTGTTCTGTGCTGTACTGTTTTATGTTCTATGTTCCTGGCCGCTTGCATTCAGCGTTATGAAAAGCCGGCTGCTGCGCGGGGATTCGCGCGATCGGGAGCGCTGCGGACAACGGCTCCGCGACCCTCCCGACTCCCGCCCGCGACCCACCCGCGGATCGCGCCCCCGACGTTGAAAAACACTGCTGTAACCTAACCCCTCCCATAAACTAGCTATATACACACCCCCACCTGGCTTCCGTAGACCAACTCACCCAGCTAGCCTGGTGACTCTCGATTCGGGCGCCAACCAGTTTCCCACCTATTGTTCCCTCTGACCCATCCTCCCCGCCCATCAACACCACTTCCCCAAACCAGCCATCCTTGAGCAATTGCTCTGAAAAAAATACCAAGAACAAAGAAAACCCCGCGCTAGTGCAAATCAAGTAATACAAGATAAGTAATAGGCACTTCCAACCATCCCCCAATCAGAACACCAAATACCTTAACTTCCCTCTTTTCCAATGAAAACTCGACAGAAGAAAAAAAACACGACACAAAAAAAACCATGTAAACATCGCTTAGTAACTTTTAACTTGAGTCCAAAAGTCCTCAGTTCGACACCAGCCCGTCTCTCTTGGCCAAGTCCATCGCGTCCTCGGGCTCCTCAAAGCAATGGTGCCGTCCCTCATGCGTGACCCAGAGGCGCGCCGGGTATAGTAGCCCAAACGTCACCTGCTTCTTAAACAGAATCTCTTTGACTTGCCTGTAGCCTGTCCTCCTTTTGGCCACCTCCACGCTCAGGTCCTGGTAGATGCGCTTGGCCCACTGTAGTACCCGCTCCTTGTCCAGGAACCTGTGGAACCTGACCACCATCGCTGGGGGGGGGGGGGGGGGGTGCACTTGCGCCTGCCGGGGGGGTCCCGCTTGCGGCGGCCTCACCAGCGCTCTGTGCACCTGTCCACCTCCAACGGGCGAGGGGAGACATAATTCCCCAACATCTTCTGGAACATGTCTGCCACATACGCGGCGGCATCCTCTCCCTCAGCCCCCTCCGGGAGACCAACGATTCTCAAATTCTGCTGACGGGACCTATTTTCCAGATCCTCCACCTTTTCCAGGAGCCTTTTTTGTTGGTCTTTCAGCCTCTCCACCTCCATCTCCACCACCGTTTGGTGATCCTCCTGCTCCTCCAGCGCCATCTCCAGCTTCTGGATCGTCCGATCCTGGGTATCCAACCTGTGCTCCAGGCGCTCGATTGATTTCTGGATCGGGTCTAAACTGTCCCGTTTCAGTGCGGTTCTGAAGCCTTCTTGGAATACCTTCAGCAGTTGCTCCGTTGTTGGCTGGGCTGTCTGCACCGGCGTCCGGACGTCGGCCATATATTGTCCTCAGGTTCCACAGGTTCCTGGACAAGGATTCTTTCTGCTTCTTAATTCCATATACCTATATCTGGAGTCAATGCCTGAGTGCCTATGCCTTCAGATCTAGCGCTCAAAAGTACAAAAAAGTCAGGGGAAAAGGTCCAAAAGTCCGACTGGAGCGAGAGCCACCAAATGCGCAACTTACTCCCTCATAGCCACCACCAGAAGTCCTTCATTGCAGTGTTAATGTAAGCCTACTTGTGACAATAAGAAGACAGTGAGTGGTAGTGGATGGAAAGTATTCTGCCTGGAGGTCGGTGACCAGTGGTGTCGCGCAAGGATTTGTTCTGGGACCTCTGCCCCCCCCCCCCCCCCCTCTCATACTCACTGTTCCCTGGGCCCCCCCCTCTCAGAATTGGATGAGGAAGTGGAAGGGTAGGTTAGTAAGTTTGCCGATGACACGAAGGTTGGTGGAGTTGTTGATAGTGTCGAGGGCTGTTGCAGGTTACAACAGGACATTGACAGGATGCAGAGCTTGGCTGAGAAGTAGCAGATGGAGTTCAACCTTGATAAATGTGAAGTGATTCATTTTGGAAGGTCGAATTTGAATGCTGAATACAGGATTACAGGCAGGATTCTTGGCAGTGTGGAGGAACAGAGGGATCTTGGGGTCCACGTACATAGATCCCTCAAAGTTACCACGCAGGTTGATAGGGTTGTGAAGAAGGTGTATTGTGTGTTGGCTTTCATTAACAGGGAATTGAATTTAAGAGCCACAAGGTTTTGCTGCAGCTTTATAAAATCCTGGTTAGACCGCACTTGGAATATTGTGTCCAATTCTGGTGGCCTCATTATAGGAAGGATGTGGATGCTTTGGAGAGGGTAAAGAGGAGAGTTACCAGGATGTAGCCTGGACTGGAGGGCATGTCTTATGAAGAAAGGTTGAGGGAGCTAGGGCTTTTTCACTGGAGCAAAGAAGGAAGAGAGGTAAGGTGATGAGAGGCATGGATAGAGTGGTACCAGAGACTTTTCCCCAGGGTGAAAATGTCACAAGGGGACATCATTTTAAGGTGATTGAAGGAAGGTATAGGGGAGATGTCAGAGGTAGGTTCTTTACACAGAGAGTGGTGGGTGTGTGGAATGCACTGCCAGAAGAGGTGGTGGAGTCAGAGTCATTTGGAACATTTAGGCGACTCTTAGACAGGCACATGGACAGCAGTAAATTGAAGGGGTGTGGGTTAGGTTGATCTTTGATTAGGGTAATGGTCGGCACAACATTTTGGGTTGAAGGGCCTGGACTGTGCTGTATTGTTCTATGTTCTATTCCCCGCTCTTGGGCCCCGCTCTCAGTGTCACTGTTCCCCAGGACCCCCCTCTCAGACTCACTGATCCCCCCCCTCTCATACTCACTGTTCCCTGGGCCCCCCCTCTCAGAATCACTGTGTCCCCCCCCCCCCCCCCCCCCCCCCCCCCGCCTCACACTCACTGTTCCCGGCCCTCCCCTCCCATCTCACACTCACTGTCCTCGGCACCCCCCTCTCACACTCACTGTTCCCCAGCTCCCCCCCACCCCCTCACACTCACTGTTCCCCAGCCCCCCTCACACTCACTGTTCCCCAGGTCCCCCCCTCTCACACTCACTGTTCCCCAGCCCCCCCCTCACACTCACTGTTCCCCAGGCCCCCCCTCACACTCACTGTTCCTCAGGACTCCCCCTCTCACACTCACTGTTCCCCAGCCCCCCCTCACACTCACTGTTCCCCAGCCCCCCCCCCCCCTCACACTCACTGTTCTCCAGGCCCCTCCCCCCTCACACTCACTCGTCCAGGCCCCCCCCCCTCTCACACTCACTTCCCCAGGCCCCCCCCCCCTCTCACACTCACTGTCGCCGGGCCCACCCCCTCTCAGACTCACTGTTCCCTGGGACCCCCCTCTCACACTCATAGAACAGTACAGCACAGAACAGGCCCTTCGGCCCTCGATGTTGTGCCGAGCAATGATCACCCTACTCAAACCCACGTATCCACCCTATACCCGTAACCCAACAACCCCCCCTTAACCTTACTTTTTAGGACACTAAGGGCAATTTAGCATGGCCAATCCACCTAACCCGCACATCTTTGGACTGTGGGAGGAAACCGGAGCACCCGGAGGAAACCCACGCACACAGGAGGAGGACGTGCAGACTCCGCACAGACAGGGACCCAAGCCAGGAGAATCGTAGCTGCCAGTGTCCCAATTCGATTCACTCCATCCAATATCAAGAAATGGATGAAAGCACAGGATACTGAAAAGGTTAAGGGCCCTGACAACATCCTGGCAGTGGCATTAAAGGCGGTGCTTCAGAACTTGCCCCGACACAAACTGTGCCAGTACAGCTACAGCACTGGCATCTATGCAGCAAATGGGGAAACTGCCCAGATATGTCCTGTACACAAAAAGCAGGACAAATCCAACCCATACAATTTTTACCATCAGTCTAGTCATCATCATTAGGGGCAGCAGGGTAGCATGGTGGTTAGCATAAATGCTTCACAGCTCCAGGGTCCCAGGTTCGATTCCCAGCTGGGTCACTGTCTGTGTGGAGTCTGCACGTCCTCCCCCTGTGTGCGTGGGTTTCCTCCGGGTGCTCCGGTTTCCTCCCACAGTCCAAAGATGTGCGGGTTAGGTGGATTGGCCATGCTAAATTGCCCGTAGTGTCCTAATAAAAGTAAGGTTAGGGGGGTTTGTTGGGTTACGGGTATAGGGTGGATACGTGGGTTTGAGTAGGGTGATCATGGCTCGGCACAACATTGAGGGCCGAAGGGCCTGTTCTGTGCTGTACTGTTCTATGTTCTATCAGTAAAGTGAAGGAAGGGGTCAACACCAGTGCCATGAGTTAGCATTTACTCATAAATACCTGCTCACAGATTGGGTTCCGTCAAGGCCACTCAACCTCCTACCTCAATGCAGCTTTGGTCCAAACATGGCCAAAAGAGCTGAATCCCTGAGGTGAGGTGACAGTGATTGCATTTGACATCAAGGCAGCTTTTGACCGACTGTGGCATCAATGTGCCCTAGGAACGCGGATACTGTCCCCGGGCCTCCGCCCCTCAGACTCACTGTTCCCCAGGCCCCCCCCCCCCCCTCCCCTCACACTCACTGTTTCCCCCCCCTCACACTCACTGTTCCCCAGGCCCCCCTCTCTGCACCCCAGAGAATGGGCACCCCACTTTAGTCCACTCCATCCCCGTAACCCATTAACCCCACCCCACCTCACCTTTTTGGACACTATGGGCAATTTATCATGGCCAATCCACCTAACCTGCACATCTTCAGGCTGAGGGAGGAAACCGGAGCACCCGGAAGAAACTCACGCAGACACAGGGCGAATGTGCAGACTCCGCACAGACAGTGACCCAGCCGGGAATCGAACCTGGGACCCTGGAACACCGAAGCAACTGTGCTAACCATTGTGCTGCCGTGTTGCCCATAGCTGTTTGATTGACCCTCAGCTCTGGGGGAGCTACAGAGAGGGGGCTCGGGGCTACACAGAGGGGCCTCGGGGCTACACTGAGGGAATTGGGGCCTGCACTGAGGGGACGGGGGGGCTGCACTGAGGGGATGGGGGGGGGGGGCTGCACTGAGGGGATGGGGGGGGCTGCACTGAGGGGATGGGGGGGGCTGCACTGAGGGGATGGGGGGCTGCACTGAGGGGATGGGGGGGCTGCACTGAGGAGATGGGGGCTGCACTGAGGGGATGGGGGGGCTGCACTGAGGAGATGGGGGGGGTTGCACTGAGGGGATGGGGGGGCTGCACTGAGGGGATGGGGGGGCTGCACTGAGGAGATGGGGGTGGGCTGCACTGAGGGGACGGGGGGGCTGCACTGAGGGGACGGGGGGGCTGCACTGAGGAGATGGGGGGGCTGCACTGAGGGGATGGGGGGCTGCACTGAGGGGACGGGGGGGCTGCACTGAGGGGATGGGGGGCTGCACTGAGGGGATGGGGGGGGGCTGCACTGAGGGGATGGGGGGGGTTGCACTGAGGGGATGGGGGGGCTGCACTGAGGGGATGGGGGGGTTGCTCTGAGGGGATGGGGGGGGCTGCACTGAGGGGATGGGGGGGTTGCACTGAGGGGATGGGGGGGCTGCACTGAGGGGATGGGGGGGCTGCACTGAGGGGATGGGGGGCTGCACTGAGGGGATGGGGGGGTTGCACTGAGGGGATGGGGGTGGGTTGCACTGAGGGGATGGGGGCTGCACTAAGGGGATGGGGGGGGCTGCACTGAGGGGATGGGGGGGCTGCACTGAGGGGATGGGGGGGCTGCACTGAGGGGATGGGGGGGCTGCACTGAGGGGACGGGGGGGGCTGCACTGAGGGGACGGGGGGCTGCACTGAGGGGACGGGGGGGGGTTGCACTGAGGGGATGGGGGTGGGTTGCACTGAGGGGATGGGGGTGGGTTGCACTGAGGAGATGGGGGGGGGTTGCACTGAGGGGATGGGGGGCTGCACTGAGGGGATGGGGGGCTGCACTGAGGGGATGGGGGGCTGCACTGAGGGGACGGGGGGCTGCACTGAGGGGATGGGGTTGCGTTGCACTGAGGGGATGGGGGTGTGTTGCACAGAGGGGATTGGGGGTGGGTTGCACTGAGGGGATGGGGGTGTGTTGCACTGACAGGATTGAGGAGTTGCACAGAGGGGATTGGGGGGCCATACTGAGAGGATTGGCGGCCCGATTCGGCCTGTGGGTGTACTTTATTTTTTGAAGATATTTTATTAAAGCATTTATAATTTTTAACAGCAATTTTTTTCTCAGAAAATCGACAAAATAAATAAAACCCACCGAACCAGTAACCAGACCCATCCATCATGGCTTACATACACAGTTCCCCCGGTCCCCCTTTCCCACTAACTATTTCCCGCCTCAGCCAATTTCTACCTCCCTATTTTCCTTGACCCCCCCACCACATTGTATCTGTTTACAGCTTAATTTTCCCCAAAAAAGTCAACAAACGGCTGCCACCTCCGGGCGAACCCGAGCATCGATCCTCTCAGGGCGAACTTGATCTTCTCAAGCCTGAGAAACCCGGCCATGTCACTCACCCACACTCCCGATTTTGGGGGTTCTGACTCCCTCCACTCCAATGAGATCCGTCTCCGGGCTACCAGCAAAGCCAAGACATCAGTCTCTTCTGCCCCCTGGACTCCCAGGTCTTCCGAGACACCACAAATCGCCACCTCTGGACTCGGAACCACCTGTACGTTTAGAACCATGGACATGACATGGCAAATCCTTGCCAGAATCCCCTAAGCTTCAGACATGCCCAAAACATGTGGACATGACCCTCCCGCACACTGCCCACACCTATCCTCCACCCCTTCAAAGAACCTGCTCAGACGTGCCACAGTCATATGCACCCTGTGGACCACCTTGACTTGTATCAGGCTAAGCCTGGCACATGACGAGGACGCATTATCCCTACTCAAAGCACTTCCCACAATCCCGCCTCTAATTCCTTGCCCAACACTTCCTCCCATTTTCACTTTACCTCCCTTATCGGGGCTCCCTCCCATTCTATGAGCTCTTTACAAATTTCTGAGACCTGCCCCTTCCCCACTCCCGTTTTCGACATTACCTTGATGTGGGCGTACTTTTGTAAAAGCCAGTAGAACACTGCCTGATTGGCCCCTGTGGTTTCTGCACACAGGAGAAACAAGAGTAGGCCATTTGGCCCCCTTCTATCGTTTAGTAAGGTGGTAGCCGTCCTACATCCCCACCTTTGCTTTGTCTCGAACTAATCAAAACGCGATCATTGTCAGTTTGGACATTTTGAATGAACTCCCCCAGTCTCAAACCTTCCTGGGGGAGAATGTTCCAGATTTCCACCTCCCTTTGTGCGGAATGCTTCCTGACCACAGCCTCGAAAACCTCCCTCTCATTTTAAGGTTATATCTTCTCGTTCTGAGATCGATCACCGGGGGACATAGGGTGGTGAGAGAGAAATGATCAAGTATTTTAATAATTTTAAACTCTTCAAGTAGATCACATCTCAATCCTCTAAAAGAAGGATAAAATCTTGCACTTCATCACTCAATGTGAATAGCCATGTAACAAAAACAGAAAATGCTGCCAATAGTCAGAGAGTCAGTCAGCATCTATGGAGAGAGACACTGAGTTAAAGCTTGGGCTTGATAACCTTTCAGCAGACCGGGAACAGTTTGAGAAGTAACTGAACTGAAGTAACTGCAGAGGGAGAAAAGAAGAAAAGGACAAGTCTCTGCTCGTGTGGAAGTCGGGAATGACAAAGGGGATGATGGTGCAAAGCAAAACGAGGATGGTAATGGGACAGATCAAGAAACAAATTGTGTCCGGAGCAGGTGTAACTGGCAGAGCAAAATCATCAGCAAAAAGAATGGTGCCTCAGAGTAAGGTCTGAATCTGTTGACCTCAATGATGACTTTGAAATGCTGTAAGTTGTCCAATTGGAAGATGGAATATGATTCCTCGAGCTCACCGCTGTGGAATGAGAGGACACAGAGGTGGGAGTAGAACGGTGAATTTGGGGTCTCATGATCTTCCCGCAGAGGGGACACCCAGTCTACGAGTTGTCTCCTTCATTTGGAGGAGATCCCAGTGTGAACAGCGGATATAGTAGACTAAATGAAAAGAAGAACAAGCAAATTGCTACTTCACCTGGGATGTTTGTTCGAGTCCTTGGAGAGTGAGGAGAAAGGAGGTAAAAGGCTAAGTGCTTACATCCCCTGTGCTTCCATGGAAAGGGCGATTGAGGTGTGCACGTGGGTTTCACAGAGGGAAGGGTTCTTTCAGAATGCTGGGCGCTATCAAGCTATTACATTGTGCATCATTTTACACAACAATCTCACCTTGCTTTGATCTTTACATGATTCCAACTGATAGCTGGGGGTCATCTGTATCTGTCTTGATTCCTTTGAGTGATATCAGTTTTTGCTGTACCGATGCTGTATAGATCTGTGGAACTAGTCACCCAAGAAATGGCTGTGTAACACGGCGCTGTATATGATTCTGACCCAGCTTCTTTGGGAGGTCTGACAGCTGGAACATAGGGGGGAGGGGTGGCTTGTGTGAGAGCAAGGGAGGAACAGTGGTGGTAATCCTATCTATCCGGTTAAGTCATCGGGGAACAAGGAATCTACCTGGTGTCATAATGGCAATCTGGTGACTTTTGAGTCAGGGAAGGAAAAAGGAACAAGCGGCGGGAAGGTAGAATCCCACCGCCAGCAAGTGATGCGCAGCCGAGAAACACCCAGCTGGGGAACTGGAGAATCCCACCCATTATCGTTGTTATGTGTAACTGTTCCAGTGGTCACAACTCATGGCTACAGTAGAGACTCATGTGATGTGAAATGAAAATGAAAATCGCTTATTGTCAAGAGTAGGCTTCAATGAAGTTACTGTGCAAAGCCGCTAGTCGCCACATTCCGGCACCTGTTCGGGGAGGCTGGTGCAGGAATTGAACCGTGCTGCTGGCCTGCCTTGGTTTGCTTTTAAAGCCAGTGATTTAGCCCAGTGTGCTAAACCAGCCCCTGTGTAACAAAACCAGTTCAAACCGGTCTTGTGTATCAGGCTGTACGACAAGTTAAAGAATCCTGATCTTTCCAAGCTTAAAGTGTGATTATTAACAACATCTGGGAACCAAGGGACAACAAGAACACAGCAATTTTGCAGCAACATCTGACATTGCAATTATTGGCAGTCATTAACGCACTGCAACATCTTAGCTCCCATTGTGGCTTCTGGTTGAGTGCCTTAAATCATCTAGCTGTTAAATTAGGTTTTACCATCTCTGCACCCCCTGCCCACCTGTCCTTCATGCGTCCCCATCAACTGATATCAAGAAGAAATAGGCCAGTCATTGAATAAAAATAGCAGTGTAGCACTTTGCCAACAGTCCTTGCTAATGACTGTTAGGCTGCAAAGTGGATGAAGCCTATTGCACCATCAGCTGGTCTAAGCAGTGCTGTGTAGCAACAAGAACCCATTGCCACTTGGCATAGAGAGGCTTGCCAGCAGTCTCCTAAAACCCCTCTTGCCCCAACTGTTGCCTTCTTTACTTTGGGGTGAACCACAGCTGTTTCTTATCAAATGACCACACAACCAGTATGTTAGCTCAAAAACAGTTTATTAACAACACAAGACTTGTATCTCTATGCAATAACACACGCGGCTCAGTACTAAACTACACCTAACAACTAAGATGACCTTTACTGAACTTCGAATGACCGGCACTGTGTGAGATAAGGCCTTTATCCGGGTCCATATGGTCGGTTTGGAAGTGGTTGGGTTCGTCTCAGCTGGGCTTATCCTTCAGGGATGGTCACGGGTCCTTGAACTTGGTTGTTCTGCTACAGTTGGTCGCACACAGGCCGGTCCCAAAAGAGATTGATCTCTAGTGCGCAGGGTTTTTTAGCCTTCGTCTCTTTCGGGCAGTCCTTACTCCAGGTCTAATGATTCGATAGGGTTTTCGATCACCCTCATCAATCTCAGCCAATTAGGGGGCGGATACCTCGATAGCTGGGCGGGTCCTTGCTATCATTGTTCCAGACACGTAGGCCTTTCCAAATATGGGGGGGTGGCCCCGGTTAGTCTGCTACTGTTGTAACTTCTTGATTCAAACTCTATTGTCCTGGGGGAAATGGTGATCGACTCTTAATGGATACAAGTTTCAACCAAGTCTGGTTTCTTAGCACAATACACAGAGGCTGTGTACCTGTCTGTGTCCCAAATTGACCACAATTCCCATGGTCCTTTGCAAGTGGCCATTTTACATGGCTACACAACACATTACCACCGAGCCTCCCAACAGCCCTCCCTCTGCACTGTCACTGGTCCCTCCCTCCATATTCACCACCCTGGAGCATCTGCATCTGAGGTCAGAAACCCCATTTGGGAGATTGTATTTAAACAGGTTACCCGTTGAAAGAACAATGCTGCTGATGTTATTTCAAAGACCAACGTCAAAGCTTTTTGAGGGTTTGCAGACTTCTGTGCCACATGGATGATGCGTTGATACATGAGTCACCTCAAGCTGGGCATGGCATGACAGTGAGAGCAATGTTGAGAAGACCACGAGAGGCAGGATTGACACTTAACAGTAAATATGAGATTCACAGGCAACAATCACGTTTCTTGGCCACAGAGTGACTGGAACAGGAGTAAAGGTTGAAGACCAGAGCCGTAAAAGAATTTCCAACTCCAAGGAAAATTCCAGAGTTACAAAGATTCAGGGGAAGAAGGTTGTTGACACAGATTCCTACCCTTTCACGTCCATTGACACCACAGGTAAAAGACACGGCCTGAGAGAAAGTACCAGAGAGAGAGGAAACTCACTGAAGTAAATGAGTGAACCACTATGATCATCATCACAGAGCACAGATATTGTCAGATCTCCGACAGGGAGAACAGGTTGGAGATCCATCGGGATTTGGAAAAAAGCGCCGAGGTCTTCCATCGTCCAGATAGAACAGGGCACGAGAAGGTGACATGCAAGAGTTTTGATTGCAATTGAGCAACAGAGTGAAAATCAGACAGCAGGAAGATCACAATCATCACAAGTGAAAGAAGGGACTGAAGCAACTTATCTCAAATCATCGACTAGTTTGAATTCTGTTCAATTGCATCCAGCAGACCAACAATGAGGGGGACTCATTACTTACATATGTCAGGACAATGAGGGACTATAGACTCGTTTATCGATGTAAGAAAAGGTGAGAATTTTAAAAATTGTCGGAAGGAAAGGGAGGAGAGAACATGGAGAGCGAAAGAAAAACACCATTTACTTGAGAGAGAAAAGGAGGCTACATCTCCGACAAGACTTCAAAACACTGAAGTATTCCGAAGGACGATGAGATTGAAGCAGCGGCTTGAGGGCAGATGTAGTTTTTAAAAATTAATTTACGGGATGTGGGCATCGCTGGCTAGGCCGGCATTCATTGCACATCCCTAATTGCCCCTGGGAAGGTGGTGGTGAATTGCCTTCTTGAACTGTTGCAGTCAATGTAGTGTAGATACACCAACACTGCTTTCAGGGAGTGAGTTCCAGAGAGCTTGTATTCCATGAGTCCCACAGGGAAATCGATGATTGTTTCACCATGATCTTCGTGGGGGTTATGCCTCTCTCTCTTCCCCCCCCCAAAAATCCGGAAGTCCCCCATCAGTGGCCACTGGAAGAAGCCTTCTGCGCTGCCAAGGTGGCTGTGTATTCCCTTGCTGTGGATCTGGGTCAGGTGGAGTGCAATGGGTCGCAGACCATCGAAGGTGAACCATAAGGGCCTTGGTGTCGGACACACTGATGTCTGGCAGCGCGGATACCTCCGTGTCCATTTCAGAACCCGTCTCGTAGCACTCTTGTACCACTGCCATTCAATAGCTTACCCATTGCTACCCATAATTCTCCCAAGGACTACTGGCCAGTAACATCGCAATTGAAAAGTGAGATAATCTTCACTCCTCACTGCCTGGGGATTCCCAGTCATTGTCTGGAACTCACCGGCCTGAATATCCCATCCCTTCAAGCCAACCCATCACCAATTCCATTGCCAATTCAGAACTAGATCATGGAGTGTCGAGCAAGAGAGGAGACCACGGAGTTTAGATCCCTCTCCGGGCGGAATTTACTGCCTCAAGCAGGGCCCATTAAAACCAAAGGAAGGGGAATGACTAATGTACCAGAGGTGAGACAAGGAAACATTTTAGTACACAGCAAGTTGTTGTGATCTGGATTGCCCTGCCTGGAAGGGCATTTTAAAAATAATTTTATGGGATGTGGGTGCCGCTGGCTGGGCCAACATTTATCGCCCATCCCTAATTGCCCTTCAGAAGGTGGTGGTGAGCTGTCTTCCTGAAGCGCTACAATCCATGAGGTGTAGGTACACCCACAGTGCTGTTAGGGAGTGAGTTCTAGGATATTGACCCAGCAATTGTGAAGGAACGGCCAATATATTGCCAAGTAAGGATGGTCTGACCTGGAGAGGGAACTTCCAGGGCAGCAGGGTAGCATGGTGGTTAGCATAAATGCCTCACAGCTCCAGGGTCCCAGGTTCGATTCCCGGCTGGGTCACTGTCTGTGTGGAGTCTGCACGTCCTCCCCCTGTGTGCGTGGGTTTCCTCCGGGTGCTCCGGTTCCCTCCCACAGTCCAAAGATGTGCGGGTTAGGTGGATTGGCCATGATAAATTGCCCGTAGTGTCCTAAAAAGTAAGGTTAAAGGGGGGTTGTTGGGTTACGGGTATAGGGTGGATACGTGGGTTTGAGTAGGGTGATCATGGCTCGGCACAACATTGAGGGCCGAAGGGCCTGTTCTGTGCTGTACTGTTCTATGTTCTATGTTCCAGCTGGTGGAGTTCACAGATAACTGCTGCTCTTGTCCTTCTAGATGGTAGTGGTTATGGGTTTAGAATCATAGAATCATAGAATTTACAGTACAGAAGGAGGCCATTCAGCCCATCGAGTCTGCACCGGCTCTTGGAAAGAGCACCCTACGCAAGGTCAACAACTTCACCCTATCCCCATAACCCAGTAACCCCACCCAACACTAAGGGCAATTTTGGACTCTAAGGGCAATTTATCATGGCCAATCCACCTAACCTGCACATCTTTGGACTGTGGGAGGAAACCGGAGCACCCGGAGGAAACCCATGCACACACGGGGAGAACGTGCAGACTCCGCACAGACAGTGACCCAAGCAGAAAACGAACCTGGGACCCTGATGCTGTGAAGCCATAGTGCAAACCACTATGCTATTGCGCTGTCTATGGAACCTTGGCGAGTAACTGCGTGCAGCTTGTAGATGGTACATACGGCTACTACTGTGTGATTTAAAAAAAATCATTTATGGGATGTGGGCATCACTGGTTAGGCCAGCATTTAATGCCCATCCCTAGTTGCCCTTCAGAAGGTGGTGATGAGTTGCCTTCTTGAACCACTGCAGTTTCGTCAGGTGTCGATACACCCACTGTCCTGTTAGGGAGGGAGTTCTAGGATTTTGAATCAGCAATAGTGAAGAACGACAATATGTTTCCAAGTCAGGGTGCTGAGTGACTTGGAGAGAAACTTCCAGGTGGTGGGGTTCCCAGGTGTCTGCTACTCTTGCCCTTCTAGATGGTAGTGGTTGTGCGTTTGGAAGGTGCTGTCTAAGGAATCTTTGTGAGTTACTGCAGTGCATCTAGTAGATGGTACACACGGCTGCCACTGTTCGTCGGTGGTGGAGAGTTTAAATGTTTATGGAAGGAGGAGCAATCAAGTGGGCTGCTTTGTCCTGGATGGTGTCGAGCTTCCTGAGTGTTGTTGGAGTGCACTCATCCAGGCAAGTGGAGAGTATTCCATTATGAAATGAAATGAAATTTGCTTATTGTCACGAGTAGGCTTCAAATGAAGTTACTGTGAAAAGCCCCTAGTCGTCACATTCCGGCGCCTGTTCGGGGAGGCTGTTACTCGGGGTGGCTGTTATGCTCCTGACTTGTTCCTTGTAGATGGTGGACAGGCTTTGGGGGGTTGGGAGGTGAGTTACTCGCCGTAGTATTCCTAACCTTTGACCTGCGCTGGTAGCCACAGTTTTAATGTGGCTTGTCCAGTTCAGTTTTTGATCAAGGGAACCCCCAGGATGTTGTTTGTGGAGGATTCAGTAATGGTAATGCCATTGAATGTCAAGTGGCGATGGTTAGATTCTCTCTTGTAGGAGATGGTCATTGCCTGGCACTTGTGTGGCGCAAATGTAACTTGCCACTTGTCAGCCCAAGCCTGGATATTACCCAGGTCATGCTGCATTTGGACACGGACTGCTTCATTATCTGAGGAGTCACGAATGGTGCTGAACATTGTGCAGTCCTCCAGAAACATCCCCGCTTCTGATCTTACGATGGAAGGGAGGTCATTGATGAAGCAGCTGAAAATGATTGGGCCTAGGACACTACCCTGAGGAACTCCAGCAGTGGTGTCCTGGAGCTGAGATGATTGACCTCCAACTACCACAACCATCTTCCTTTGTGCCAGGTATGATTCCAACCAGCGGACAGTTTTCCCCCTGATTCCCATTGCCTCCAGTTTAGCTAGGGCTCCTTGTTGCCGTACCTGGTCAAATGCTGGTCATGCTCACTTCACCTCTGGCATTCAGCTCTTTTGTCCATGTTTGAACCAAGGCTGTAATGAGGTCAGGAGCCGAGTGACCCTGGCAGAACCCAAACTGAGCATCCGTGAGCAGCTTATTGCTGAGTAAGTGCCGCTTAATAGCATTGTTGATGACTCCTTCCATCACTTTGTTGATTATGGAGAGTAGACTGATAGGGTGGTAATTATCTGGGTTAGATTTGTCCTGTTTCTTGTGTACAGGACAGACTCAGGCAATTTTCCACATTGCTGGGTAGATGCCAGTGTTGTAGCTGCACTGGAATAGCTTGGTTAGGGATGTGGCAAGTTCTGGAGCACAAGTCTTCAATACTATTGCTGGGATATGGTCAGGGCCCAGAGCCTTTTCAGTATCCAGTACCTTCAACCGTTTCTTGATATCATGTGGAGTGAAGACTGACACCTGTGATGCTGGGGACTTCTGGAGGGACTGAGATGGATCATCCACTCGGCACTTCTGTCTGAAGATTGTTGTGAATACCTCAGCCTTGTCTTTTGCACATTTGTGTTGGGCTCTTCCAACTTTGGAACAAGCCCCCGGGTGTTAGTAAGGGGGACTTTGCAGTGTCGGCAGGGCTGGGTTTGCCATTGTTGTTTCCTGTGCCTGGTTCGATGCCGTGTGGTCCGTCCTGTTTCATTCCTTTTTTGTGGTGGTAGTGGAGGAAGTGAACGTTGGTGGAAGAGGTACCAGTCAATGTTGTTGGAGCTGCACTCATCCAGGCAAGTGGAGAATATTTCATCACACTCCTGACTTGTGCCTTGTAAATGGTGGGCAGGCTTTGGGGAGTCAGGAGGTGAGTTACCCGCCATTGGATTCCCAGCCTCTGACTTTACTCTATAAGTATTTATATGGCTAGTCCAGTTCAGTGTTGGTGGTGGAAGTAAAGTCAAGAAGGAAGTTGGGTAAATACTCGAATGGGGAAAGATTGTGGGGCTCCAAACAAGAGCAGGGATGTGTGCTTAATCACTGCACCAGGGACATGGTTCAATCCCCGGCTTGGGTCGCAGTCTGCATGTTCTTCCCGTGTCTGCGTGGGTTTCCCCCGGGTGCTCCGGTTTCCTCCCACAAATCCCGAAAGACACACTGTTAGGTGAATTGGACAATTGGACATTCTGAATTCTCCCTCTGTGTACCCAAACAGGTGCCGGAATGTGGTGACTAGGGGATTTCCACAGTAATTTCATTGCAGTGATAATATAAGCCTACTTGTGACACTAATAAAGATTATTATTAATTAGACCGCTCTTTCAAAGTGATGAATGATTCTATAAATCCAGTTTATGAAAAGCTTTATAAATGACATACAGTAAAGAGAGTGTGGAGCGAATCTGTTGGCCAGATTATGGTGGTGAGGAATCTCTTGGCTTGCCAGAGATGGGGGTAATTTAACATCCTGAATCATTACCGTCAATTAATTAATTTTCATAACTACTGATAGGGCCTGAAGCAGAGAGATCTGTTTGAAGTCAGTATTGATTGCAAAGTGCTTTCCCTCCCTAACAATTTTAAGAAACTCCTTATATAATGCCACTAAGTCTCCCTTTAAAAAATACCAAACTTCCTGGCACCAGTGTGGGAAATTCCACATCCCAGCTGTCTGGAAAATTACAGCTTGAAGAAGATAATTGTTGAAAAGGGCAGTTTTGCCTGCCATTTCTCGGTTTGGGGTAATGGAATGCATTTAAAAAAAATCTTTAATTGCAACCATAGCTAGTTGGCAAGCCTGACGGAGTTGTGGCATGGATACTTCTTGGTATACAGAGATGGAAAAGATTGAAATCATTGAGCCACAGAACTGTGAACATCCAGTATCTGGACATGACATAGGGGTTTTGAAATGTCTGTCCCTCTTTAATATTGTGTTGAGCACCTCGGAGAGTGCAACCTGATAGATGTAGAAAACTGCAATATTATCGCTCTTTCTGTGATGGCCATTTTCAAATGTTTGTAATGTTCTTTCAGATATTTTTTGTATTTTGGCAAAATATGAAAACAGTATCATTCAAAATCAGTGTGGACTCGGTTCTAAGAGAATGAGAGCTTTACAAATTCTGAAGTGTAGGAATCGTGGCATGCCCCCCATTCACTCGAAGCACGATCCTCCACACTGCAAATTGTTTTTAAAAATCTATTTATGGGATGTGAGTGTCGATGGCTGGGCTAGAGGGGCACGATTTAACCACCACGTTGAACCCGGTGTGGATCTGGATGCACCAGGTAAATTGGGGGAAGGTCAAAATTGCCAATCGTGCCGGCCACGAGCCAGTTTGTAATTTGCCCGGCCTACTCCTGATGGCGACTTCCAGATCTCGCCCAAAAATGGTGAGACTATCATTAACCCTCATTTGCATTCATTTCGATCTCCTTTGTGAGTTTGAAGATGAATTCAGCAGCCTCCCGGAAATTACCCGACTTCCCAGCGGGATGTTTCGTAGTCCTTTTCAAATATGGGAACTTGCTGCAACAGCTTCTGAGGGGAAGTGAGGAGGTGAGTAGCCATCCCATTTTCCAGCATGCAGCTCAGGGGCACCGGAACTGGTAACCTAGTGGTGTGGGATAGGGGACACTTCTCAGGGGGTTTGGTTGGCTGCTCAAGAATTCCAGGTCGGGGGTCACCTCAATACTGCACCTCTGACAGTGCAGCACTTCCTCAATACTGACCCTCTGACAGTGCAGCACTCCCTCAATACTGCACCTCTGACAGTGCAGCACTCCCTCAATACTGCACCTCTGACAGTGCAGCACTCCCTCAGTACTGGCCCTCTGACAGTGCAGCACTCCCTCAGTACTGACCCTCTGACAATGCAGCACTCCCTCAGTACTGACCCTCTGACAGTGCAGCACTCCCTCAGTACTGACCCTCTGACACTGCAGCACTCCCTCAGTACTGACCCTCTAACACTGCAGCACTCCCTCAATGCTGATTCTCTGACACCGCAGCACTCCCTCAGTGCTGATTCTCTGACACTGCAGCACTCCCTCAGTGCTGATTCTCTGACAGTACAGCACTCCCTCAGTACTGACCCTCTGACAGTGCAGCACTCCCTCAGTACTGACCCTCTGACAGTGTAGCACTCCCTCAGTACTGACCCTCTGACAGTGCAGCACTCCCTCAGTACTGACCCTCTGACAGTGCAGCACTCCCTCAGTACTGACCCTCTGACAGTGCAGCACTCCCTCAGTACTGACCCTCTGACAGTGCAGCACTCCCTCAGTACTGACCCTCTGACAGTGCAGCACTCCCTCAGTACTGACCCTCTGACAGTGCAGCACTCCCTCAGTGCTGATTCTCTGACACTGTTGATTTTGTGCTTAAATCTCTTGGGGAGAGACTTGATTCCACAACCATTCGATTCAAAAGAGAGGGTGCTGCTCGTGCACAACGTTCAGCCCAATTGCTCTGAACGTGGGACTATCAAGTGAGAGAGAAACAGAATAGAGTTTCAAGTGCAGTTTTAGGAATAGTTCAGAAGAAGAGTGTTAGGGTCTCAAGGTTAACTCTGTTTCTCTGCCCTCAGGCACTGCCAGAACTGCTGAGATTTTCCAACATTGTCTGTTTTTATTTCAGATGTCCAGCATCTGCAGCATTTTGATTTTATTACCCAGGGAGAGACTTGGAGGGTGCGGGGGATGTGCCAGGAAAGTATGTGTGTGTCGACCCTGCAAAGCAGGCCCTCGTTTTAATAAAAGAGTGTAGACTTTCACCCAGCAGGCTGTGAGCAGCTTGCTGCCAGGTTTGGGCAGTTAAAATCCAGCTGTTGTTCCATGTGGGTCACAGTTTTAAGTGACTGGGGATATAAATTGTGAATAGAGGTTGGATTATAACAAAAGCTGGAATCTGACGGTGTGTTGAGTCTGTGTGTTTCTAGAACCTTCTGTTTTCATTCCTGATCGAATTCAGAAGCCTTTTGGTCGCTATTTGCACTTGGTCAACACTCTCCCGTTTGAAGACAAGTCGTATTTGCGGCGGGGGTGACTTCCGGAGCATAAATTGAGGAACAGACTGATGTGTTAGGCAGGCTGGGTCAATGTGGGCTGCACTTGATGCAGTGTAGCGAGAGACAGACCTCCAACACTTGATAAGATGCAACACGATTTTATTTAATGTCTTAACTACTATACATGTTCAACTGTGGGTCGACACTATGCTGACTTGACTGGAGACCTAGTACTAGCCTGACCAGACTTACTAGCTACCGCATGGTGTTTGCACTGGCTAGGTCATGGACTCTGACTGTCTCAGTGGTTGGGTCCAGAGAGAGCAGGAAACCTAGTGCCCTCTGGCTTTATAGTGGCCGTGTCCTGTCTGGTGATTGGCTGCTCTGTTCTGTGTGCTTACTGGTCATCCTGTGTGTCAATCACTGCCTGTCTGCACTCCATTATATACATAGATGTATATTATGACATCTCCCCCCCTTTTTTTTTAGATAATAAATATTAAGGTGCGTGTGCGTGGGGATGTGGAGATGTGCGTGACTATATACAGAATGTGCTAAAATGAACTTATACATACGAAGATGTCGCTATTGCAGATATAGGGCAGATGAAACGGTAAAACGATATTCACAGATCCAAAACGATGAAGTAACAAGATGTGCAAAAGTTCAGTCTATAAATTTAGTCTTTGTGGTGGGCGACAAATTCTTGTTGATCCCTGCAAGGATGGATCAGGGGCCGCCTGTACTTGGATAGGCGGGACCGCTGCCAATGTAGTGGTCGCAGGGGTTGGCAGGAATGCTGGTTGATCGGTGGCCTCGTGGTAGGGATCGTCTGGAGGAAGCATTGTGGGTGGCGGGCATTTCGGTCAGGTGTCGGATGTGGAACTCTGCGTAGTGCCCGTCTGTTGCATCGTAGCAAGGAGCCATCAGCCATGCGGATGAGGAACAATCTTGGGGCCACTTGCTTGACCACCACAGCTGTGGCTGACCAGCCACCGTCAGGCAACTGTACACGAGCACGATCAGTTGGGACCAGCTCGGGTAGCTCCGTGGCATGAGCATCATATGCTGATTTCTGTTGGGCCCGAGACTGCTGCATCTTCTGTACGACCGTGAGGTGGTCAAGGTCTGGAACATGGATGGCTGGAACTGTGGTCCTCAGAGTGCGATTCATGAGCATCTGTGCTGGAGACAACCCAGTGGGCAGTGGGGTTGCTCTGTATGCCAGCATTGCCAGGTTGAAGTCGGAGCCTGAGTCTGCAGCCTTGCATAGCAACCTCTTATCAATATGGACCCTTTTTCAGCCTTCCCGTTTGTTTGCGGGTAGGGGGGGCTGGAGGTTACGTGACGGAAGTTGTAGGACCGTGCAAAATCAGACCATTCCTGGCTGTAAAAATAGGGACCGTTGTCATACATCACCGTGAGCGGTATCCCATGCCTGGCGAACGTTTCTTTGCAGGCTTTAATCACTGCCTTCGACGTGAGGTCGGGCAGTTTCACCACTTCTGGGTAACTGGAGAAGTAGTCGACCAGGAGGACATAGTCACGCCCCTTGGCATGGAAAAGGTCGACACCGACTTTGGACCATGGAGAGGTCACTATCTCATGTTGCTGCAAAGTTTCTTTGGGTTGGGCCGGCTGAAATTTCTGACATGTAGGGCAGTTGAGGACCGTGTTGGCAACGTCCTGGCTGATGCCCGGCCAATAGACTGCCTCCCGAGCTTTACGTCGGCATTTCTCGACCCCCAGGTGACCCTCATGGAGTTGGCCGAGCACCATAGCTCGCATGCTCTGAGGAATCACGATCCTGTCGAGCTTCATGAGGATGCCGTCCACCACCGTCAGGTCATCCTTGACGTTGTAGAACTGGGGACATTGTCCCTTCTGCCAGCCATTTGTAAGGTGCTGCATCACTCGGTGTAGCAGAGGATCCTTGGCCATTTCCTTGCGAATTTGGATAATCCTCTCATCAGAGGCCGGAAGGTTGGTGGCACACAATTGCACCTGCGCGTCGATGTGGCAGATGTAGTCAGTTTGTTCACACGGTGTGGTAATGGACCTGAAAGGGCATCTGCAACAATGAGTTCTTTGCCTGGCATGTAGACAAGTTCAAAGTCATAGCGGCGCAGCTTGAGAAGGATTCACTGTAACCGAGGAGTCATGTCATTTAAATCCTTCTGGATAATGTGGACTAATGGCCTGTGGTCCGTCTCTACTGTGAATTTTAACAGGCCATAAATATAGTCGTGAAACTTGACTATTCCCGTTAGGAGGCCCAGGCATTCCTTCTCAATCTGAGCGTACCGTTGCTCAGTGGGCGTCATGGCTCTGGAGGCATACGCAACTGGAGCCCAGGACGAGGAGACATCCCGTTGGAGGAGCGCCGCCCCAATACCATCCTGGCTTGCGTCAGTGGATATGTTGGTCTCCTTGGTTGGGTCGAAGATCGCCAGAACCGGGGTTGTGGTGAGCTTCTCCCTCAGCTCACGCCATTCCTTTTCATGCGCGGGCAGCCACTGGAATTCCGTCAACTTTTTGACGAGATGGCGGAGGGCTGTGGTGGGAACAATTGCACCTGTGCGTCGATGTGGCAGGTGAAGTCAGTTTGTTCACACGGTGTGGTAATGGACCTGGAAAGGCCATATTGGGAATGAATTTCCCAAGGTTGTTGACCATCCCTAGAAAGCGGAGGACCGCCTTCTTGTCCTCTGGGGTCTTCATGCCGTTGATCGCCGAAACCTTGTCAGCATCTGGCCGCACGCCTTGCTGCGAGATGTGGTCACCAAGGAATTTGATGTCTGATTGACCAAATGAGCACTTGGCCCTGTTGAGCTGGAGACCATGCTCATGGATTCTGTGGAATACCTGCTTGAGGTGAGCGATGTGTTCTTGGGGAGTTATGGACCAGATTATGACATCGTCAACATACACTCGCACCCCCTCGATACCCTCCATCATCTGCTCCATGATGCGGTGAAATACCTCTGAGGCAGAGATGATGCCAAAGGGCATCCAGTTGTAGCAGTAGCGACCGAACGGGGTATTGAATGTGCACAGCTTGCGACTGTACGCATCCAGCTGTATTTGCCAGAGCCCCTTGGAGGCGTCCAGCTTCGTAAAGAATTTGCCATGAGCCATCTCGCTGGTCAACTCTTCTCGTTTTGGTATCGGGTAATGCTCCCACATGATGTTGCGGTTTAGATCCTTGGGGTCGATGCAGATCCGAAGCTCCCCTGACGGCTTCTTGACGCAGACCGTGGAGCTGACCCAGTCTGTGGGTTCTGTGACCTTTGATATGATGCCCTGGTCCTGGAGGTCCTGTAATTGCTGCTTGAGGCGATCCTTGAGGGGTGCCGGCACCCGGCGTGGTGCATGAATGACAGGGGTGGCGTTTGGTTTGAGCAGGATTTTGTATCAGTATGGGAGCGCGCCCATTCCGTCGAACACGCTGTGATACTGCGTGATGATGTCATAACTTCCAGGCTGAAATTGTTCATCAGGTGAGGCCGTCGCCTGTGACGATGACATGGTGTGGACTCGCTGAACCAGTATCAGGAGTTTGCAGGCCCGAGCACTGAGCAGGGACGCTCTGTCAGGCCTGAGCACTGAGCAGGGATGCTCTGTCAGGCCTGAGCACTCAGCAGGGATGCTCTGTCAGGCCTGAGCACTCAGCAGGGATGCTCTGTCAGGCCCGAGCACTCAGCAGGGATGCTCTGTCAGGTCCTACGATCTCAAACCACAGCGTCGCTTTAATTGACTTATTGGACACTCCGAGTTGGCACGAGCCACTGGCAGCTATGGCATTGCCATTGTAGTCAAGGAGCTGGCAGGCCGGTGGAAGAATACTTGGTCTGACCCGGATGGTGTTGAGATCGGATTTCGAGATGAGGTTCGCCGATACGCCGGTGTCCAGTTTGAACCGGATACGAGCCTTGTTAACTGTGAGGACAGCACACCATTCGTCATCAGGATCCACGCTGAGGATCGGGAGGTGCTTCACTATCTTGGAGAAAGGCAGCGCATGTTTCGTAATGATGCCCTCCTGGTATGGGGATTTGAGGCACTCAGCATCAGGATCTGTTTGGCTGTCGGGGTCGGAGTCTGGCATGCCTTGTTGTTTTGAATGGACACTTCTGCGCCGTGGCTGGGATCGCTGGCTGCTGGGCAGTGGAGCAGATCTGCAAAGGGCTGCGTAGTGGCCAAGCTTGCCACACTGTAGACACCGTCGTGATTTTGCGGGACATTGCCGCTTTTAATGGGCAGAGCCACAATTCGGACACATCATGACGCCAACGTCAGCACGTTCCGTGCGTCATCGCGCATGCGCAGTGCGGTTGAACGACGCACGCACCTGCGCAGTCTGGTCGTCTGTCTCGCCGTCCCCTCGGTCATGGCGCGCATGCGCAGGGGCCCGGGAAAATAGCGCAAAATGGCCACTCTCGTCGATACTTAGGCCCTGCATTTGTGCGATAGCCTGCACCCGTTCCGCCTCGTAGGAGGCTAGCTTTGCATTCTCTGCCGCCCTGATGTGGGAGTACCGGTTTTTAGCATGCTCGTGGACAACGCACGTTTCGATGGCGATGGTGAGGGTGAGCTGCTTGACTTTCAGGAGCTGCTGGCGAAGGGAGTCGGAGTGGACCCCGAAAATGATCTGATCCCGGATCATGGAATCAGCTGTCGAGTCATAGTTACATGACTGCGCTAGGATGCAGAGATGGGTCAAAATGGACTGAAAAGGTTCATCCTTACCCTGAAGCCTCTGCTGGAAAACGTACCGTTCAAAGCTCTCATTCACCTCAATGTCACAGTGGCTGTCGAATTTCAGCAGGACTGTTTTAAATTTAATCTTGTCTTCGCCTTCAGCGAATGTAAGGGAGTTGTAGATGTGGATGGCGTGGTCCCCGGCTGTGGAGAGGAATAGTGCGATCTTCCTGGCATCCGATGCGGCCTCGAGGTCGGTGGCTTCGATAAGGTAACAAAAACTCACCCCAACCAACCCAGGCGGCATTTCCCCTGACCTCCTCTCCTGTCACCGGGCATTAATTGGGAATATCTCACTTTTCCTCATGTTAAGCTTGTAAAAGCTTGGCCTGAAAAGTGGTTAAACTCCCCCAAAATCCCCATGATCCCGTTGAAGCTCCCGTCTGGCTCTGAAATGTACAGCAGGAGACCACCTGCATACAAAGACACTCGGTGCTCCATTCCCCCCCACCAGCCGGCTCAATACCCATCCACCCCCTCGAGCCACTAAGAGCCATTGCTGATGGCTCAATTGCCAGGGCAAAGAGCACCAGGGAGGGTAAACATTCCTGCCTTGTCCCCAGATGTAACCCAAAATAATCTGAACTGGCCTTGTTCGTCCGAACACTCACCTCAGGTGGCAAACCTAGCAGCCGAACCCAATCCACAAATCCCTGCCCAAACCCGAACTGTCCCAGCAACTGGAATAAGTGCGTCCACTGCACCGATCAAAAGCTTTCTCCGCCCTCTGAAGGCTTCATAATTACATTAAGTAACCTCCGGACATTTGCCGACAGTTGTTGCCCTTTCACAAATCCCGTCTGGTCCTCTCCTATCACCTTGGCGCATAATCCTTGATCCGAATTGCCAGCACATTCGCCAACAACTTTGCACCTACATTAAACATTGAGATTGGGCTGTATGATCCACCCTGCTCCGGGTCCTTGTCTTTCTTTAAGATAAGCAATGTCGAAGCCTGAGACAGTGTGGGGGGCAGCTCTCCCGTCTCCATCAACTCATTACACATCTCGACTAAGAGGACCCCAGCTCTAACCCAAACTTCTTATCGGACACGACTGGGAACCCATCCGGACCCGGGGCCTTCCCCGCCTGCATTGACCCCATACAGTCCATCACCTCCCTCAACCCGATTTGCGGCCCCCAGCCCCTAAACCAGCACCTCCTCCACCCTCAAACTCCAGCCTATCCAAAAACCACCTCATCCCTTAATCCCCCGCCAGAGACTCCGAACTATATAATTTCCGGTAAAAAGCCTCAAAAACTTTGTTCACCATCTCAGGCTCCATTGTACCCCTATTGTCACTCATCCACACAATCTTCCTTGCTGCCTCCTTCGTCCTCAGCTGGTGCGCAAGCATCCTGCTGGATTTCTCCTTGTACCCATACATCGCCCCTCTGGCTTGATGCAATTGCCCCATCGGTCCAAACTCCATCTGAAGCCTCTGACTCTCCTTTAGTTGCATCTCCTCAGGTGCCGCCAAGTACCTCCGGTCCATACTCAGAATGGCCTCCACCAACCTCAACCTCTCTGCCTGCTCCACCTTCTCCCTATTCGCCTGAATCAAGATAAGCTCCCCCCTTACCACTGCCTTCAGTGCCTCCCAAAGCGTAGAGCCCCTGTCTTATTCTGCTCCCATGTAGTTCCGGATGGCCACCTTCACCCTTTTGCAAACCCCCTTATCTGCCAATAACTCCACATCCAACCTCCATTGCGGCCGCTAGGCATAGCCCTTTGCCACCCACTTTGCAAGTCCACCCAATGCGGTGCATGATCTGAAAACATACTCCAGTCCAGCCACCTCCACCACTGGCGCCTTATCTAAGACAAAGAAATCAATCCAGGAGTATATCCGGTGCATGTGCGAAAAATATGAAAATTCCTTCGCCTTTGGCCCCTTGAACCGCTATGGATCCTCCCCCCCATTGCTCCATAAACCCCGACACTCACCATCACAAACATGCCCCCCAGGTCAGTCACTACACACCCCACCTCAAAAGCCACCCTCTTCTTGATCAGCACCACCACCACCCTTGTTTTCATGTCCAATCCCGAGTGGAATATCTGCCCCACCCATTCCTTCCTCAGCCGTCTGATCCCCCAACAATCAGGTGCTTCTCCTGAAGAAACACAACGTCCGCCTTCAAATGTCTTAATTACGTGAAAACATGAGACCTTTAACCGGGCCATTCAAACCCTGAATGTTCCATATAATCAACCGGGTCGGAGGGCTCCCCACCCTCGCTGATCAGCCATAACCCCCCTTTAACCAGCTCCCCCAGGTCCACGCTTCATTCAAACGTCACCCTTTCCTTGTAGAGGGCTGCCTTGATCTGATTGAACCCGGCCTGCCTCTTAGCCATCTCCGCATCATAGTCCTGGTACATCCTCAGCACGTTCCCTTCCCAGGTGCACTTTTTGTCTCCTTCGCCCATCTCAGAATCTTCTTCTTCTGGAGAAAACGATGCAAGCGCATGACCATCGCCTTTGGCTGCTCCCCCGCCTTTGGCCTCCTCCTCAATGCGCTGTGCGCTCGATCCACCTTGGGGAAGTGGGGGGATGTGGGGGGGGAATGGAGGATGGCTGGGGAGGAGGGATTGGGGGGGGAGTGGGGAGGGTCAAAGACCGCTTTTCCCACCAACATCTTGAACATATTCACTACGCACTTTGTGGCCTGCGTTCCCTCGATCACTTCAGGCAGCCCAGCAATCCGGAGGTTCTGCCTCCTGGAGTGATTCTCCGGGCCTTCCAGCTTCTCCCTCAGCCTTTTGGCTCTCCGCCATGAGCACCATCTCTGCCTCCAATGAGACCATCTGGTTCTCATGTTCCACCGCCGACTGCTCCACCTTCTGGAGCGCCGAACTCTGCACCTCCAGCCTCTTCTCCACTCGCTCAATAGCCACCCTGAGCGGCTCCACCACCTGAGCCTGGTCCTTTGAGGCCTCTTGACTCTGCTGCTGAAACTAAGCCTTCCAGAAGTGAGGGCTTCTTGAAGTCTCTGATTAGCTTCCTCATGGTTCATAATACTTCAACATTTGAGTGAGGGCAAAAAGCTTTGTTTTTGTTAGGATATCATGTTCGGCACAAGCTTGGAGGGCCGAAGGGCCTGTTCCTGTGCTGTACTTTTTGTTGTTTGTTGTTCTGAGAAGTCCACCAGTTGCTTAGTAAACCACTGGGCGGACAGCAAATCTCCAGGGCCCTCCACCAGCTTTCCTTCTGTCACAGTTTGATAAACCTCCCGGCCAGACTGCTGCCTCTTCCTCGTTACACTCCTTGTCTGATACTCCATTACTCGGCCCCACCAGGGAAGCACGGTAGCATAGTGGTTAGCACTATGGCTTCACAGCGCCAGGGTCCCAGGTTCCATTCCTGCTTGGGTCACTGTCTGTGCGGAGTCTGCACGTTCTCCCCGTGTCAACGTGGGTTTCCTCCGGGTGCTCCGGTTTCCTCCCACAGTCCAAAGACGTGCAGGTTAGGTGGATTGGCCATGATAAATTGCCCTTAGGTTAGATGGGGTTCGCTTGGTTACAGGAATAGGGTGGAGGTGTGGGCTTAAGTAGGGTGCTCTTTCCAAAAGCCGGTTCAGACTCGATGGGCCGAATGGCCTCCTGTACTGTAAATTCTATGTCTATGTCTATATCTGTCAGTACCCATGTACCTCACACCAGCAAACAGCCCCTAAATTGGTTGAAAAGGTACCAAACAATTCCGCCTTGAGCCAGAGCAACCAGATGTGCGACCACTCACTCCATGGCCGCCTCCGGAAGTCCACTGGAGGGCTGGCCGATTTAAAACAATGCGCAAAGGGTGTTGAAGGAGCAATGAGAAATATTTTTAGCCAAAAGGTTGCTTCAATAGACTTTAAAAAGACATGGGGCGGAATTCTCCGACCCCCCGGCGAGTCGGAGAATCGCCCAGGGCCGGCGTCAATCCCGTCCCCGCCGTGTCCCGAATTCTCCGCCCCCCGAGATTCGGCGGGGGCGGGAATCGCGCCGTACCGGTCGGCGGGCTCCCCGCGGCGATTCTCCGGCCCGCGATGGGCCGAAGTCCCGTCGCTGACAGGCCTCTCCCGCCGGCGTGGTTTAAACCACCTACCTGACCGGCGGGATTGGCGGCGCAGGCTGGCTCCGGGGTCCGCGATCTGACCCCGGGGGGTGCCCCCACGGTGGCCTGGCCCGCGATCGGGGCCCACAGATCGGCGGGCAGGCCTGTGCCGTGGGGGCACTCTTTTTATTCTGCCTCCGCCATGCAGAGAAGTGCAAAGTGGCTCACTTTGGGAGGAAGAACTTGAACAGATAACATAAAATAAAGGGTACAATTCTAAAGGGGGTGCAGGAGCAGAGCGACCTGGGTGTAGATGTACAAAGACCATTGAAGGTGGCAGGACAGGTTCATAAATTATATAGTATCCCAGGCTTTGTTAATCGGGGCAGAGAGTACAGGAGCAGGGAGGTTATGCTGCATTGATACAAGGCACTAGTTAGATCTCTAGTTAGCTGGAGTATTGTGCACAGCTTTGGGCCATACTTTAGGAAGGATGTGAACACATTGGAGAGAGTGCAGAAGGTGTTTACAAGAATGATTCCAGGGGTGAGAAACTTCAGTTATGAGGAAAGATTGGAGAAGCTGGGACTGTTTTCCTTGGGGGATAGAAAGTTGAGCGGAGATTTGATTGAGGTGCTCAAAGTCGTGAGTCGTCTGGATGAAACAGATAGGGAGAAACTAGTCCCATTGGTGGAAGGATCGAGAACCAGAGGGCACAGAAACAATGGCAACATGAGGAGAAACATCTTCACACAGCGAGTGATTAGGATCGAGAACGTAGGGCGCCATTTACTGGCCAAGTCCCACCGGATTCGGGAGGGGACGCGGCTGGTAGATTCTGCGAGAGGCTCTCTTCTGGGATTCCTGACGGTCGCTATGCCTTGTGAGATCTGACGGGATCTCGCGAAACTTCGCGATCTGGATCCTGCCCACAATGGGTGGGATCCAGACTTGCACAGTTAAGTGAGCTTAAAAGCTCACTTAACTCTGCCGATGCCAAATTGAACCGGCTCCCGGGATCTACCGGCATCGTACAGGAGACCCAACCAGGCGCCGTTTAGCACTGGTCCCCACAAACTGGGACCAGGCTGATCAGCACTTGGGGTGAGGGGGTCTCCAAGGCAATCGGACGTCCCCGGATGGTTGGTATCTGGACAGGGTGGTACCCTAGTACTGCTTATGTCAGCTGGACACTCTGACAGTGCCACCTTGGCATTTTGCCTGCGCCAAGGATCGGGCCCAGGGGTGCTCTGCCCGTATGCGGTGAGCTGCAGGGGGCACCCCCAAAAAGGTGAGTTGGGTCATTGTGGGGGAGGGGGGATCACATTGGAGGGTCAAGAGGTTGAGGGGCATTCACAAATGGCGGAGTGGAGCTCCTCAGTGCAGGAAATGCAACTGAGTTGCGTCTTGGGGGGGGGGGGGGGGGGGGGGGGGGGCGTTCCCTGCTGAAGCCCAAAGGAAACACAGAGTGCTATTAGATAGCGTGGTTGTTTCCAATACTCCAAGTGCCAGGGACGACCTCATTAATCCTGCTCGGAACTGACTCTTTTCTTTCATTAGATTTCACTCGTACTGTCGATTAGTGTAGTGGAGGCAGGTTCACACAGCGAGTGGTTAGGATCTGGAATGTACTGTCTGAGAGTGTGGTGGAAGCAGATTCACACAGCGAGTGGTTAGGATCTGGAATGTACTGTCTGAGAGTATGGTGGAGGCTGGTTCACACAGCGAGTGGTTAGGATCTGGAATCACTGTCTGAGAGTGTGGTGGAGGCAGGTTCACACAGCGAGTGGTTAGGATCTGGAATGTACTGTCTGAGAGTGTGGTGGAGGCAGGTTCAATCGGAGCTTTCAAAAGGGAACTGGAATATTTGAAAAGAGAGATTTTGGAGGGTTACATGGAAAGGGAAAGGGAGAGGGACTAGGGGAGTTGTTCTCGAAGAGAGATGGTGGAGACACAATGGGTTGAATGGTCTGTGCAGTAATTATTGTATGAAGCACGATTCCTTCATGAAAGTGTGCTTTCAAAACAAAGTGAATGATGGCAGAAAGTGAGAGATGTGAGCACATTATTGCCAAAAGATGAGGACATCACTGCACACAACTCCACAAAAGCAAGAAGACTGACCCAAGATGGAGGCACATTTCCTGCTGTTCACAAAGTGCTGCACATGTCCAGTATGGTAACTTTGTGCTATTCAACTCCACACATCCGAATATTTTCACAGGGTGTTCGGTTTGTAACGTCTGGAAGCACCTTCCCTTTGTCAGTTCCAGCAGCATTTATAGAGCTGCTGCAATCCATTAAAACTGTCCTGATTCTGGAACAGTGAAACTTCCTCAGTGTGGTAATCGTCATCAGATTGCCATTCCATACCCACTTTCCTAGAGCAAATTTATTCAGTGCCTGTCTCTCCTGACCTGCCGGACTCAGGCTGGACAAGGTCAGGGTAGCATGCTGGGTCCCTGGGTCTAGCGTCAGAGTCCAAAAGATTCGGAGCGAAGAAGGACACGCACCCTTTTTACATCGCTAGTTATCAGAAAGCAGGTGAGTTTAAAGGCCCCATTGAAAATAACAGGCCAGCAAGAAGGTAAATAGACAAGATTTTTTTTGGGGGGGTTATGTGTGTGAGGTGTTGGATATACCATGGGGGGAGGGGGGTTGTCCCATGCAGGGCTTGATCTGGTTTCAAACAGTTACGCTGAAATTAAAGAAGTGCTTTTATTTCTTTAACTCTTTCAGAGTAACTTTTGGTGTAAAACTAGCAGAACTGTTTGATTTAAATCACATTATCGGATGTTTCCCGGCCCAGTGCAGTTGTCCTGGGGCAGTTAACACTTCTGGACAATCGGCGGATAAACCCTTACCTGGGAACCTCTGAGAGAGATCCTTCAGCGTATGCTTGGGGTACCCCCCCAATCCGACACAGAGGCGCCTGGAAGTTAGGGGAACATTTCAAAAGGACAATTTTCAGCATGTTGGATTGTGCCCATGTAAACAATGTTAAATCATCAAATCAGACAACAGAGAGTCTCTTGGTGTGTGAGGGCAGTGTTGTCAGCTTGGATACGTTGAGTAGCCAATAGTGAGAGGAGAGGGGATAGCAGACGTAAGGTAGTTGTAAACAGCAGGTCACATGTGAAAACTCCAGCAGTACACCCTGCCCTACTTTTGGATGAAATATTAAACCAAGACCCCAATTTATCCCTCAGTTGGAATGTTGAAGATCCCATGACACTATTCGAAGAAGAGCAAGGGAATTCTCCCTGTCAATATTCATGCCGGATTCAACATCACAAAAACAGTTTAGCTGCGCAGTTAGCTCATTAGTCTTTGTGGGAGCTTGCTGTGCACAATTGGGCTGCCCTATTTGCTACGTTACAACGATGGCAACAATTGAGAAATGTATCATTGGTTTGTAAGAGGCTTTTGGATGTTCTGAGTTTGGGAAAGGTGTTATACTGAACCTGTTGCCTGGTCGGTGGGTGGTGTGTCGCTCAACTACCAAGGTGTTTGTCTGAGGTGACTATTTAGAGTCATAGAGTCACAGAATCATAGAATCATACAGGACAGAAAAGGACCTTCGGCCCATCCATCTGTGCTGGTCAGACACAACCAACTAACTATTGTGATCCCATTTTCCAGCACTTGGCCCATAACCTTGTATAGCCCTGGAATTGCAAGTACACATCTAAATACTTCTTAAATGTTATAAGGGTCTCTGCCTCCATCACCCTTTCAGGCAGCGAGTTCCAGACTCCCACCACCCTCTGGGTGAAAAGGTTTTTCCTCACACCCCCTCTAAACCTCCTGCCCCTTACCTTAAATCTATGCCCCCTGTTCATTTATCATTCTACCAAAGGGTTTGTTCCTGTCTACTCTATTTATACTCCTCATAATTTTATACATCATGTCTCCCCTCAGTCTCCTCTGCTCCAAGGAAAGCAATCCAAGTCTATCCAATCTCTCTTCATAACTAACACTCTCGAGCCCAGGCAACAACCTGGTCTCTCTGTGTGTAATGCTACTCAAACTCACATAGCAGTGCTGTGATGAAGTATTAGAAAGTGAAACACGGGGACCGGGATTTTCCGGCCACAGAGGCGGCTCGCCATTGGGCGACGGAGGCGGCTCGCCATTGGGCGACGGAGGCGGCTCATCATTGGGCGACGGAGGCGGCTCGCCATTGGGCAATGGAGGCGGCTCGCCATTGGGTGACAGAGGCGGCTTGCCATTGGGTGACAGAGGCGGCTTGCCATTGGGTGACAGAGGCGGCTTACCATTGGGTGACGGAGGCGGCTTGCCATTGGGTGACGGAGGCGGCTTGCCATTGGGTGACGGAGGCGGCTTGCCATTGGGTGACGGAGGCGGCTTGCCATTGGGTGACGGAGGCGGCTTGCCATTGGGCGACGGAGGCGGCTTGCCATTGGGCGACGGAGGCGGCTTGCCATTGGGCGACGGAGGCAGCTCGCCATTGGGTGACGGAGGCGGCTTGCCATTGGGTGACGGAGGGGCTCGCCATTGGCCGCCGGTGGGATCTTGTTGTCCCACCAAAGTCATCAGTGGCAATTAGCATTGTTCGCTGGCCGTGCCACCAGGGAACCCGCCATGAGGATGATGGGACACCTTTGGTGGAACTGGAAGATCCCGCCGGCAGCAAGGACCGGAAAATTCAGCCCAGTGGATTCACTTTGGGAGCTCGGTTTATGTCCATCACATTTCCTCCCTGGCTCTTACCCCACCGCGTCGTCGCTCTCCACTCCTCTCCAGCCCCATCCCCTCCACACTGGTTGGCACACCAATGTGATTATACAGTCAGATAGCTGTTGTTGACGGAAGTGAGGGAATCCATTCCAGTTAAGACTACTCTTTTTATTTGAGGGATTTCCTGACATAGCGCTTACAGAGCATGGAAATTGTGAGACAAAGGAAGGTCACAGTTCATCTCATTTCCCTTCCACCATCCTGCAAGTCACATGATAAAGCAATGGTAGAGCTGTTGATGAGCCATAGCGCTGAATCTCTCTTAATGCACAACAGATTCAGACATAATGTCATGAAAATCCAAGCAGTGGGGAGGTTTGGAATGTCCCCTTCCAAGTTTGGTACACAGTGGGAGGGGGGGGGGGGGGGGGGGGGGGGTGCAAATGTGCATTTATATGGTGCCTGTCACAACCTCAGCATATTACAAAGAACTGCACAGCCAACTAAGTACATTATAATGATGTGTAGTCAATGCAGCAACCAATTTGGACACAGCGTGATCCAATATCTATGTCTCAAATTACTGAACTCAAAATATTATTTTCTGATTCTCTGAAAGAATTTGGTCACTGTTGCAGCATTACCCACGAGCAGGTGCTTTAAGAGGTGCTGCACGTCAATAATCAGTTCTCCCCATAATCTCCTTCGCTCCAAGGAGAACAACCTCAATTTCTTCAAAGTAACCTTGTCGGTAAATTCCCTCATCCCTGGAACCATCCTGGGAAATCTTCCTCTGCATCCTCTCAAGGACCCTCACATCCTTCTTTAAGTGGGGTGGCCAGATCTGAATACTTTACTCCAGTTGGGGATTAACCAGAGTTTTCTAAAAGTTCAGAATAACTTCCCTGTTTATGTTATCAGTGCCTTTATTTATGAAGCCCAAGATCCCACATGCTTTGCTCATCACGCTATCAATTCAAAGAAGATGGCACCAGAGTGTGGCAACACTCTGCGAGTTCTCACCCACAGATTCTCTTCCTACATCTCTCATAACCGTACTTTATTGTATGTCCTATTTTTTTTCATGCATGGAACGATCTGCCTGGATTGTACGCAGAACAATACATTTCACTGTACCTCGGTACATATGACAATACATCTAAATTTAACATGAACGCCCAGGTCTCCCTGTCCCTATAAACTCCTCAGAAAGACTATGAACTCAATTTTACCTCTCCCTGATCCTTCTGCCACAATGCATCACCTCACATTTTACTGTATGAAATTCTATTGGCCCATTCCGCCAGCCTGTTTATGTCCTGTTGTAGGTGATTCATATTAACTCTATTTGCCACTCCATGTTAGATATCAAATATTGAAACTTTACTCTCTGATTCCGGGTTATTTCTATATGTCTGAAAAAAGCAGTAGTCTCTACTCTGACCCTTGGGGGGGGGGGGGGGGGGGGAGACCATCCTCTCGTGTGAAAAGTGACCATTGGAGCTCGTGGACTAAATTCTTTGCCTCGCACTGTTGGTTGCAGAGTTCTCGATAAGGCGGAGAATCCAGCAATTGTGCAGAAAACAAGATCAGCGTTGGGTGAATGAAACAGAATTAAATGCTTTCCAATCACCTCCCTTCACGCTTGAGTGATTTTGAAGTGGTCAGCTGAAAATTGACAGCATTTAACTCTGAAGTGGTCCAGGAGCTGTTAATCAAAACTTGATGTTTATAAACATTGCGGTTAGAGTTACTCAACCATGAAGGAAGATGAATGGAACAATGCTGACAGCTGGAATGTGTGGAAGCTGTTAATTACAGTATAATAAAATCAATATCAAAGAGAAATGAATGAATGGCTTGCAGAAGATCTGAGTGGAATTAAACCCAGCTGACTGATTTTCTCTTTCCAGGAATTTACAGGTGCTGCTTCCTGTGTCTGAGCCAGCAGCTGTGATACCCAGGTGAATGTTAAAGCAGAGTTTTTCTTTCACTGCCGCTGTCCGGACTGCTCTCTAGCTTCCAGACAGGGGCATCTCTTTTGGGGGGGGGGGGGGGGGGGGGTTGTGGGGGAAGGGGAGAAGTGTCCTTATTTAAGGGTCTCTTTATTTAGGGGTCTGTGGAGGGGTCTCTTTATTCAGGGGTTCTCTGTAGGGGGAGGGGGTGCGAACCCAGAAAATGCAGGGGTGGGGGGCTGAATGGTGCTGCAGGGGGGAGGTGGTGGACAGCCCTGGGACCATGCTATCAGGTTGCCCGGTCAAAATGGCGGCCTGATAGCAGGGTTCCCCTGGGAACCCCTTGCAATCCTCACCGAAATAAATGCAGAAATTTGCATAGCTAAGGATTGAGAATCGGGAGCACAAATCAGGTGCAATTGAGCTCTGGCGTGGGAACAGATCGGGTGAGATTCTCTGACACATGATGCTGCAAAGGCGACTCGCGTGATTTCCCATTGAAACCACTTCAAACCACCGGGAAACCCACGGGCAGGGGTGCGCTGCAGGCAGGAAAAGTGAATCGCAGCGACAGGAGAATTCCGATCAAGGTCCACGATAAGGTTTGCTCCCAGCGGCATGCAAATCCCTCCTCAACATCTCCATTTTATTCTGAGGACAGTGAGACCAGGGCAATGGCAGTGACCCAGTGAAGGCTGTCAGAAGGTTCAGAGGGTTGTGAACACTTGTTTTGCTCAAAGTCATTTTAAGTGAATTTGTGGAAATGTTCATTCCTCATTTCTATGTTTTGTACAAAGTTCCACAAAGTGAATCTGGTTATAATTGTTACTCTGTGTTGTTCAGTCAATGTGAAATAATTTGATCCATATCAGGTCTAGCCTTGGTCTGCCTTTGAAGGGACTGGTGAAGCAGGCGGAGGCCATTCGGCCCTTTGAGCTGCCTCTGCCATCCATTATGACCATTATGATCATGGCTGATCATCAAGTTCGATACCCCGATCCTAACTTCCATAGTTAGATATATAGATATCGTGGGCAGCAGGGTAGCATGGTGGTTAGCATAAATGCTTCACAGCTCCAGGGTCCCAGGTTCGATTCCCGGCTGGGTCACTGTCTGTGCGGAGTCTGCACGTCCTCCCCGTGTGTGCGTGGGTTTCCTCCGGGTGCTCCGGTTTCCTCCCACAGTCCAAAGATGTGTGGGTTAGGTGGATTGGCCATGCTAAATTGCCCGTAGTGTCCTAAAAAGTAAGGATAAGGGGGGGGGGGGTTGTTGGGTTACGGGTATAGGGTGGATACGTGGGTTTGAGTAGGGTGATCATTGCTCGGCCCAACATCGAGGGCCGAAGGGCCTGTTCTGTGCTGTACTGTTCTATGTTCTATATTATGTGGTACAGACATGCAAGTCACTGGGACCCCTGACAAGAATCGGCACTCCTATACCTGAAGAAATATCCACGGCAGGACCCCTATGTTTCTATGTTCAACTTGTAACATGTGGTTATTCTGTGCAGTCCCAAATGAGGCTCTGGGCCCTCACTGAGTACCATAGTGGATCATTGAATCATAGAATTTACAGTGCAGAAGGAGGCCATTCGGCCCATTGAATATGCACTGGCTCTTGAAAAGAGCACCCCACTTCAGCCCACACCTCTACCCTATCCCCGTAACCCAGTAACCCCACCTAACCAAAGGGCAATTTGAGCATAGCCAATCCACCTAACCTGCACATTTTTGGATTGTGGGAGGAAACCAGAGCACCCGGAGGAAACCACGCAGACACGGGGAGAACGTGCAGACCCTGCACAGCCAGTCACCCGAGACCAGAACTGAACCACTGTGTTACCATACCGCCCATCTGATCCTTCCCTCCCCTTCCACATCCGGAAGCAGCAGTCGCTCCAGCAGGGTGTGTCCCGGCAATCTAGGGAACCTCTTCCAGACTTTTCGTGCAAAGTCCCTAACCTGCAGATACCTGAACTCACTACCCCTTGGCAGCTCTAACCTCTCCCTTAGCTCCTCCAGACTGGCGAACCCTTCCTCCAAATACAAATCCCTCACCTTGACCAGCCCCACTTCCCTCCACCTCCTGTATACACTATCTCCCCCCCCGGCTCAAATCCATGATTCTCGCACAGCGGCGTTAGCACCGACATCCCTTCCACCCTAAAATGCCTCCTCAGCTGATTCCATATCTTCACCGGGGATTGCACCACGCAGTCCCAGTGCTAACCACTGCGCCACATGCCACCTACTTTCTGTAATTCATGAACAAAGACACCCAGATCGCTCTGCCCAGACACATCTTGAATCTGCTATCCATTTAGATAATAATTTGACTTTCTATTTTTTTGGTCAAAATGGATAACCTCACACTTATCTACATTAAACTCCACCTACCAACTTTTGGCCCATTCTCCTAGCCTATCTATATTGTCATGTGAGAGTCCCTTTCAGAAAAGTGTGTTTTAACAAATAGCTGCAGTGATGTCACTGTGGGTGGAGCTGGAATGTGATTCTGTCTTTTACTTTTGTTTTGAGCTGGGAGCTGCAGTCTGTCTTAGTTTCGTTGTCAGTTGAAAGCTGTATTTAGACTACAAGGATGTTGGAGTATCTCGCTGTATGTTAAAAAGGTGTTCAGATCACTTGATAAACATTGTTTTTGTTTAAAAATACTTAAGGTCTTTGTTGCATAACACCTGGAGAGTGGACCCTTGTTCTCCCCATAACCAAAATCTATTAAAAGTTGTGGGTCAGGTGAACTCCATGATACACTTTGGTGTTCTCTAAACCCTGGCACATTATAATATCCGTCTGTAAAATCTATATCTCCTCTTCACTGCCAGCTTTCCCACCTATTTTACTATCTTCCACAACTATTGCTATATTACACTCTCTCCCTGCTTGCAGATCATTTCTATAGATTGTAAACAGTTGAGGTCCCGCTAATTACAGTTTGCCAGCCATAGAAGGACCCAGTTATCCTGACCCTCTGCTTTCTGTCAGTCAGCCAATCCTCTATCCAATCTAGTACCCTACCCCCAATCCCCTGCCTCGGAATAAATCTTTTACGCGGCACCTTATCAGATACCTCCTGGAAGTCTAGATGTACCACATCCACAGGTTCCCCATTATCCACCTTGCTGCTTACTTCCTCAAAGAACTCGAGCAAGTTTGTCAAGCATAATTTACCCCTCATAAAACCATGTTAACAATGGTGGATTGAGCTTTGTCTTTCCAAATATTCAGTCATCTCCTCCTGAATGACTGATTCCAGCAATTTCACCACCACAAGCTAACTGCTCTATTTTTTCCTACTTTTTGCCTCTCTCCCTTTTTGAATAGGGGAGTCACATTAGCATGTTTCCAATCCACTGGGACCCTTCCAGAATCCAGGGAATTCTGAAATATTATAACCAATGCATCCACCATCTCCGCTGCCACCTTTGGGATGTTCTTGAAGTAATGAAAGGTATTACTGCACAGGAATGTGTGATGACTGTAGAAATTGTTATCCATTACATTTCATACTTGTGGCAGTAATTTTATTAAAAATCCCAGTTTAAAATACATGTAGTGTGTTTACTAAAACTGTAATTAAGAAGTCATAAAAAGTAAAGTAATGATTGTTTTTAATCATTTACTTGTTTACAGAGGTATGGATAATGGGATATTGTTTTGATTGGTGGAGATCCCTCGGAGAGTAGATAATTTCTGAGGGAAAGATCTGCTGTTACGTAATTTAGACATTCTGAATTCTTCCTCTGTGTACCCAGACAGACGCCAGAATGTGGCGACTAGGGGCTTTTCACAGTAACTACATTGCAGTGCTTAGTTCTAACAAGCAGTCTTGCAACGGACTTTCGGTGGTGGCTATGAAGGAGTAGGTCGCACATTTGGTGGCTCCCGCTCGGGTTGGAACTTTGGACCTTTCCCCCCGATTCTTTTGTCGGATCTGATGTGGGAAAATTGATGTTGGATGCAACTGTGATGAGGAATCCTACATCAGTGCATGGAGAAGCGGACCGGAGTGGTCGCAAAGGAAGAAATAGGTGAACAGAGAAGGCTTGGGCTGAGGCTGCAATGGGAGAAAGCATGGTGGACGACCGGAGTTCTGGCTCGATGACCCAGCGGTCGACTGAGCAACTGATGCAGTTCATACAGGAGGGCTTCGCCAAGCAGAAACAGGAATGCTTGGACCTGATTAAGGGATCGATTGCGCGGTTGGAACACTGCGTAGCTGGAACTCAGATTGGATGCTCAAGATCGGGCGATCCAGAAAGTTTTTAGAAGGCACTGACTGAGCAGGAGGAGCACCAAGCTGCAGTGGAGTTGGAGGTGGGAATGTTGAGAGACCAGCAGAAAAGGCTCCAGGAGAAGGTGGAGGACGTAGACAACAGGTCCCACCAGCAGAACTTGAGAATCGTGGGTCTCCCGGAGGGATCCAAAGGAACAGACGGAGGGGCATACATAGCGGGTATGTTTGAGAAGTTACTGGGGGAGGGGATGTTCACCCAATCCTTGGAGGTGGACAGGGCGCACAGAGCGCTAGCGAGGAAGCCGCATGTAGGTGACCCCCTGAGAGCAATGGTGGTGAGATTCCACAGGTACCTGGACATGGAGTGCATTCTACAGTGGGTCAGGCAGACACGGAGCTGCAAATGGGAGAACAGTGTCCTGCGTATATATCAGGAACTGAGCGCGGACGTGGCCAGGAGAAGAGCAGGGTTCAACCAGATAAAATCTACCCTTTTTAAGAAGAAGGTTAAGTTTGGACTGCTGTATCTGGCCCATCTTTGGGTCACTCACGAAGAGCAACATTTCTGCTTCGAGTCGCCCGAGAAGCAATGGACTTCGCTAGAAGCATAGGGCTGGTAGCGGACTGAGGTGTTTGGACTGAATTTTGCTGCAGTCTAAATGTTTTTCACAAAAAAAAAAGTTTTTGTTTTTGGATGTTATCTGTAATGCCTTCTGTATTGATTTGGGGGTCTACGGATGAGCGGTGTGAGTTAAAATTTGCATTTGCACTGATGGGGGATGGAGGTGCGAATGGTAGATGTTGGATCTTCTTTTTGATTTTCTTTGTGTTTCTTTTGGGCAATTGGGTTGGGATTGTTTACGTTTGCATATGTGTAGGTCCGAGCGAGGGAGAGGGGAGGAGGAAACAATAAGTGGGAAAATGTCTGGCGCCATGGGCGGGGGACACCAGGCTAGCTGGGTGGGCTAGCTCACGAAAGCACAGTGGGGGTGAGCAGATGTTATGCTTGTTGAAGGGTGCTGTGTGTATAGTGCTGTTACTGGGGGGAGTGGGGGAATGTTCTGCAGACGGGGGAGGGACTTTTGCTGTGGGACAATAGGGAGGTTGGGGACAAAGGCTGCTGGGGGGCGGGCCTGCGAATGCTTGGGGTGTGGGCTGGAGACTGGCCCAAGAAAGGTGATGGCTGATCGGCGAGGGGGGGGGGGGGGGCAAGAAGCCCCCCAACCAGGCTGATCACATGGAACATAAGAGGGCTAAACGGGCCGGTCAAGGGGGCACGCGGGCGATCTGCCCTTATATGTGTCGGACTCATTTGAAGGGATGGAAGAAATTATGGGTATTCTGGGGGATTGTGGCTGGTTTTCGGGTTACAAATTGAACATGGGGAAAAGTGAGATGTTTGCGATCCAGGCAAGGGGACAGGAGAGGCGATTGGGGGAGCTGCCGTTTAGAGTGGTAGGGGGAAGCTTTCGGTACCGAGGCATCCAGGTGGCGCGGGAATGGGAACGGCTGCACAAGCTAAATCTGGCCCGACCAGTAGACCAAATGAAGGATGATTTTCGGAGGTTGGACGCACTCCTGCTGTCACTGGCTGGGAGGGTACAGACAGTGAAAATGACGGTTCTCCTGAGATTCCTGTTTGTGCTTCTGTGTCTCACCATCTTTATTCCTCGGTCCTTTTTTAAACGGGTCAATAAGGTGATCTTGGGCTTTGTATGGGTGGGTAAGACCCTGCGAGTTAAAAAGGGGATGCTGGAACGTAGCCGGGGGGGAGGGGGGTCGCGGGCTGGCAATTTCTGGGCGGCGAATATAGCCGATTAGAAAGTGCGTGGTGAGGGGGGGTCGATGTGAGAGTGAGTAGAGGCGGCATCATGTAAGGGAACTAGTTTGGGTGCATTGGTAACTGCACCTCTGCCGCTCCCGCCGGCACGGTACTCCACCAGCCCTGTGGTGGTCACGGCCCTGAGAGTCTGGGGGCAATGGAGGAGACATGTGGGAGCAGAGGGAGCATCGGTCTGGTCCCCAATTTTCAACAATCACTGGTTTGCCCCGGAGAGGTTAGATGGAGGGTTCTGGAGATGGCAAAGAGCAGGGATTGAGAGGATGGGAGATATGTTTATAGAGGGGAGCTTTCCCAGCCTGAGGGAACTGGAGTAGGAATTAGAATTGACGGGAGGGAATGCTTTTAGGTACCTGCAGGCACGGGACGTCTTACGCAGGCAGGTCTCAACCTTCCTGCTCCTCCCACCAAGGGGGATTCAGGACAGGATAGTTTCCAGAGTGTGGGTGGGAGAAGGGAGTGTTTCGGACATTTGTAAGGAACTTATGGGGTCAGAGGAAACGCAGACCGAGGAGCTGAAACACAAATGGGAAGAGGAGTTAGGAGGGGAGATAGAGGATGGTCTCTGGGCGGACACGTTGAGTAGAGTCAACGTGTCCACAACATGTGCCAGGCTCAGCCTGATATAGTTCAAGGTCGTTCCCCGGGCTCACGTGACAGTGGCCCGGATGAGCATGTTCTTTGGGGTAGAAGACAGGTGCGCAAGGTGTGCGGGAGGACCAGCGAACCATGTTCATATGTTCTGGGCATGCCCGAAGCTTAGGGGATTCTGACAGGGGTTTGCGGATGTCATGTCCAAGGTGTTGAAAACAAGGGTGGCGCCGAGTCCAGAGGTGGCGATTTTCGGGGTGTCCGGGAATCCAGGATTCCAGGAGGAGAAATGGGCAGACGTTCTGCCCTTTGCCTCTCTGGTAGCCCGGAGACGGATATTATTAGCTTGGATGGACTCAAAGCCCCGAAGTCGGAGACCTGGCTATCGGACATGGCTAGCTTTCTCTGTTTGGAGAAAATCAAGTTCGCCTCGAGAGGGTCACTGTTAGGGTTCATCCAGAGGTGGCAGCTGTTCGTCGACATATTTAGGGAAAATTAACCGTCAGCAGAAGGAGGGGGGGCTGAGGGATTAGTTTAGTTTAGAGTAGGAGGTTAGAAAAGGTGGGACCTGTCACGTGAGAGTACTTTTAAGAAATAGGTGTTTAAGAAATGGGGGTTTATCGAATAGCTGTAGTGGGTGTACCTTTAAGAAATGAGTGTTTATTACTGCAGTGATGTCAGAGTGTGGGTGGAGCTGGGCTGTCTGAGGGCTTTTAGTTTCACTTTGAGAAAAGCTTGTGTGTGTTTTTTTGGTTTCGTTTCAGTGTTGGAGCTGCAGTCAGCCACAGAGAAGGTTTAATGTTGTTTTTTCTGCCATGCAAAGACTATCTCTTGATCATTTGGTGAATTCAGAGAGATAACTGTTCTCAGTAGTGAATTTAAACCTGACGTGCTTCTGTTAAAAGTTTCTTTTTAAGTCATATGGATGTTAAAAGGAAAGCTTAAGGATTACTTAGTGTTGTATTCTTTGGGGGTTGTATTTGAATTAATAGAACATAGAACATAGAACAGTACAGCACAGAACAGGCCCTTCGGCCCTCAATGTTGTGCCGAGCAATGATCACCCTACTTAAACCCACGTAACCCATATACCCGTAACCCAACAATCCCCCCATTAACCTTACACTACGGGCAATTTAGCATGGCCAATCCACCTAACCCGCACATCTTTGGACTGTGGGAGGAAACCGGAGCACCCGGAGGAAACCCACGCACACACGGGGAGGACATGCAGACTCCACACAGACAGTGACCCAGCCGGGAATCGAACCTGGGACCCTGGAGCTGTGAAGCATTGATGCTAACCACCATGCTACCGTGAGGCATGGTTACTGAGATGTTCACTGTATGTTTCAAAAAGGTTAACTTGAGTTCATAGAATAAACATTGTTTTTCTCAAAAAAATACTTTTCGATTTCTGCTGTACCACACCTGTAGAGAGGGCCGTGTGCTCCCCATACCACAATCTAGTAAAAGTCGTGGGTCAGGTGAGCTCCATGATACACTTTGAGGTTTTCTAAACCCTGGCCCATAACAGACCTGTGAGGGAGGAAGACGGCTTTTGCACTATGTTTATAATTGAATGTACACTGTTTCTTCTGTTACTGTTATAAAACTATAAATACCTCAATAAAATGATTATAAAAAAAAGAAGTCTTACAACACCAGGTTATAGTCCAACAGGTTTGTTTTGAATCACAAGCTTTCGGAGCACTGCTCGTTCCTCACCTGAGGCAGGAGCAGTGCTTCGAAAGCTAGTGTTTGAAACAAACCTGTTGGACTTTAACCTGGTGTTGTAAGACTTACTGTGCCTGCCCCAGTCCAACGCCGGCATTCCACATCATAGTTCTAACAAATCCGATCATGGGACATTTTAGTGGGATACAGAGGACGTAATTAATGAAAGAAATGTCTTTGCAGTTATCAAATGAACAGTTCTTAAATAAAAGGAAAAACTTTAACTTACAATCTACACCTGCCACTAATACCAATTTAAGCGACCAAATATAGTTCAAATGCCATTTATAAATAAAGTAAACAAAACAGGTTACTTGCGTCTGTTTTGCCAGACCCTTCCGCTCAACCTAACAACATTTGGCTGCACCCATTAATTACGTCCTCTGTATCCCACTAAAATATCCCGTGATCGGCTTTGATAGAACTAAGCACTGCAGTAAAGTTACTGTGAAAAGCTCCTAGTCGCCACATTCTGCTGTCTGTTCGGGTACACAGAATGAGAATTCAAAATGCCCAAATTACCTAACAGCACATCTTTCCCTCAGAAATTATCTACTCTCCAAGGGATCTCCACCAATCAAAACAATATCCCATTATCCATGCCTCTGTAAACAAGTAAATGGTTAAAAACAATCATTACCTCACTTTTTATGACTTCTTAATTACAGTTTTAGTAAATACACTACATGTATATTAAACTAGGATTTTTAATAACATTACTGCCGCAAGTATGAAATGTAATAGATAACAATTTCTACAGTCATCACACATTCCTATGCAGTAATACCTTTCATTACTTCAAGAACATCCCAAAGGTGGCAGCGGAGATGGTGGATGCATTGGTTATAATATTTCAGAATTCCCTGGATTCTGGAAGGGTCCCGGTGGATTGGAAACATGCTAATGTGACTCCCCTATTCAAAAAGGGAGAGAGGCAAAAAGTAGGAAAAAATAGAACAGTTAGCTTGTGGTGGTGAAATTGCTGGAATCAGTCATTCAGGAGGAGATGACTGAATATTTGGAAAGACAAAGCTCAATCCACCATTGTTAACATGGATTTATATGGGGTAAGTTATGCTTGACAAACTTGCTTGAGTTCTTTGAGGAAGTAGCCAGTAAGGTGGATAATGGGGATAAGGGGGAACCTGTGCATGTGCTATCATTAGACTTCCGGAAGGCGTTTGATAAGGTGCCGAGTAAAAGATTGATCCAGAAGGTGTGATGGCAGGGGATTGGGTAAGGGTACTAGATTGGATTGAGGATTGGCTGACTGACAGAAAGCAGGGGGTCAGGATAACTGGGTCAAAAACTGGCTTTGACAAAGGGTCATCTGGACTCGAAACATTAGCTCTTTTCTCTCCCTACACATGCTGCCAGACCTGCTGAGATTTTCCAGCATTTTCTCTTTGGGATAACTGGGTCCTTCGCTGGCTGACAAACTGTAATTTGCGGGACCTCAACTGTTTACAATCTGTAGAAATGATCTGCAAGCAGGGAGAGAGTGTAATGTAGCAACATTTGCGGAACATACTAAAATAGGTGGGAAAGCTGGCAGTGAAGAGGAGATACAGATTTTACAGACGGATATAGATAGGCTAGGAGAATGGGCCAAAAGTTGGTAGATGGAGTTTAATGTAGATAAGTGTGAGATTATCCATTTTGGCTGAAAAAATAGAAAGTCAAATTATTATCTAAATGGAAAGCAGATTCAAGATGTGTCTGGGCAGAGGTATCTGGGTGTCTTTGTTCATGAATCGCAGAAAGTAGGCGGCATGTGGCGCAGTGGTTAGCACTGGGACTGCGGTGCTGAGGACCTGGGTTCGAATCCCGGCCCTGGGTCACTGTCCGTGTGGAGTTTGGACATTCTCCCTGTGTCTGCGTGGGTTCATCCCCACAACCCAAAGATGTGCAGGGTAAGTGGGTTGGCCTCACAAAATTGCCCCTTATTTGTAAAAAATTATTGGGTGCTCTAAACTAAAAAAAATGGATTGCAGAAAGTCGGTATGCATGTAATTAAAAAGACAAATGGAATGTTAGCGTTTATTACAAAAGGATTGGAGTCTAAAAGTAGAGAAGTGTTGTTGCAATTGTATAGGGTGTTGGTGAGACCACATCTGGAGTATTGTGTCCAGTTTTGGTCTGATTTGTGGAAGGATGTGGTGGCATTGGAAGCAGTTCAGAGGAGGTTCACAGGGATGAAAGGGTTGACGGCATGGTAGCTCAGTGGTTAGCACTGTTGCTTCACAGTGCCAGGGTCCCAGGTTCGATTCCTGGCTTGGGTCACTGTCTGTGCAGAGTCTGCATGTTCTCCACGTGTCTGCGTGGGTTTCCTCCGGGTGCTCCGGTTTCCTCCCACATGTTCCGAAAGACGTGCTGTTAGATAAATTGGAAATTCTGAATTCTCCCTCTGTGTGCCCAAATAGACGGCAGAATGTGGCGACTAGGGGTTTTTCACGGTAACTTTGTTACAGTGTTAATGTAAGCCTACTTGTGACAATAAAGATTATTATTACTATTACATATGAGGAGAGATTAAACATTTTGGTCTTATACCAGCTGGAGTTTGGAAGGATGAGAAGGGATCTGATGAAGCTGGATAAAATACTAAAGTAAACATAGTCCAAATATTCCCCTTGTGGGGCAATCTAGAACGAGAGGTCACAGATAGAACATAGAACAGTACAGCACAGAACAGGCCCTTCGGCCCTCGATGTTGTGCCGAGCAATGATCACCCTACTTAAACCCACGTAACCCGTATACCCGTAACCCAACAATCCCCCCATTAACCTTACACTACGGGCAATTTAGCATGGCCAATCCACCTAACCCACACATCTTTGGACTGTGGGAGGAAACCGGAGCACCCGGAGGAAACCCACGCACACACGGGGAGGACGTGCAGACTCCACACAGACAGTGACCCAGCCGGGAATCGAACCTGGGACCCTGGAGCTGTGAAGCATTTATGCTAACCACCATGCTACCGTGAGGCCCAATATATGATATAGGTGGAGAGGGGGTAGATTTAGAACGGAGATGAGGAGGAACTACTTCTCGCAGAGGGTGGTGAATTTTTTTATCGACTTAGAGTGCCCAATTATTTTATTTTATTTTTTCCAATTAAGGGGCAATTTAGCATGGCTAATCCACCTAACCTGCACATCTTTAGGTTGTGGGGGTGAAACCCACGCAGACACGGGGAGAATGGGCAAGCTCCACACAGACAGTGACCCAGAGCCGGGATTCGAACCTGGGTCCTCAGCGCCGTAGGCAGCGCAGAGGGTGGTGAATTTATGGAACTCGCTGCCCCATAGTGCGGTGGAGTCCGAGTCATTAAATGGTTTCAAGAGGGAGGTAGATATATTTCTAATAAATGGGTTTAAGGGATACGGGGAACAGGGAGGGAGGTGGGTTTGGGACCAGGAAGAGATAAGCCATGATCTGATTGAAAGGTGGAGCAGGTTCAAGGGGCTGAATTGCCTACTTCTGCTCCTAATTCTTAAGTTCCTGCACCCTGTGAAATACTTTGGAAGTGTATTCAATGTTGGTAACTTGCAGCCACCTTATTCACAGAATTGTTTGTGATCCGGGTGAGAGATAAATATCTGCCAGGATAGAAGGATAAACTCCCCTGCTCTTCTTAAAACAGTGTCATTACAGAGTTGACCTGTGAGGGCAGAAGGATCCTTAGATAATGCCTTTTCTAAGAAATGGTACCCCTTGCAGTGCAGCACTCCATTGGTACTGCACTGTCACATCAGCCTGAATCATGTACCCAAGTCTCGAGAGTGGGACTTTAACGCACAGCCGGACTGAGGTGAGACTGAGTGACACCATATGGGCCAAGCGTTCTTCCCAGTACTCAAACTGAAGTTAAGTAAACAAGAGGTTCAAACCTACACATGGGGACCATCCAATACTTGCCCGCCATTTTCAATCCAGTAGAGACTGGAAATCTTGAGCAGTCTAGAGAGGGCAGAAACAGCAAGCCTTGGCCAAGTTCTCTTCACTGTTCTCGAAGCCGTTCCTGCAAGATGTTTTGTCTCTGTTTCTAACTTGCCATCTGTAAGAAATACATTGTTCAAGCTGAATGTTCCCAATCTCTGTTTGCCAACAGGCAGAGGAGTTTGTGAGTGCCTGAAATAAAGAGAGCTCTGTTCACCCAAGTATCACAGGCCCAGTGGAGCTGAACGGACAAAGCTTTGAGACAAAGACAATGGATGTGCAGGTGTGGCCACAATTTAGTGCATTTGACGTTCCCTTTATAGAAATGTTATTAAAAATGATGGAGAGTGAAGGTATAGATTAACCAACGTGATGAAATTATGAGAAACTCTAGTTATGATAAGTGGTTGGAGAAACTGGGGCTATTTTTACTTGATCATTATGGGATAGTGTTGATTACAGAACGTGTCTGCTCAGGAAGTCTTTTAATAAGGATGTGGGAGTCTAAACCGAATAAAAATAAGAACAGTTTTAGTTACAAACAGTATATATACACTCCCTGGTAGACCCCTACTGGGTACTTCTCTGGTTGTTGCCTTACTAGTCAACCTAATATACACTGGGGAACTGAGATATCCCACCCCGAGTGGAGGAGCTCGTACTCCGCAAGGAACACGCAGAAGACGAGCTTTCCCACCCTGTAGACCCCGTGTGGGATATTACAGTTTTCTGTATGTTCACAGCAAGTCTTCATCAGCAACTTGTAACCGTATACATATGTACGGTAAAGAATAGAGGCATGGAGTCTTGGTCTATATAGGTCTCTCTGCTCAGCACCACATGGACCCTAACCCGAGGGTTATGTGTCTTCTTAACTCATTAAGTAGGTTAAGTCCCACATTAACCCTGCTTGTGCCACACTCTTATCTACAGATCAGAGAACATTAAGAGGAGATTTAGTTGAGGTTTTTAAATTATGATCGAGTGAACAGGGAATGAGGATTTCTCTAGTTTCCTCTGGTCAGTGATGGTTCTTCAATTTAACATTGAGGGAGTGAGGGGGTTTAGCAGAAATGTATTTGCACAGAGGGTTATTTGAACCTGAAATGTTGGAGCTCAGGGTGGTTCAGGCAGAGAGCTTCACATCTTTGAAAGGAACATTAGATAAGTATTTTAACCAGAGGAGGATATAGGGCGAAGGGAATTGGGGCAGTGGGATTAGTTTGGAATTGCTACAAGGCTATGGGGAGAGAGTGGGGCAGTGGGATAAGTTTGTGATTGATACAGGGTTATGGGGAGAGAGTGGGATTAGTTTGGGATTGATACAGGGTTATGGGGAGAGAGTGGGGCAGTGGGATAAGTTTGTGATTGATACAGGGTTATGGGGAGAGAGTGGGATTAGTTTGGGATTGATACAGGGTTATGGGGAGAGAGTGGGGCAGTGGGATTAGTTTGGAATTGCTACAAGGATATGGGGGAGAGTGGGGCAGTGGGATTAGTTTGGGATTGATGCAGGGCTATGGGGAGAGAGCGGGTCAGTGGGATTAGTTTGGGATTGATACTGGGCTATGGTGAGAGAGTGGGGCAGTGGGATTAGTTTAGGATTGATACTGGGCTATGGGGAGAGAGTGGGGCAGTGGGATTAATTTGGGATTGATACTGGGCTATGGGGAGAGAGTGGGATTAGTTTGGAATTGATACTGGGCTATGGGGGAGAGAGTGGGGCAGTGGGATTAGTTTAGGATTGATACAGGGCGTGGGGAGAGAGTGGAGCAGTGGGATTAGTTTAGGATTGATACAGGGCGTGGGGAGAGAGTGGAGCAGTGGGATTAGTTTCGGATTGATACAGGGCTATGGGGAGAGAGTGGGGCAGTGGGATTAGTTTAGGATTGATACAGGGTGTGGGGAGAGAGTGGAGCAGTGGGATTAGTTTAGGATTGATACTGGGCTATGGGGGAGAGAGTGGGGCAGTGGGATTAGTTTGGAATTGCTACAAGGCTATGGGGGGAGAGTGGGGCAGTGGGATTAGTTTAGGATTGATACAGGGCGTGGGGAGAGAGTGGAGCAGTGGGATTAGTTTAGGATTGATACTGGACTATGGGGGAGAGAGTGGGGCAGTGGGATTAGTTTAGGATTGATACAGGGCTATGGGGGAGAGAGTGGGGCAGTGGGATTAGTTTAGGATTGATACTGGACTATGGGGGAGAGAGTGGGGCAGTGGGATTAGTTTAGGATTGATACAGGGCTATCGGGGAGAGAGTGGGGCAGTGGGATTAGTTTAGGATTGATACTGGACTGTGGGGGAGAGAGTGGGGCAGTGGGATTAGTTTAGGATTGATACTGGGCTATGGGGGAGAGAGTGGAGTAGTGGGATTAGTTTGGAATTGCTACAAGGCTATGGGGGGAGAGTGGGGCAGTGGGATAAGTTTGTGATTGATACAGGGTTATGTGGAGAGAGTGGGGCAGTGGGATTAGTTTAGGATTGATACTGGGCTATGGGGGGGAGAGTGGGGCAGTGGGATTAGTTTAGGATTGATACTGGGCTATGGGGAGAGAGTGGGGCAGTGGGATTAGTTTAGGATTGATACAGGGCGATGGGGAGAGAGTGGAGCAGTGGGATTAGTTTGGGTGCTACAGGGCGATGGGGAGAGAGTGGGGCAGTGGGATTGATTTAGGATTGTTACAGGGTAATGGGGAGAGAGTGGTGCAGTGGGATTAGTTTGGGATTGATACAGGGCTCTGGAGAGTGAGTGGGGCAGTGGGATTAATTTGGGATTGATGCAGGGCTATGGGGAGAGAGTGGGGCAGTGGGTTTAGTTTGGGATTGATGCAGGGCTATGGGGAGAGAGTGGGGCAGTGGGATTAGTTTGGGATTGATACAGGGCTATGGGGACCAAGTGGGGCAGTAGGATTTGGTCGGGATTGATACAGGGCTAAGGGGAGAGAGTGGGGCAGTAGGATTAGTTTGGGATTGATACAGGGCTAAGGGGAGAGAGTGGCGCAGTGGGATTAGTTTGGGATTGATACTGGGCTATGGGGAGAGAGTGGGGCAGTGGGATTAGTTTGAGATTGATACAGGGTTTTGTGGAGAGAGTGGGGCAGGGGATTAGATTAGGATTGATACAAGGCTATAGGGAGAGAGTGGAGCAGTAGGATTAGTTTAGGATTGATACTGGGCTATGGGGAGGAGTGGGGCAATAGGATTTGGCTGGGATTGATACAGGGCGATGGGGAGAGAGTGGGGCAGTGGGATTAGTTTGGGATTGATACTGGCCTATGGGGTCCGAGTGGGGCAGTAAACTTTGGTTGGAATTGATACAGGGCTATGGGGAGAGAGTGGGGCAGGGGATTAGTTTGAGATTGATGCAGGGTTTTGTGGAGAGAGTGGGGCAGGGGATTAGTTTAGGATTGATACAGGGTTTTGTGGAGAGAGTGGGGCAGGGGATTAGTTTAGGATTGATACAGGGTTATGTGGAGAGAGTGGGGCAGTGGGATTAGTTTAGGATTGATACTGGGCTATGGGGAGAGAGTGGGGCAGTGGGATTAGCTTAGGATTGATGCAAAGCTATAGGGAGAGAGTGGGGCAGTGGGATTAGTTTGGGATTGATACTGGGCTGTGGGGAGAGAGTGGGGCAGTGGGCTTAGTTTGGGATTGATGCAGGGCTATGGGGAGAGAGTGGGGCAGTGGGATTAGTTTGGGATTGATACAGGGCTATGGGGACCAAGTGGGGCAGTAGGATTTGGTCGGGATTGATACAGGGCTAAGGGGAGAGAGTGGGGCAGTAGGATTAGTTTGGGATTGATACAGGGCTAAGGGGAGAGAGTGGCGCAGTGGGATTAGTTTGGGATTGATACTGGGCTATGGGGAGAGAGTGGGGCAGTGGGATTAGTTTGAGATTGATACAGGGTTTTGTGGAGAGAGTGGGGCAGGGGATTAGATTAGGATTGATACAAGGCTATAGGGAGAGAGTGGAGCAGTAGGATTAGTTTAGGATTGATACTGGGCTATGGGGAGGAGTGGGGCAATAGGATTTGGCTGGGATTGATACAGGGCGATGGGGAGAGAGTGGGGCAGTGGGATTAGTTTGGGATTGATACTGGCCTATGGGGTCCGAGTGGGGCAGTAAACTTTGGTTGGAATTGATACAGGGCTATGGGGAGAGAGTGGGGCAGGGGATTAGTTTGAGATTGATGCAGGGTTTTGTGGAGAGAGTGGGGCAGGGGATTAGTTTAGGATTGATACAGGGTTTTGTGGAGAGAGTGGGGCAGGGGATTAGTTTAGGATTGATACAGGGTTATGTGGAGAGAGTGGGGCAGTGGGATTAGTTTAGGATTGATACTGGGCTATGGGGAGAGAGTGGGGCAGTGGGATTAGTTTAGGATTGATGCAAAGCTATAGGGAGAGAGTGGGGCAGTGGGATTAGTTTGGGATTGATACTGGGCTGTGGGGAGAGAGTGGGGCAGTGGGATTAGTTTGAGATTGATACAGGGTTATGTGGAGAGAGTGGGGCAGGGGATTAGTTTAGGATTGATGCAAAACTATAGGGAGAGAGTGGGGTAGTGGAATTAGTTTGGGATTGATACTGGGCTATGGGGAGAGAGTGGGGCAGTAGGATTTGGTTGGGATTGATACAGGGCTGTGGGATGAGAATGGGGCATTGGGATTAGGTTTGAATTACATTGAATAATCAGGAGATTGCAAATGTCTCTGGGAATGTGAATCGGTGCTAAAGGAAGTGTGATTTTTTTTCGTCATTTCCCATCACCTTCTGATAGGTCTGACAATAACATTACTTGGACAGTGAGTATCAGCGAGCTACATACCAGAGGCTACATGCTGCTCCCAGATAAATGGATTCCCATAGAGACTGACAGCATTAGCTGAGATAGTAACCTCACCCCTACACTGGAATTTAAAATGGGAAGTTTGAGGGTCAATAATCCTCTGTCACTATCTGGTTATGGTCAGCTGAACTTGTGAAAATCTGTGCCCCACAGTGTGTGATTTCTGATGAGAGCTGTTTGTTATTGTGTCGTGGTTTTGTCGGAGCACATTCCAGCGAGAGGCCAAGTTTGACTGGCAGAATTCCAGTGGCCGGGATATATGGGATCAGGATGGTCCCTCAGCCAGCTCGGTTGCAATTGCCAAGGAACAGCCTAATTTCTTGAAGTGATTTCCAACATATGTGAATACGATGACCCGGCTAGCAATGCATCAGTTTACACAGGGTGTTAAATGACTTAACTGCAGATCAACGTAAAGGTAACGTCTGCAAGATCAATTAACATTGATGCCTTTCCCAAGGGCCCGTATAGTCAGAAGGCTAGTTCCAAAAGCTTGACAGTGAAGATCCTTAACTGTTTTCACAAGCGATTGTTTATATTGCTCCAATTCAAAGTGTTTAAATATTAATGCTTGGTCGTTCAAATCAACAACAACTTGCATTTATGTAGAACTACGGAAAGGCAGTATGGTGGCACAGTGGTTGGCACTGCTGCCTCACGGCCCCGAGGACCCGGGATCGATCCCGACCCCAGGCCATTGTCCGTGTGGAGTTTGCACATTCTCCCGTGTCTGCGTGGGTCTCACCCCCACAACCCAAAGATGTGCAGGGGAGGTGGTTCGGCTATACTAAATTGCCCTTAATTGCCAAAAAGGAATTGGGTTCTGTAAATTAACAAAAAAAAAAATATATATATATAGCACCATGGCCCTTCCTGGGTCATAATAAAAATTAATTGACACCAAAGAATGAGTTGATAGGACATGTGGAGCCAAGACATGGTCGAAGAGGTAGGTTGTAAGGAGAGTCTTAAAAAGTGAGAGAGGTGAAGGGGGGCAGAGACATTTAAGGAGCACTCAAGCTTGGGGCCTAGCGGGCCCTCAGACCACACGGCTTGTGGTCTAAATGGCTGAAAGCTTGGGTGCTGATCGTGGAGCAATGGGAAATCAGGAATTCAAGGAGGCTGAGAAGGCTAGAGGAGTTTATGAAGCGAGGAAGACAGACTATAAAGCCATTTGAGCAGTGGCACATCATAATAAACACAGTTACTGTTAATCTCAGCCAGAGGCTGGCGAATCTCACCATCTGCTGTGGTGAGATTCAGATGTGGATCCACAGAGCATTACCCTGGGTTTCTGAATGACTCGACCAGTGACAATACCCTACTTTGATGTAGATTAAGTAACCAAGTAGACTAAAATAATCTGAGGGACAAATCTGGGCGGCATGGTAGCACAGTGGTTAGCACTGTTGCTTCACAGCTCCAGCGTCCCGGGTTTCATTCCCGGCTTGGGTCACTGTCTGGACGTTCTCCCCGTGTCTGCGTGGGTTTCCTCCTGGTGCTCTGGTTTCCTCCCACAAGTCCTGAAAGACGTGCTGTTAGGTGAATTGGACACTCTGAATTCTCCCTCTGTGTACCCGAACAGGCGCCAGAATGTGGCGACTAGGGGCTTTTCACAGTAACTTCATTGCAGTTACCCTTAACCAAAAACAAATCACAAATGAAACTACAAAAAATGAAATTAAAATATGATTACCAGGGTCGATGATGCCACTGAGCCCCGTGATGCCCATTCGGCACGGAAGACCTCGCCGGTGCTGGTGGACTCTGCGTGCTCCCTCTCCACGGACACTTGGCCGTGAATGTAGCTGCCGTAGAGGGGATTACAGTCAGGTCAGACGACCCCCTTGGCCACCCGCTGTCTGGACCTCTGGTGTGATGGTGTGTTTGGACAGGCCCAGGAGCAAGTTCACGAGGAGGTCCTTCCCCTTTCCCCTCCACACGTGGGGCCCATAGATCAGGAGCGTGGAGCTGAAGTGCAAACAAAACTACAATAGAAGATTTTTAATTAACTGAGAGGGGAGTGCAATCTACAACAACCTAATGTTTCAGCTCAGTCATGCCTGCCAAAGGATAATTTTACCATCTACTGTGGTGGCATTTGAGCCCTGGACACCAGGGCCTTGCTCTTGGTTTGTGGTTTTCCAGGTCAGTGAGCACTAGGTTACAGGAGGAAGCCACCAGTGACCATAGCACTATGCCAGCATGAAAACGGGCAATTAGATAATGCAGCACAACTGTCCCCAGTCGGGGAAATATAGGGAATATGTAATTCTATTTTTGTTTAAATTTAAAAATCATCGTTAGAGTTTACCAATCGGTTCGCTCTGAGGAATCGGGAGAGTTTGTTATGGTCCTGGGAACAAACTGACAAGACACATTGGCCAGGAACAGAAACTGCCAAATGATGCCCTGGCTGAAATCGATACTGGCCATCTGCAAGAGCACTTAACTGAACATATAAACTCATTATGTTTCGAGTCCGATGACTCTTTGTCCAAGCTCGACATGATGTTAAACTCTTCTTTTGTCGTCTTCTTCTCCGTGCCCACTTCTTTGGGCAAGAATCCACCCCCCGTTCCACTGATCCTTTCATGTGCCTCCAACATTCTGACTCCAAGTGGAACACCCCGCCGGGACAATTACCTGCCCTCGATCTTTTCATTGAGAACTGCTGACGGGACATTGGCCGTCTTAATTTTTCTGCCCCCTCACCCATTCCAACCACTCCTTCCAAACTTTCTACTCTTCACTCTGTCAGGTCTAACCCCGACTTTGCCATCAAACCTGCCGACAAAGGGGGTGTTGTTGTCGTCTGGCGCACTGACCTCTACCTCACAGAGGCTGAGCGCCAACTCTCCGATACTTCCTCTTACTCTCCCTGGACCATGACCCGACCACTGAACTTCAAGCCATTATCTCCAACACCGTTAGTGACCTCATTTCCTCCGGATGCCTTCCCCCTTCGGCTTCCAACCTTATAGTCTCCTAACTCCGGACAGCCCGCTTTTACCTACTTCCGAAAATCCACAAAAAGGACTGTCCTGGCAGGCCCATTGTGTCAGCATGCTCCTGCCCCACCGAACTTATTTCCTCATTTAAAAAAAATAAATTTAGAGTACCCAATTCATTTTTTTTAATTAAGGGGCAATTTAACGTGGCCAATCCACCTACCTTGCTTTTTGGGTTGTGGGAGCGAAACCCACGCAAACATGGGGAGAATGTGCAAACTCCACATGGACAGTGACCCAAAGCCAGGATCGAACCTGGGACCTCGGTGCCACTGTGCTGCCCTATCTCCTCTTATCCTCATTCTTCTGGTCCATTCCCTCCCCACCTACATCCGGGATTCCTCTGATGCACTGCGTCATATTGACAGCTTCCAGTTCGCAGGCCCTAACCGCATTCTATTCACCAGGGATGTGCAATCTCTCTACATCTCCATCCCACACCAGGATGCCTGAGAGCCCTTTGCTTCTTTCTCGAAAAGAGGCCCGGACAATTCCCATTCACCACCACTCTCCTCCGCCTGGCTGAACTCGTTCTATCTCTCAACAACTTCTCCTTTAACTCAGCTCACTTTCTCCAAATCAATATGTACCTGCATGGGTCTGAGCTACACTTGCTTCTCCATGGGGTATGTGGAACATTCCTTGTTCCAGGCCTACCCTGGTCCCCTCCCACAACTCCTTTACCGATATATTGATGACGATTTTGGTGCCGCGTCATGCTCTCGCCCGGACATGGAAAAATTCATCAGTTTTGTTTCCAGTTTCCACCCCTCCATCGCTTTCACCTGGACAATCTCAGACACTTCCCTTCCCTTCCTTGATCTTTCTGTCTTCATTTCCGGCAATAGACTGTCCACTAATATCCACTGCAAGCCCACTGACTCCCACAGCTATCTGGACTACAGCTCTTCACACCCTACACAGCTTTGGCAAAGAGTCATCGGACTCGAAATGTTAGTTCTTTTCTCTCCCTACAGATACTGCCAGACCTGCTGAGATTTTCCAGCATTTCCTCTTTCGTTTCAGTATAACTCAGGCCAGCTGTGGGCGTATAGCTATGACTCAGTACTGGCAGAACCAGTATAAAAGAAGGAATAAACAGATCTGGAGCAATAATCTGGAAGTCCCCCAGGCACAACCATGGTTAGAAGAAGAGAGCCTGGGTTCCAAAGCCCAGAGAAGATATCCACATTGAGTGATTATAGCCTGGCTATAATCCCCCTTCACTATATGCGAGTAATACCTAGAGCTCAGCTGTGAGTTTGAGTCACATTTTGTGTGAATGAGAGAATTGTGAATAAAATTGGGTTAAACGATGAACCTACTTTGTCCTTAGTTCGACTCGTATGTAAAGGCACCTGGGTAAAACGTTTTGCGAATGAACTGGTTGAAGTGTCTGATAATTTACAGACAACACTGTGACTTTGCAATCTTGGAAGTAAATCTGTTTTAAGATACAACTTAGATTCGCATTTATTTTTCCTCAACATACAATTATTGGAATTAGCAGCTGATAGGACATTGGAAACAGATTCAATCGTAACTTTCAAAAGGAAATTGGAGATTTACTTAAAAAGGAAAATAATCTTGCTGGGCTAAGAATAGGGGGGGGGGGACTAATTGGAAAGCTCTTTCAACATGCCAGCAACATCCTGTTGAGTATAATTCTCAGATTCTTAGACATTCTGTTTAACTAAACCTTCAATTTCCATTGTTTTGTAAACATACAGGAGATGGGAAAGTCTGAAACCAAAAATGAATTGGAGGAAAAGGAGGCATCAAAGAATGATCCGGAAATACTGAAAGTGAGTGTCTCCTATTGTGAATTCTGCAGTTCACCGGATGCAGAATGAAAGGAAATGATAAGAGAAAGTAACATTCACCAATGATTGACTCTGACCGTTTCCCTCACTAAGTATATTGGAAAGCCTTGTGTTGAGCTATGGCTGAAAGTTTCTTGTTTAAAATATTGGTTTATTTTATCCTGGAGAATTGTGCCTCATTTAGGCAACCACACTTTTGGAACGATGTGAAGGCAGAGGATGAGAAAAGATTAACAAGAATGGCTTTGAGGATGATAGAGTTCAGTTATGGGGATCGATTGGAGAAGTTGGAACTGTTCTCCTTGGAGACGAGAAGGTGAAGGAAGAAACTTGATAGGGGTCTGGATAGAGTAGAAGAGTGAGTGGCACAGTGGTTAGCACTGCTGCCTCACAGCGCCAGAGATCCAGGTTCAATTACAGCCTTGTGTGACTGTCTATGTGGAGTTTGCACTGTCTCCACGTGTCTGCGTGGGTTTCCTCCAGATGCTATGATTTCCTCATACAATCCAAGATGTGCAGGTTAGGTGGATTGGCCATGCTAATCAATAATAATCTTTTGGATACAGAACTGGCTAGGTCATAGAAGGCAGAGGGTAGCAATGGAAGGGTGCTTTTCTAATTGGAGGGCTGTGACTAGTGTTGTTCCGCAGGGATCCGTGCTGGGAACTTTGCTGTTCATAGTATATATAAATGATTTGGAGGAAAATGTAACTGGTCTGATTAGTAAGCTTGCAGACGACACAAAGGCATGCCAAAGGTAGTTGGAATTGCGGATAGCGATGAGGACTGTCAGAGGATACAGCAGGATTTAGATTGTTTGGAGACTGGGGCGAAGAGATGGCGGATGGAGTTTAATCTGGGCAAATGTGAGGTAATGCATTTTGGAAGGTCTAATGCAGGTAGGGAATATACAGTGAATGGTAGAACCCAGGTGGAGAAGGTAGTCAAGAAGGCATACGGCATGCTTGCCTTCACTGGCCGGGGCATTGAGTATAAGAATTGGCAAGTCATTTGCAGCTGTATAGAACCTTAGTTAGGCCACACTTGGAGTATAGTGTTCAATTCTGGTCGCCACACTACCAGAAGGATGTGGAGGCTTTAGAGAGGGTGCAGAAGAGATTTACCAGGATGTTGCCTGGTATGGAGGGCATTAGCTATGAGGAGCGGTTGAATAAACTCGGTTTGTTCTCACTGGAACGACGGAGGTTGAGGGGCGACCTGATAGAGGTCTACAAAATTATGAGGGGCATAGACAGAGTGGATAGTCAGAGGCTTTTCCCCAGGGTAGAGGGGTCAATTACTAGGGGGCATAGGTTTAAGGTGTGAGGGGCAAGGTTTAGAGGAGATGTACGAGGCACGTTTTTTACACAGAGGGTAGTGGGTGTCGGGAACTCGCTGCCGGAGGAGGTGGTGGAAGCAGGGACGATACTGACATTTAAGGGGCATCTTGACAAATACATGAATAGGATGGGATAAGAGGGATATGGACCCAGGAAGTGTAGAAGATTTTAGTTTAGACGGGCAGCATGGTCGGCACGGGCTTGGAGGACCGAAGGGCCTGTTCCTGTGCTGTACTTTTCTTTGTTCTTTGTTCTTTGTTTATTGTCACAATTAGGCTTACATTAACACTACAATGAAGTTACTGTGAAAATCCCCCGTGTCGCCACACTCCGGCGCCTGCTTGGGTACACAGAGGGAGAATTCAGAATGTTCAAATTACCGAAGAAATTGCCCCTTAGTGTCCAAAGGATAGGTGGGTATAGGGCTGTGGTGTGGGCCTATGTAGGGTGTTCTTTCAGAGGGTCGGTGCAGGCTCGCTGGGCCAAATGACCTCCTTCTGCACTGGAGGGATTCTGTGAATTAATAAAAAGTGCAGGTGATTGGAATGAGCTGCATTGCTCTTAAAGAGAGCTGGTAAAGACCCAGTGGGCCAAATGGCCTCCTGCTGAACTGTAACCATCTGTCATTTTGTAACTTCACTCAACATGCAGGTTACACTTTCGGTGATGGAGTGGGGAACCCACAACTAGTACAGTGGTTAGCGCTGTTGCTTCACAGCGCCAGGGTCCCAGGTTCGATTCCCGGCTTGGGTCACTGTCTGCGGAGTCTGCACCTTCTCCCTGTGTCTGTGTGGGATTACTCTGGGTGCTCTGGTTTCCTCCCACAGGTCCCGAAATAAGTGCTTGTTAGGTAATTTGGACATTCTGAATTCTCCGTCTGTGTGCCCGAACAGGCGCTGGAATGTGGCGACTAGGGGCTTTTCACAGTAACCTCATTGCAGTGTTAATGTAAGCCTACTTGTGACAATAATAAAGATTATTATTATGATGCCTCTGAAAGCCAGGTCCACTGTGGCCAGGAATAATGAAGAGTAACCAGAGATTCAGGCGAAAGGGAGCCGGGTATGGGAGATATTTCTTTATTGCTGTGTGACCTATCTGTCGATGTCAGATCACATGAAAATATTTGGTCTTTTATGCTTATTGTCCTATTACTCCCAGAGTTAAGATGGCGGGGGTGTGCTGATGTCACTGGGTTAGTAACCCAGGGGCACAGACTGCTGTTCTACAGACTGCCCACCACGGCAGCTGGTGGAATTTAAATTTGATAAATCTGGACTATCAAAGCTAATCTCAGTAATGGTGAAACTACCAGATTGTCATTAAAACCCCATCTGGTTCACTTTAGGGAAGGAAATCTGCTGTCCTTACCTGATCTGGCCTATACATGACTCCAGACCCATAGTGGTTGATTGTTAACTGCCCTCTGAAAAGGCCTGGCTAATTATAGTCAGCGACGCCCACATCCCATGACAGAATAGATTTAAAAAAGATGGGTATTTATGACTGGTGAGGGCAGCACGGTGGCCTAGTGGTTAGCACAGCTGCCTCACGGCGCTGAGGTCCCAGGTTCGAATCCCGGCTCTGGGTCACTGTCCGTGTGGAGTTTGCACATTCTCCCCGTGTCTGCGTGGGTTTCGCCCCCACAACCCAAAAAAATGTGCAGAGTAGGTGGATTGGCTACGCTAAATTGCCCCTTAATTGGAAAAATAATTGGGTAATCTAAATTTAAAAATTTTTTTTTTATGACTGGTGGCTTCATGATCACCATTACTGAAATTAGTATTTCATTGCAGATTTAAGCCCACAGGCAAGTTTACTCAACCAATCAGTGTCATTTTCTCTACATGTGCCATTTCAAAGGTACTTTATTGGGTATAAAGCCTTGGGGTGTCCTGAGGTGGGGAAAAACACTATATACATGTAGACGTTTATTGGAAGTGATGTTGGATTTGGGTTTATTTACAGAACGCATCATTGGATATCATTGATATTGGAAAAGGCTGGAAGATGCAGTCGGAGAAACCTCACTTAGTGAGTCTAGGTCGTGGGCGACTCAGTATAGCTATTACACTGCTACCAATAAACGAAGGTATGGAATAGATACCTGCAAACTCTGGATAAATGGCAATTGTCCACCTGGCTTGTACAAAGTAGCAACCTTGAATGTATTGACATGTTTTAGAATATAAAGGAATTGTACTCCCGAATCACAATCTTTCAGAACATAAATCATGGAACTTAGGAGTAGGAGCAGGCCATTCGGCCCCTTGGGCCTACTCCATCATTTGATAAGATCATGGCTGGTCTGGTTATTGTCTCAGTTGCGCTTTTCTGGCTTTCCCCCTGTAACCCGACACTCCCTTTTCACTCTGAAATGCATCTAACCCAGCCTTGAATATATTGAATGAGTCGAATATGAACTGTTCATAATATAATTATATCCTTTTTCAAATAAGGAGACAAAAACTTACACAATGTGGTTTCCCCAAGGCTCTGTACAACTGGAGTAAAACTTCCCTATTTTTATATTCTATTGCCCTCGCACGACACACCAACATTCCATTTACCTTCCTAATCACCTGCTTCCTGCTTGACCTGTGGACTAACTTGTGGGTGTTTCATGCATTCAGACACCCAGATCCCTCTGCAGCTCCGAGTTCTACAATCCCTCTCTATTTTAATAATATACTGATTTATTGATCTTCCTGCCAAAGTGGACAAGTTCACATTTTCCCACATTATATTCCACCTGCCAATCTCTTAACCTGTCTATATCTCCTTACTTCCTCATGTCAACTTACTTTCCTGTATATCTTGGTGCCATCAGCAAATTTAGTAAACATGCATTCGACCCCATTATCCAAGTCATTGCTATAGTTTGTAAATAGTTGAGGTCCCAGCACTGATTCCTGTGATACTTGACTCGCTACACCTTACTAACCTTAAAATGACACATTGATCCCGACTCTCTGCTTCCTGTTAGCTAAGCAATCCTCTTTCCATGATAATGGCTGGGATTCTCCGAAATCCCGGCCAAGTATTGACGCCTGTGTAAATACTGAAGTGGTGTACGCCGGCGTCAATGGGCCTCCTGGCCCAGCAATTCAGCGGTGTTCAGGGGGCTCGCACGGTGCCGGAGTGCTGCGTGTTGCTTCGGCGCTGAAAGGAGGCCCTGCACAGCCGGCGCGGGTCCGCGCATGTGCGTGGTGACCATCTCCGCACCGGCGCCAAGCAACATGTCGGAGACCTACAGCGGGCTCGCGCGGAAGGAGGTAGGCCCCCTCCAGATCGCGGGCGCCCGCCGATCGGAAGCCCCCGATCGCATGCCTGGACCCCGTGGAGGTCACCCCCTGAGTCAGATCCGCCCGCCCCCCCATCAAAATGTCCACCATGGCCGCGGGTCCAAACTCATGCCGGGCGGTACCATAGAACATAGAACAGTACAGCACAGAACAGGCCCTTCGGCCCTCGATATTGTGCCGAGCAATGATCACCCTACTCAAACCCACGTATCCACCCTATACCCGTATGAAAGAGGCCCCGTGGCAATTCTCTGCGGTCGACTGGCTGAACTTCCGCCGAGTTCCAGCTAGTCCTGCCGGCGTGGTTCCAACCTGGTACCGCCCGGCATGAGTTTGGACCCGGGTATACCCCCCTTAACCTTACTTTTTTTTAGGACACTACGGGCAATTTAGCATGGCCAATCCACCTAACCCGCACATCTTTGGACTGTGGGAGGAAACCGGAGCACCCGGAGGAAACCCACGCACACACGGGGAGGACGTGCAGACTCCGCACAGACAGTGACCCAAGCCGGGAATCGAACCTGGGACCCTGGAGCTGTGAAGCATTTATGGTAACCACCATGCTACCGTGCTGCCCGAAATGTCCACCATGGCCGCGGGTCCAAACTCATGCCGGGCGGTACCAGGTTGGAACCACGCCGGCAGGACTAGCTGGAACTCGGCGGAGAATTGCCACGGGGCCTCTTTCAGCGGCCCTGACCGGCGCCGTGGCGACAGCGCGATTGGTGCGATTCTCTGGTCGCCGGAGAATCGCGCCCCAGCGTCGGAGTGGTGTGGCGGGAATTTCCCGTGTCCCCGCCGCTTCTCTGACATGGCGCGGGCTCGGAGAATCCCGCCCTATATGTTCCTCCCAACACCACATGCTCTTACCTTTGATGTGACACCTTATCAAATCCTTGGAAATTCAAGTGCACCACAACTACAGTTCCCTTTTATTCACCTTGCTTATTCCTTCCTCGAAGAATTGTACTAAATTAGTACAGACTGTCTTTGTCTTTTACATGTTAACTCTATCTAATCAAATTATGACATTCTAAATATCCTGCTATAACCGGATTCTCATCGTTTCCCTCTGACAGATGTCTTGGGCTAATTGGCCAGTAGTTTCCCTATTTCTATCCCCCCTGCTTTCTTGAATTAAGTTATGTTTTCAGTTTTCCAATCCAATTCCAGAATCTAAAGAATTTTGGAAGATTGTAACCAATGCTTTACCATCTTTCCAGCCAATTCCTTTAAGACCCTAGGATGCTGGTCATCAGGCAGCACGTGGTACAGTGGTTAGTACTGTTGCCTCACAGAGCCAGGGACTCGGGTTCAATACCAGCCTTGGGTCACTGTCTGTGTGGAGTTTGCACTTTCTCCCCGTATTTATGTGGGTTAACTTCTGGTGTTCCGGTTCCTCCCACAGTCCAAAGATGCACAGGTTAGGTGGATTGGCCATGCTAAATTGCCCCTTAGCATCCAAAAAAGATGTGTTGGTCAGATTAAGGGCTTAATGGCTAACACGGTAGCACAGTGGTTAGCACTGTCACTTCACAGCGCCAGGGTCCCAGGTTCGATTCCCGGCTTGGGTCACTGCCTGTGCACAGTCTGCACGTTCTCCCCGTGTCTGCGTGGGTTTCCTCCGGGTGCTCAGGTTTCCTCCATCAAATACCAAAAGACGTGCTGTTAGGTGCATTCGACATTCTGAATTCTCCCTCTGTGTACCCGAACAGGCGCCAGAATGTGGCACTCGGGGCTTTTCACAGTAACTTCATTGCAGTGTTAATGTCAGCTTACTTGTGACATTAAAGTAGGCGGGGGAGTGAGCTTGGGTGAAGTGCTCTTTCAGAGGGTCGGTGCAGACCCGATGGGCTGAATGGTCTCCTGCACCGTGGATTCTATCCTATCAGGTCCAGGGAGTTGACAGCGGTTTATATCTAATAGTTTTCCCTCATGATGATGATAGTTTTAAGTTTCTCTCTTCCGTTTACCTCTTGATTTTCAAGTGTCTGTGGAAAGTTGTCTTGCACAAATCTTCCACAGTGAAGATGGACACATAGAACATAGAACAGTACAGCACAGAACAGGCCCTTCGGCCCTCGATGTTGTGCCGAGCAATGATCACCCTACTCAAACCCACGTATCCACCCTATACCCGTAACCCAACAAACCCCCCCCTTAACCTTACTTTTTAGGACACTACGGGCAATTTAGCCTGGCCAATCCACCTAACCCGCACATCTTTGGACTGTGGGAGGAAACCGGAGCACCCGGAGGAAACCCACGCACACACGGGGAGGACGTGCAGACTCCGCACAGACAGTGACCCAGCCGGGAATCAAACCTGGGACCCTGGAGCTGTGAAGCATTTATGCTAACCACCATGCTACCCTGCTGCTCCTTGCTACCGTGCTGCCCCAAATATATACCTGTTCAACACTTTGTTTTTCCTCTGTTATTAAACAATGGGATGTGCAGTACTTCAGAGATCATTTGAGAATCCAGTAGTAGTAGGAAGAGGAGTCAAACAGAACATAGGCATTTGATAATTTTAAATAATTCTTTCATGGGATGTGGGCATTGCTGACAAGACCAGTATTTGTTGCCCACCCCGAATTGCCTTTGATATGAACGTCTTAACCATTGCTGTGGGGCTCGAGTCACATATAGGCCAGACCAGGGAAGGACAGCAGATTTCCTTCCCAAGAGGACATTATTTCTAGTGGTGTTCCGCAGGGATCAGTGCTGGGACCTTTGCTGTTTGTAATATATATAAATGATTTGGAGGAAAATGTAACTGGTCTGATGAATAAGTTTGCGGACGACACAAAGGTTGGTGGAATTGCGGATAGCAATGAGGACTTTCAGAGGATACAGCAGGATTTAGATCGGTTGGAGACTTGGGCGGAGAGATGGCAGATGGTGCTTATCCAGACAAATGTGAGGTATTGCACTTTGGAAGCTTTAATACAGGTGGGAATTGCACAGTAAATGGCAGAACACTTCAGTGTATTGACAGGCAGAGGGATCTGGGTGTACAGGTCCACAGGTCACTGAAAGTGGTAGCGCAGGTAGAGAAGGTAGTCAAGAAGGCATGCGGCACACTTGCCTTCATCGGCCAGAACATTGAGTATAAGAATTGGCAAGTCATGTTGCAGCTGTATCGAACCTTAGTTAGGCCACACTTGGAGTATAGTGTTCAAATCTGGTCGCCACACTACCAGAAGGATGTGGAGGCTTTGGAGAGGGTGCAGAAAAGGGCACTGTTGCCTGGTGTGGAGGGCATTAGCTATGAGGAGAAGTCAGACAAATTGCCACCACCCGAAGTCCCCAAATTCCAGAATTTATTAATTGAATTTAAATTTCACCAGCTGCCTTGGTGGCATTTGAAGCCATGTCCCCAGAGCTACAGCCTGGGCCTCTGGATTATTCATCCAGTGACGTTACCACTACACCACTATCCACACAGGAGTGAACTGATCAGGACAGTCAACTCTCTCTGACCTTATTCAAAGATCATAGAATCCCTACAGTGCAGAAGGAGGCCATTCAGTCCATCAAGTCTACATCAACCCTCTGAAGGAGCACTCTACCCAGGCCCTATCCCCGTAACCCCACCTAACCTCCACATCTTTGGATACTAAGGGGCAATTGATCATGGCCAATCCACTTAACCTGCACATCTTTGGACTTATTCCTGGATATTTGACTGACGAGACCATTACCTGAACCACCCAGTTGAAGGTTAATATTCGGTTAAATTCCTGGAAGTGTTGATCAGTTTCAATCTGCAGACAAACTGAATTCAGCAGGCTGCAGTGTTTAATCCCTGCTCTGTGCTGTGTTGCCTCAATGCAGACAGGGTGGAGGTAGGGGCTCCAGTAAAGGTCAGCTCCCCTGGGTTAGGGAGGGAAGAGTCAGCGAGCAAAGTCCCAACTCCTGCTCACCAGCTGTGGTTCCGACTGCTGAGGAAGACAAGCTGTGCTGCTTGCTGCGAGTTGCTGACAGAGTTTGATTAACTCAGTAAGCAGAAAGACTAGGCTTCTCACCTTTACTCTCTCGCTGCGTGTGTGTGTGTGTGTGTGTGTGTCTGCCTGTGCGTGCGTGTGTTTGTGTGTGCGTGCGAATGTGTGTGTGCATCTGTATGTCTCTCTCTCTGCTGTAAACACACTCATTCATCAGAATGAAGAACAACACCCAGCGAAGATTTGTGCGACATCCAAACTGAATTGTGGTTTGACTTTAATCATCGAATTAATCTTCACACCAGACGCAACAGTGGGCCGGAGGTAATGATTGAAAATAGATTGATATTGATTTAATAGATATTGATTATTTCAAAGTGAGGGCTCACAATATTGAATTTGAAAATAAAAATCTCTATTGTTTCTACCATTGCTCAATTCCACAGGGTTTGATGTAAAAGGAGTCAATGAGTTCAGCCCAGAAGGAAAGTGATTTGATATGTGTTCTCAGCAATGTGGTAATATTACAGCTTGTTCTGTTCCTCACAGAGCCAGTGTAAATCCATGGCGGGGTTACTTGAAGCTCCATAGAATATGCCTGACTCTAGAGCTGGATAAACGGATAAACTAAACACAGGACATAAAGTAAACAAGTTCAGGAAAGAATCCAATTTCTGTGGGGCTGGTTTAGCTCACCAGGCTAAATCGCTGGCTATTAAAGCACGTCAGCAGCACGGTTCGATTCCCGTACCAGCCTCCCCGGACAGGCGCCGGAATGTGGCGACTAGGGGCTTTTCACAGTAACTTCATTGAAGCCTACTCGTGACAATAAGCGATTTTCATTTCATTTCATTTCATTTCATTTGCATCAACCCTTGTTTTTGTTGTTTATTCTGAGATCTGAGTGACCTCTGTGTTTATGCTGATATATGCTGAGGGGAGGGGTTGGAATATCTGCCTGTGAGTCATAGGCAGCTGGATCGATCAATTTGGAACTGAAATATCCCAAGGAGAATTTCCAACATCCATCTTCTTTAACTTGCTTCTGGGTGTCATCTTCCCATATCTCTATCACCCCATCCCCTTCTCCGAACTGTCTGCTCTTCCCAATCTTGCCTCTTGTGCATTCTCAGTCTCTCTGTGCCTCGAAGCTCCATGTCCTGGAAATACTCCCGAAACTATTCTGCCTTTCCTTGAGGACCTGTCGGAAATCAGCGAACTTTCACATCTCCCTCTTTCCCATGGCCTCCATTTCTACCTGATTCCACCGCTGTGAAGCACCTTGGGGAATTTCTTCACATGAGAGATGCTACATAAATGCAAATCTTTCATGATATTAATCAATCATCTTTCCTAGTTCTTCATTTTCTTGATATTACATAAGAACATAAGAACTAGGAGCAGGAGTAGGTCATCTGGCCCCTCGAGCCTGCTCTGCCATTCAGTGAGATCATGGCTGATCTTTTGTGGACTCAGCTCCACTTTCCCACCCTAACACCATAACTCTTTATTCCTTTATTCTTCAAAAAACTATCTATCTTTATCTTAAAAACATTTAATGAAGGAGCCTCAACTGCTTCACTGGGCAAGGAATTCCATAGATTCACAACCCTTTGGGTGAAGAAGTTCCTCCTCAGCTCAGTCCTAAATCTACATCCCCTTAGTTTGAGGCTGTGCCCCCTAGTTCGGCTTTCACCCGCCAGTGGAAACAACCTCCCCAATCTATCCTATCTATGATAAACACCAGCACAAACGTTGGGCTGAATGGTCTGTTTCTGCGCTGTATGTTTTAGCGAGAGGGCAGTGCCATGGAGCAATAGTTGGAAGATGTGCACAAAATGTGTTTGAGACAGCATCAACTCCGCATCAACATCGGAACCAAGATCCTGTCACCTGGATTAAGAATTTCAGACTAATTGTCCCGAATGTAATGGTTTGTTTTTCATCCTCAGGTAAGACCAGGATTGGCACGGAAGATGCTCCAGTACCTCAGGACATTATATTACAAGGTGAAGACGTGGAGGCTGAGCACTGTTACATTGAAAATTGGAAGGGGCTGATCAAGCTGTACCCCTGTGGAAATTTCTGCACCATGGAAGGGTTTATGGTAAAAGAACCCACTCAACTGACACAGGGTAGGTGCAGTTTGCGCCATCTAATCTTTAATTTTTATTTTTTCTTTGTTTTAAAAAGAAATTTAGAGTACACAATTGATTTTTCCAATTAAGGGGCAACTAACGTGGCTAATTCACCTACCCTGCACATCTTTGTGTTGTGGGGGCGAAACCCACGCAAACACGGGGAGAATGTGCAAACTCCACACAGACAGTGACCCAGAGCCGGGATTGAACCTGGGACCTCAGTGCTGTGAGGCAGCAATGCTAACCCACTGCGCCACCATGCTGCCCCCCCCCCCCCCTCCAATCTTAATTGACATTGGCACATTATTTTGAATTTCAAGGGGTCAGTGTGCCATGCCCCAGGTTGGTGATTGAGCCAGGCTGGGCGAGTGTGCCAGGCTGATGAGTGTGCCAGGATGGCGAGGGAACCACGCTGGCACGCATTCCAGGCCTGTGAGTGTGCCAGGCTGGCGAGGGCGCCATACCAGCTAATGTCCCAGGCCTGTGAGCATGATAGGTTGGCAAACATGCAAGACCAGCATTTGTGCCAGGATGACGACGAGCATGCCAGGGTGGAATGTGTGCCAGGCTGGAGTGTGTGCCAGGCTGGAGTGTGTGCCAGGCTGGAGTGTGTGCCAGGCCAGGCTGGTGAGCGTGGCAGGCTGTGAGCATGCCAGAGGGCTATGGGATAATGGTCATGTTTGTGGGGGTGACATTGTCCACGGGTGGGTCGTGACCGACACGCTCACTTAGAGATCGGGGCACCCTTTCAAAATGGCGGCCCAATATTGGAGTTCAGCTCCCCAGTGAGGAAAAAGTTTCAAAGGCGGGAATCTCCGGCACCGCTCGCTCGCCAACCAGAAATTCCCACCCGAGGTCAATGGGCCTTTACATGGTCTGTGGCGATCTTGCAGCGGGCGGGGCAGAAGAATCCTGCTCCAAGTGTGGGCTAAACCGGTGAGAAACTCCCCAGGGCCCAAAAAACTGACTAAGTGTCGTTTGATAGCGGTGGGGAACTCGCCGACACGCCGGCGGGAAACTCCCTGAAACAACTGCCACAAATCAACATCAAATGTTTTCCATTCAATTCCACCCCCACTCTCTCACCCCTTGATGTCTTTCGTGTCTAGAAATCTATCACTTTCCTTCAGTGCTTGGGCTCCAGCTATTCACAATATACATCAATGATTTGGATGAGATAACTAATGTAATATTTCCAAATTTGCTGACAAATGAAAGTTGATGGGAATGTGAATGGTGAGAAGGATCCCGTACCAGCCTCCCCGAACAGGCGTCGGAATGTGGCGACTAGGGGCTTTTCACAGTAACTTCATTGAAGCCTATTCGTGACAATAAGCGATTTTGGGCAGCATGGTAGCATAGTGGTTAGCATCAATGCTTCACAGCTCCAGGGTCCCAGGTTCGGTTCCCGGCTGGGTCACTGTCTGTGCGGAGTCTGCACGTCCTCCCCGTGTGTGCGTGGGTTTCCTCCGGGTGCTCCGGTTTCCTCCCACAGTCCAAAGATGTGCGGGGTTAGGTGGATTGGCCATGCTAAATTGCCCGTAGTGTCCTAAAAAAAAAAGTAAGGTTAAGGGGGAGTTGTTGGGTTACGGGTATAGGGTAGATACGTGAGTTTGAGTAGGGTGCTCATTGATCGGCACAACATCGAGGGCTGAAGGGCCTGTTCTGTGCTGTACTGTTCTAAATTCTAAAGGATGTTATGAGGCTTTAAGGTGATTTAGACAAGTCGGGTGAGTGGACAAATAGAGGGCGGATGCAGTATAACGTGGATAAATGTGAAGTTATCGACAGAAGGAAAAACAGAATGGCAGACTTATATCTTAATGGTGATCGATTGGGAAATGTTGACAGACAAAGGGACCTGGGTGTCCTTGCACACAAGTCACTGAAAGCAAGCATGCTGGAGCAGCCAGCAAACAGAAAGGAAAAAGGTATTGGCCTTCATTGCAAGCGAACTTGAGTACAGGAGCAAAGATGTCTTACTGCAGCTGGACAAGGCCTTGGTGAGACCACAGCCAGGGCATTGTGTACAGTTCTGGACTCCTTACCTAAGAAAGGATATACTTGCCAGAGAGGGAGTGCAGCGAAGGTTCACCAGACTGATCCCTGGGATGGGAGGATTGTCGTGTGAGGAGAGATTAGGATGACTGGGTTTGTATTTACTGGAGTTTAGAAGAATGAGTGGGGATCTGATTGAAACGTATAACATTCTGGCAAGGCTGGACAGACCGGCAGGGATGTTGTTTACTCGGACTAGGGGTTTAGAACAAGGGGTCACAGTCTCAGGATACAGACTGAGATTAGGAGAAATTTCTTCACTCAGAGGGTGCTGGAATTCTCTCTCACAGGAGGCTGTGGGGGCCAAGACACTGAGCATTTATTTAGACCATGAGCAATAAGTGACCTGCTTCTGAACCCTGCAGAACCTTATTGAGAACAGTTCGTAAAAACACCCATCAACCATTTCCTTCCTGTCACTCAACCAAATTTGGATCAAACTTGCCATTTTCCCTTGGATCCCATGAGCTTTAACCTTTCTGACCAGTGTGCTATGTGGGGTCTTGCCAAAAGCCAATTGGATATACAATTGGCTTGATGGTAGGAAGCAGAGGGTAATGGTGGAAGGATGCTTGTCACACTGGACACCTGTGACTAATGGTGTGCCTCAGGGGTCAGGGGTCAGTGCTGGGCCCATTGCTGTTTGTTATCTATATCAACGATTTGGATGAGAATGTCAAAGGCATGATCAGTAAGTTTGCAGATGACACTAAAGTAGGTGGTATTGTAGACCGTGAGGAAAGTTATCAATACAGATAATTGTGAGGTGTTGCATTTTGGAAAGTCAAATCAAGATAAGACTTTCACAGTGAATGCTAGGACCTTCGGGTGTATCATGGAACAGAGGGGCCTTGGAGTTCAGGTACATGGTTCTCTAAAGGTGGAGTCGCAGGTAGATAGGGGAATGATGAAGCTTTTGGCATGCTGGCCTTCATCAGTTAGGGCATTGAGTATAGAAGTTAGGAGGTTATGTTGCACAATACGCCAGGACGTTGGTGAGGCCGCACCTGCAGTATTGTGTTCAGTTCGGGTTGCCTTGCTATGGTAAAGATGTTATTAAAGTGGAGAGCCTTCAGGGACTATGGACAAATATACCAAAGTATATGGCAGTACGACCGTGTTACAAATCTGAAGCAACAGGTGAATGAGCCGAGCTATATTCATACCGCCCTTTGTCTCTCGGATCTTCCCAGTGTCAGACCATTCATTGATTAATTCCTTGTCACATTACTCCTTCCAAAGTGTATGACCTCACACTTTTCAGGGTTAAATTCCATCAGCCACATTTCTGCCCATTTGTCCATCCCACCTGTATCTTCTTGTAACCCAAGATACTCAACCTCACTGTTAACCGCCCGGCCAGTCTTTGTGTCATCCGCAAACGTACTGATCCTACCCCCCACATAGTCATCTATGTTGTTTATATCAATGGCAAACACAAGAATCCAGCACGGATCCCTGTGGTACACCACTGGTCACTGGCTTCCAGTCACTAAAATTCTGTCATCACCCTTTGTCTCCTATTAAGCCAATTTTGAATCCACCTTTTGAATCCACCTTATCAAGTTACCCTAATCCAGCTCCTTGCCTGCTCCAAAAATGAATTCAAATTGAATCCAATTCATGGTTCCCACAAGAGAGACATCCCAGATCCAGGCATTACACCTGACCTCATGCTCATCTTAGCCAAAAGGCTGAGAAACAATGCCCAAGCAATGTTGGCGTCAGTGCCATGCATTGTCGGTGCCATCTCCTGCACCCACAGCTTCTGGGACTCCTCCAATCGGCTATGGACCTGCTAGAGGATCACTGACATCACCCTCTGAATATCATGGCCACACCCCATCGTCTGCATCAGCTCCGGGTAAACCTGGTCCAGAGGCTCAGCATCTGGCTGGAACCCAGCTGGGTCCTGGGATCCAGCAGCCGTCCCGACTATTGTCTCGCCTGGATGTTCTTGTCTCCACCTGATGTGCATCAGTGTGGTGCTCACTAGATTGTGCCCAGAAGCCTGTACACTACTGTTGCCCACCGAGGTGTGTATCTCTGTGCTGGTGGAGCGTGGGGGTAACAGTCATGATGAAAATCAGGTGGTCTCCTCAAGGTGTTCTCATGGGCGGAGGGGATTGGGGGGGGGGGGGGGGGGGGGGGGGGGGGGGGGGGGGGGGCATGCCAGGTGGGCCGGCACCATCGAATGAGGATCTTGCGGGAGAAAGGACATGTGGTCAATGGGAGGGATGGGTCAGTGTATATGACATTAACAATTCACATCTGGGTGGGGCCGGTGGATCCTCACCTCTACATCGGTGACAGATCTGTCCTTGGACACCCCACTCTGCCACCTCCGAGGGCCATTCCTCGTAGGCTCACCTACAGACAGACTCACCTGTCTGTTGTGGACCACCTTCTCCTGTGGGGTCACAGAGAGGGCATTATGAGGTGCCATTCATTGTGGGGGTGGGGCATTGGAGTATCGGTGGGGGGGGGGGGGGGGGCGGAATGGGGAGTTTTGGGGGATGGGGAGTGTGGACGGGGGGGGTGGGGAATATGGGGTGAATGGGAAGTGTGTGGGAGGTGGGGAGTATGGGTGGGGAGGTGGGGAGTGCGTGGGGGATGGGGAGAATGGGCAGGGGATGGGGAGTTATGGGGGGGTTTAAAACCTACTTAAATGCGCACGGCTTGGTCACGCTCATTGTGGGCAGGATACTGTTCACGTTGCCTCGCAGGGACTTGGGTAGATCCCACGAGGTGTAGTGGCTGCCAGGAAGCGCGCGTGAGGCGCACCCACCATCTTCCGGCCACGTCACGCCACCGGTCAGGCACAACGTGGTCAGTAGATTGCCCCCAGTGTCTCATTCGGCCATTTCAAGGTCAACCGTGACTGTGATCTGGACTCACATGTAGGGCAAACCGGGTAAGTATGGCAGATATCTTCCCTAAAGGAAAACCAGAAACTATCAAAGATAGTTTCATGGTCATCATGACTGAGACAAGTTTTATATTCCAGAGATTCATGAATTGAATTTCAATTCCACCACCTGCTGTAGCGGGATTTGAACCCAAGTCCCCAGAGGATTAGCCTGGGCCTCTGGAATACTCATCCTGTGATATTACCCTCGGCCATCGTCTCCCGTCCATACCATTGTTTAAAAACATTCACCTGAGGAAGGAGCAGTGCTCCGAAAGCTAGTGATTTGAAACAAACCTGTTGGACTTTAACCTGGTGTTGTAAGATTTCTTAATGTGCTCACCCCAGTCCAACGCCGGCATCTCCACTTCATTGTTTAAAAAGGTAGAAAGGGATAGGAACAGATTAATTAGAGAACTACAAACCAAATTGTGGGACACTTGCCTTTGTCAATCAAGGCATAGATTACAAAAGCAGGGAGGTTGTGTTGGAGTTGTATAGAATTTTGCTGAGGCCTCAGCTGGAGTACTGTGTGCAATTCTGGTCGCCACATTATAGGAAGGATGTGATAACATTGGAGGGGGTGCAGAGGCAATTCACCAGGAGGTTGCCTGGGATGGGACATTTAAGTTATGAAGAGAGGTTGGATAGGCTTGGGTTGTTTTCGCTGGAGCAGAGAAGATTGAGGGGTGACCTGATTGAGGTGTAGAAGATTATGAGTAGCATGGACAGGGTGGATAAGGAGCAGCTGTTCCCCTTAGTTGAAGGGTCAGTTACGAGGGGACACAAGTTCAAGGAGGGTTAGGGGTTTTGAGGAAAACCTTTTTACCCAGAGGGTGCTGATGGTCTGGAACGCACTGCCTGGGAGGGTAGTAGAGGCCAGTTGCCTCACATCCTTTAAAAAGTACCTGGATGAGCACTTGGCACATCCATAACATTCAAAGCTATGGGCCAAGTGCTGGCAAATGGCATTAGGTTGGCAGGTCAGGTGTCTTTCATGTGTCGATACAGACTCAATGGGCTGAAGGGCCTCTTCTGCACTGTAGATTCTGTGATAATGTTATCTGTCCTCTCGTTCTCATGAACAGTGGTACCCAGAATTAGATACAATAGCTGAGGCCTCTGGGCAGCATGGTGGCACAGTGCTTAGCTCTGCTGCCTCACGGCGCCGAGGTCCCAGGTTCGATCGTGGCTCTGGGTCACTGTCCTTTTGGAATTTGCACATTCTTCCGTGTCTGCGTGGGTTTCACCCCTCACAACCAACGACGTGCAGCATAGGTGGATTGGCCACGCTAAATTGCCCCTTAGTTGAAAAAAAATAATTGGGTACTCTAAATTTATATTTTAAACATTTTTAAAACGTTGAGGCCGAATCAGTGATTTATAAAGGTTTGATACAGCCTCCTTATTTTTGTACTATTAACAAAACGATGGATCTCAAATGTTTTTTAACAACGATCTCAATTGCCTTCCCACATTCAGTGACTTGGACATACAACCCCCAGGCCTGTTCCTGTAGCCCCTGTAAAATATACAGTGAGTATTGAGCAAGCTGGGAATAGCCAGAATGGCCTCTCGAGTGAGATCACAAATTCTGAGACAGGAACTCAGTGAATTGGTTAATGTCCCTGTGGTAAATATCGTGGTCAGATTAACTCTATATGAAGGTGAATATCTGCAGCGATTTCTACCAGTCCATTTTGGAAGGAAGCCGTTTGGTATTTATTGCAAGGAATGATTTAATTTCCCAGCAATCCTTCCTCGTGTTTAGTGGGATTCCCTCTGCAGTTACGTATGAATCCCCAGGCCAATCATTTAAAACCACTCAGAGATGTGATTGTTTATTCAGCAATCTCGCCTTCCGACAAGGAGGAGGCTGCTTCATAGTCCGAGGTCACCTTTAATCTCTGACTGATAAACTAGAAATTCCACTTCAGATAACTTTCTGAGATATGTAATCATAGCCTCACGGTTACAGCAGGAGGTTAATTCCCATCCTATTCGATTGCAAAATTGAATTCATTAAATCTTTGTGTACTGGTGCCAGCAAATACCCATTAAATCTACTGGATTGTTGGAAAAACACAACTAGTTCACTAATATCCTTCAAGGAAGGGAACATCCCACATCTACCAGAGTATCCAGTGTCAGCAGTGACTCAGTGACACTCACTTCCGAGTCAGCAGTTCCAGGGACTTGAACATTGAATGAACTGCAGTGCTGCACAGTCAGAGGCTCTCGTCTTTCGAATGAGACACACTGAGGCCCCTCAGACGGGTGTAAAAGATCCCATGGCACCATTCTGAAGGAGAGTTGGCGAGTTCTCCCTAATGCACTGGCCAATATTTATTCCTTGACCAGTAATTCTGAAGCAGATCATTTGCTATTTGTGGGATCTTGCTGTGTGAAAATTGACTTTTGTGTGTCCTTACATTACGTTTAGAGTATGTCATTAGTTGAAGCACTTTGGAATGCCCTGATGTTATGAAAGGTGCCATGCAGGTCTGCCTTTCTGTCCGATTCCAATCCCACAATATTTCTGTTGCCCAAACTGACTAGTGTTTATCAATAACTTGACCTTTGAACATGAACTCTCGGTAAATACAGTGAGCTTCACTTTTCATGCCCTTGGGGCAATTAGGAATGGGCAATAACTCGTAGAATCGTTGAATCTACAGTGCAGAAGAAGGTCATTCAGCCCATCAAGTTCCACTGACCCTTCAAAAGAGCCCACTTCCCGCCCTATCCCCATTACCCCACCTAATCTTTGGAACCTGAGGGGCAATTTAGCATGGTCAATTCACTTAACCTGCATACCTTTGGACTGCAAGGATACTGGAGCACCTGGAGGAAACCCACACAGACACGGGGAGAAACTGTAAACTCCACACAAGGCTGGAATTGAACCCGGGACCCTGGAGCTGTGAGACAGCAGTGCTAACCTCTAATTGTGGCCTTGCCAGCAATGGCCACATTGGGGGAGTGTAGTATCCTGCAATGTGCAGCTGATAAACACTGGTTCATATGGGGTTGTGTCTGTGTGTGACTGTGTGTGTTACTGTGTGTGGTAGTCACCACTGATGTATATATTGTATATAGAGGATGTTGGTGTAGGTGTTTTGTGGTAAGGCTCTGCACTACAAGTAGAAAGGCTGGCTCCGCCCAGTAGGCGGAGTATAACTATGTGTGCTCCAGTACAGCAGCCACTTCGCCAGCTGCTCCAGGAGGCCACACATCTTAGTGTAATAAAGCCTCGATTGCATCCAACTCTCGTCTTTGTGTAATTGAGCGTGCATCACTGTGCGTGTTTGTGTGTCTGTGTGTGTGTGTATGTGGACACATCTGTCGGTGTGTCCATCTGTGCGTGTGTGTGTGCACATCTGTTGGCGTGTGTCTCTTTCTGCATGTGTCTGTGCACGTCTGTCATGTGTGTGCATCTGTATGTGTATTGTGTGTGTGTGCATCTGTATGTATGAGTGTATATCTGTGTGTTTCTGCCTGTGTGTCTGTGTGCGTGTCTGTGTGCGCGTGTTTTTGTCTGTGTATGTGTGCGTCAGTATGTATATGTGCTTGTTTCTGTCTGTGCCTATTATGTATGCCGCTTGTGGCAGGGTTTCCTGGGTGGGATTGGGTCAACCTGTGGTCTGTGTTACCTGACCCTCAGCAGAGGGGGTCGTCACAGACAGCACGGTCCTGTGAACTGGGCCCAGCTATCAACCACCCATTTCACACCTCAGCAAGAGCAACAACTTGCATTTCGGTAGCGCCTGGGAGTTTCACAGGAGAACATTGTCACACCCACTTTCCAATCCCAGCAGCAGGGGCGTCCACCCCTAGATGTCTCTGGGAAAGATGTTGATTGTGTGAATGAGCCTGCAGCACCATCGCAGACGCTGGAATGTTGTTTAACGCTCAGCGTTTTCATTGGGGAAAGTCGGAGAGCAGCACCTATTCATTATTGGATTATACACATTCTTCTCTGCACAATAAATGACTCCTAATGAAGGCGGGCTGACTGGATTTAATAAACATGTGGTTTGCAGTCTCTCAAACTGGAACAGCATTTAAACAGGAAACTTCACATTCTTCCAGTCTTCGCAAACAATTCGCAGTGGACGCAGTCTCCGATCTGACTGTCGGCTCCCGGGGGGGGGGGGGGGGGGGGGCAGCTTGGCTTGCTGGAAATTTGGGGTCCTCCCCCCTTGCTGAGGGATGGTGGAGGCGGTGTGGGAGGGGGCTGAACTCTCTCTCTCCAGACTGAAACTGAACTGAAAGTGCCTGGCGTCGATCTCTCACAAGGGACCGGTTGCAACTTCTGAGACAGAGTGTGGCCACATAGCAGCCCCTGGACAGGAGGGAAGGTCAGTGCTTGTACATTACGGACACTCAGTCCGAAAGTTTTGAGAGTGCCGGGAGGGGCCTGCCCAGTGTTACTGAGAGGAGAATGCAGAGAGCGGAGGGAGATGCAGAGGCTCTATAAATTGGAGGGATGTGTGTGTGTCAGAACATCCAATTCCGAGAGAAGGCATCAGTAAGGAACACACTGCGCTTTGGGCTGTGTGCTGATGTCTTGAGAAACACTCCCCCCCCCCCCCCCCCCCCAGTGTAAAGGCTGCCTCAGTGAGTTAGTGGGAAAGGGTTGCGTCTGCTCTTGGTGTTGGGGCGTTCAGAGGGGGCAGGAACTGAGTGTCTGAATGTACCAGACCGGTGTACAGCATTTGGAGGGCATTTTTAAACCCTGTGTCTGCACAGTTCCACATGCATTTCAGGAGAAAATCGCTCAGAGGGGGAGAGAGAAATCAAAAGATCTGCTGATGGTGATAGGATAGCTGGAGGTTTGTGTGTGCAGCAGTTTCTGTGTTTCAGTTTAATTCTCCCGGTAACTTCAGAGATGGTTATTAGTCTGAGCTGAAGTGTCAGACGGTCCATGGAGCCCATTTCCAGCCCTCCTCAAGCAGTTCTGCTGCTTCAGCAGCTCTGTTCAAACCAGGAGAGGTTCTCTGCTCCAAGTGCAATACTTAGTCACTGCCTCACCAAGGCAGCTCCACACTGCCATGAACTGGTTAACAGGATGTTTCACAGGACAGGATTCTTCAAGTCCCTGTGTTTGGACTGACCCTCCCAGAGAAAAAGCCTTGAGTGCCTCACAGTAACTGGAAGTTACTCCTCACTCACTGCCCTGAACTCCCCAACCCCCCCAACTCTGAGCCCCCTGCATCCCCCTGACACGCTACAACCCCCCCCCCCCCCCAACCTCCTCCACCCCCCACCCCCACAACCCCCCCACCTCCTCCACCCCCCACCCCCCCAACCTCCTCCACCCCCCACCCCCCAACCTCCTCCACCCCCCACCCCCCCAACCTCCTCCACCCCCACCCCCCCAACCTCCTCCACCCCCCACCCCCCCCCCCCCCACCTCCTCCACTCCCCACCCCCCCCAACCTCCTCTCCCACCCACCCCCACAACCCCCCCCCCACCTCCTCCACCCCCAGGTCCCCAACCTCCTCCACCCCCCACCCCCCCAACCTCCTCCACCCCCCACCCCCCCCAACCTCCTCCACCCCCCACCCCCCCAACCTCCTCCACCCCCCACCCCCCCAACCTCCTCCACCCCCCACCCCCCCAACCTCCTCCACCCCTCACCCGCCCCAACCTCCTCCACCCCCCCAACCTCCTCCACCCCCCCAACCTCCTCCACCCCCCCAACCTCTTCCACCCCCCCAACCTCTTCCACCCCCCCAACCTCTTCCACCCCCCCAACCTCTTCCACCCCCCCACCTCCTCCACCCCCCCACCTCTTCCACCCCCCCCACCTCCTCCACCCCCAACCTCCTCCACCCCCAACCTCCTCCACCCCCAACCTCCTCCACCCCCAACCTCCTCCACCCCCAACCACCTCCACCCCCCAACCTCCTCCACCCCCCAACCTCCTCCACCCCCCAACCTCCTCCACCCCCCAACCTCCTCCACCCCCCAACCTCCTCCACCCCCCAACCTCCTCCACCCCCCAACCTCCTCCACCCCCCAACCTCCTCCACCCCCCAACCTCCTCCACCCCCCAACCTCCTCCACCCCCCAACCTCCTCCACCCCCCAACCTTCTCCACCCCCCAACCACCTCCACCCCCTCCAATCACCTCCATCCCCTCCAACCTCCTCCACCCCCTCCAACCTCATCCACCCCCTCCTTCACCCCCTCCAACCCTCTCCTCCACCCCCTCCAACCCCCTCCAACCCCCTCCTCCACCCCTCCAACCCCCTCCTCCACCCCTCCAACCCCCTCCTCCACCCCTCCAACCCCCTCCTCCACCCCTCCAACCCCCTCCTCCACCCCTCCAACCCCCTCCTCCACCCCTCCAACCCCCTCCTCCACCCCTCCAACCCCCTCCTCCACCCCTCCAACCCCCTCCTCCACTCCCTCCAACCCCCTCCTCCACTCCCTCCAACCCCCTCCTCCACTCCCTCCAACCCCCACCTCCACCCCCTCCAACCCCCACCTCCAACCCCTCCAACCCTCTCCTCCACCCCCTCCTCCACCCCCTCCTCCACCCCCTCCAACCCCCTCCACCCACCCCCTCCACCCACCCCTCCACCCACCCCCTCCACCCACCCCCTCCACCCACCCCCTCCACCCACCCCCTCCACCCCCTCCAACCCCCTCCTCCACCCCCTCCCACCTCCTCCACCCCCTCCCACCTCCTCCACCCCTCCCCCCTCCACACCTCCCAACTTTCTCCACCCCCTCCCAACTTTCTCCACCCCCTCCCAACTTTCTCCACCCCCTCCCAACTTTCTCCACCCCCTCCCAATTTTTTCACCCCCCCAACCTGCACCACCAAACCTACCCCACCCCCTCCCATATCCTCCACCCCTCCACCCCCTCCCACCTCCTCCACCCCCTCCCACCTCCTCCACCTCCTCCACCCCCTCCCACCTCCTCCCACCTCCTCCACCCCCTCCCACCTCCTCCACCCCCTCCCACCTCCTCCACCCCCTCCCACCTCCTCCACCCCCCCAACCTCCTCCACCCCCCCAACCTCCTCCACACCCCCAACCTCCTCCACCCCCCAACCTCCTCCACCCCCCCAACCTCCTCCACCCCCCAACCTCCTCCACTCCCAACCTCCCCTACCCCTCCAACCTCCCCCACCCCCTCCAACCTCCCCCACCCCCTCCAACCTCCCCCACCCCCTCCAACCTCCCCCACCCCCTCCAACCTCCTCCTCCCCTCCAACCTCCTCTACCCCTCCAACCTCCTCTACCCCTCCAACCTCCTCTACCCCTCCAACCTCCTCTACCCCTCCAACCTCCTCTACCCCTCCAGCCTCCTCTACCCCTCCAACCTCCCCCACCCCCTCCAACCTCCCCCACCCCCTCCAACCTCCCCACCCCCTCCAACCTCCCCCACCCCCTCCAACCTCCCCCACCCCCTCCAACCTCCCCCACCCCCTCCAACCTCCTCCACCCCTCCAACCTCCTCCACCCCTCCAACCTCCTCCACCCCTCCAACCTCCCCACCCCCTCCAACCTCCCCCACCCCCTCCAACCTCCCCCACCCCTCCAACCTCCCCCACCCCCTCCAACCTCCCCACCCCCTCCAACCTCCCCACCCCCTCCACCCTCCCCCCCCCCTCCAACCTCCCCACCCCCTCCAACCTCCCCCACCCCCTCCAACCTCCCCACCCCCTCCAACCTCCCCCACCCCCTTCAACCTCCTCCTCCCCTCCAACCTCCTCTACCCCTCCAACCTCCTCTACCCCTCCAACCACCTCTCCCCTCCAACCACCTCTCCCCTCCAACCTCCTCCACCCCCCCAACCTCCTCCACCCCCAACCTCCTCAACTCCCAACCTCCCCTACCCCTCCAACCTCCCCCACCCCCTCCAACCTCCCCCACCCCCTCCAACCTCCCCCACCCCCTCCAACCTCCCCCACCCCCTCCAACCTCCTCCTCCCCTCCAACCTCCTCTACCCCTACAACCTCCTCTACCCCTCCAACCTCCTCTACCCCTCCAACCTCCTCTACCCCTCCAGCCTCCTCTACCCCTCCAACCTCCCCCACCCCCTCCAACCTCCCCCACCCCCTCCAACCTCCCCCACCCCCTCCAACCTCCCCCACCCCCTCCAACCTCCTCCACCCCTCCAACCTCCTCTACCCCTCCAACCTCCCCCACCCCCTCCAACCTCCCCCACCCCCTCTAACCTCCCCACCCCCTCCAACCTCCCCACCCCCTCCAACCTCCCCACCCCCTCCAACCTCCCCACCCCCTCCAACCTCCCCACCCCCTCCAACCTCCCCACCCCCTCCAACCTCCCCCACCCCCTCCAACCTCCCCCACCCCCTTCAACCTCCTCCTCCCCTCCAACCTCCTCTACCCCTCCAACCTCCTCTACCCCTCCAACCACCTCTCCCCTCCAACCACCTCTCCCCTCCAACCACCTCTCCCCGCCAACCTCCTCTACCCCTCCAACCTCCTCTATCCCTCCAACCTCCTCTACCCCTCCAACCTCCTCTCCCCTCAAACCTCCTCTCCCCTCCAACCACCTCTCCCCTCCAACCACCTCTCCCCTCCAACCTCCTCTCCCCTCCAACCTCCTCTCCCCTCCAACCTGCTCCAACCCCACCAACCTGCTCCAACCCCAACACCCTCCACCCCAACACCCTCCACCCCAACACCCTCCACCCCCAACACCCTCCACCCCCAACACCCTCCACCCCCAACACCCTCCACCCCCAACACCCTCCACCCCCAACACCCTCCACCCCCAACACCCTCCACCCCCAACACCCTCCACCCCCAACACCCTCCACCCCCAACACCCTCCACCCCCAACACCCTCCACCCCCAACACCCTCCACCCCCAACACCCTCCACCCCCAACACCCTCCACCCCCAACACCCTCCACCCCCAACACCCTCCACCCCCAACACCCTCCACCCCCAACACCCTCCACCCCCAACACCCTCCACCCCCAACACCCTCCACCCCCAACACCCTCCACCCCCAACACCCTCCACCCCCAACACCCTCCACCCCCAACACCCTCCACCCCCAACACCCTCCACCCCCAACACCCTCCACCCCCAACACCCTCCACCCCCAACACCCTCCACCCCCAACACCCTCCACCCCCAACACCCTCCACCCCCAACACCCTCCACCCCCAACACCCTCCACCCCCAACACCCTCCACCCCCAACACCCTCCACCCCCAACACCCTCCACCCCCAACACCCTCCACCCCCAACACCCTCCACCCCCAACACCCTCCACCCCCAACACCCTCCACCCCCAACACCCTCCACCCCCAACACCCTCCACCCCCAACACCCTCCACCCCCAACACCCTCCACCCCCCAACACCCTCCACCCCCAACACCCTCCACCCCCAACACCCTCCACCCCCAACACCCTCCACCCCCAACACCCTCCACCCCCAACACCCTCCACCCCCAACACCCTCCACCCCCAACACCCTCCACCCCCAACACCCTCCACCCTCAACACCCTCCACCCTCAACACCCTCCACCCTCAACACCCTCCACCCTCAACACTATGCACAAATTAGCTGCCATGTTTCCTAGATTACAAACATGTCACTATTCAAAAGTACTTGACTGGAACGTTCTTCCTCAATGTGACAATTGTTCTCTCCTGCTCACTCTCCTCTTTCTCCCATGTCCTTTCCAGATACCATGGGATCCTTTGTTTATACCACCTGACCCGCCCTGCCCTGCCCTGCCCAGCCCACCACGTTCATGTGAGCTGACAACATACATCATGTCTAGCTATGAAATTCAGCCCCTTCATGCCTGACATCGATCACTTCAGGGAATCTGGAAATCCAACGAATGAGTTTCACAAACATCTGAATGGATAGCAGAGAGAATGAGAACAGTTGGTTTCTGCAGCTTGTCCCCCACAACTGTCATGTTACAATGTGCATCACAATTAATTCTCCGGCTCTGGGAGCGTCTCCCACCTTCAGGATTCCAGGCGCTGTGAGGTGGCTTCAATGGGAAATTCCATTGAAAAACGTCAGGAAGATAGAACCCCGTCACCAGCAAACGGTGCATCACCAGGAAACAAGCGGCTGAGTGACTGGAGAATTCAGCCCTATATCTACACTCCCCACCCAGTCCTATATCTACCCTCCCCACCCAGCCCTATATCTACCCTCCCCACCCAGCCCTATATCTACCCTCCCCACCCAGCCCTATATCTACCCTCCCCACCCAGCCCTATATCTACCCTCCCCACCCGGCCCTATATCTACCCTCCCCACCCAGCCCTATATCTACCCTCCCCACCCGGCCCTATATCTACCCTCCCCACCCGGCCCTATATCTACCCTCCCCACCCAGCCCTATATCTACCCTCCCCACCCGGCCCTATATCTACCCCCCCCCCCCCCCCAGCCCTATATCTACCCCCCCCCCAGCCCTATATCTACCCTCCCCACCCGGCCCTATATCTACCCTCCCCACCCGGCCCTATATCTATCCTCCCCACCCAGCCCTATATCTACCCCCCCCCCAGCCCTATATCTACCCCCCCCCCCCCCCCCCCAGCCCTATATCTACCCTCCTCAGCCAGCCCTATATCTACCCTCCCCACCCAGCCCTATATCTATCCTCCCCACCCAGCCCTATATCTACCCCCCCCCCCCAGCCCTATATCTACCCCCCCCCCCCCCCCAGCCCTATATCTACCCTCCTCAGCCAGCCCTATATCTACCCTCCCCACCTGACCCTATATCTACCCTCCCCATCCAGCCCTATATCTACCCTCCCCACCCGGCCCTATATCTACCCCCCCCCCCCCCCCCCCCCCCCGCCAGCCCTATATGTACCTCCCCAGCCCTATATCTACCCTCCCCAGCCCTATATCTACCCCCCAGCCCTATATCTACCCCCAGCACTATAACGACACCCCCCCAGCCCTATATCTACCCCCCTCCCCCCAGCCCTATATCTACCCCCCTCCCCCCCAGCCCTATATCTACCCCCCTCCCCCCCAGCCCTATATCTACCCTCCTCAGTCAGCCCTATATCTACCCTCCCCACCCAACCCTATATCTATCCTCCTCATTCAGCCCTATATCTACCCTCCCCACCCGGCCCTACATCTACCCTCCCCACCCGGCCCTATATCTATCCTCCCCACTCAGCCCTATATCTACCCTCCCCACCCAGCCCTATATCTACCCTCCCCACCCAGCCCTATATCTACCCTCCTCACCCAGCCCTATATCTACCCTCCCCACCCAGCCCTATATCTACCCTCCCCACCCGGCCCTATATCTATCCTCCCCACTCAGCCCTATATCTACCCTCCCCACCCAGCCCTATATCTACCCTCCCCACCCAGCCCTATATCTACCCTCCTCACCCAGCCCTATATCTACCCTCCCCACCCGGCCCTATATCTATCCTCCCCACTCAGCCCTATATCTACCCTCCCCACCCAGCCCTATATCTACACTCCCCACCCAGCCCTATATCTACCCTCCCCACCCGGCCCTATATCTACCCTCCCCACCCGGCCCTATATCTACCCCCACCCACCCGGCCCTATATCTACCCTCCCCACCCGGCCCTATATCTACCCCCACCCACCCGGCCCTATATCTACCCTCCCCATCCAGCCCTATATCTACCCTCCCCACCCAGTCCTATATCTACCCTCCCCACCCAGCCCTATATCTACCCTCTCCACCCAGCCCTATATCTACCCTCCCCACCCAGCCCTATATGAACCCTCCGCACCCAGCCCCACATCTACCCTCCCCACCCAGCCCTATATCTACCCTCTCCACCCAGTCCTATATCTACCCTCCCCACCCAGCCCTATATCTGCACTCCCCACCCAGCCCTATGTGAACCCTCCGCACCCAGCCCCACATCTACCCTCCCCACCCAGCCCTATATCTACCCTCTCCACCCAGTCCTATATCTACCCTCCCCACCCAACCCTATATCTACCCTCTCCACCCAGTCCTATATCTACCCTCCCCACCCAACCATACATCTACACTCCCCACCCAGCCCTTTATCTACACTCCCCACCCAGTCTTTTATCTACACTCCCCACCCAGCCCTTTATCTACACTCCCCACCCAGCCCTTTATCTACACTCTCCACCGAGCCCTATATCTACACTCCCCACCCAGCCCTATATCTACCCTCCCCACCCAACCCTATATCTACCCTCCCCACCCAGCCCTATATCTACCCTCCCCACCCAGCCCTATATCTACCCTCCCCACCCAGCCCTATATCTACCCTCCCCACCCAGCCCTATATCTACCCTCCCCACCCAGCCCTATATCTACCCTCCCCACCCAACCCTATATCTACCCTCCCCACCCAACCATACATCTACACTCCCCACCCAACCCTATATCTACCCTCCCCACCCAACCATACATCTACACTCCCCACCCAGCCCTTTATCTACACTCCCCACCCAGCCCTTTATCTACACTCTCCACCGAGCCCTATATCTACACTCCCCACCTAGCCCTATATCTGTTGTGTTATTCTCCCTGGGGTAACACGGACTGCACACGATACAGTTAACTGATCAAGTATACACCAAACGTGGGCTTTGGTTCAATATAAAATTTATTGAACTTCAGTAACAAAGCACACAGCTGCCTGTGGGTTCACTCTCTACTACTCTAAGTAAACTAACATTAACTATCTAGACCAGGCTAGCTCTGATCCACGTGTAGAAGGTGTTGAATGATTTGTACACCCTGACTGTCACTACAGTTGTCACTAGTGGATCGAGGCGGAGTGCTGATGCCTCGTGTGTTTTATAGTTGGAAGCCCCTCTCTGGTGTTCTGTCTGGTGATTGGTCGTGTTCTGTTCTGTAAGTTGATTGGCTCATCTGGGTGTCTGTCACTGCCTGCGTTTACCTCATGATGTGCATGGGTGCATATTATGACAATGTCGACTCTCCCCACCCAGTGTATATTCGTATATCGCCGTACTCCCATATATTGCTGAGGGCGTCAACACCATGGTGCAGCCATCGGGGAGCCACGAGGGCAGGCAGAACCAGATGGTGCAGGGGCAGCCAGGGCTCAACCCAACTGCCCCTCTGTTCCGCGGTGACTCCCTGGGCCCTATGGGCACCAATCATTGGGCACCAACCCAGATCCACCCAATGGGGTGACGACGGCGGCCACGAGCTCCTCCCAGTTCCACCCCCAGTACAATGGCGCATCTCGGAACAAGGTGTCACGGCGAGGCTACTGGGCCGGGTCCCCCGGCCTCAGGGTCCCTGGGGGACGCCCACCAGGAGCATCGAAGGCCACGGGATGCGGTAAGCAGCAGGCTGTCTCCACCTCTGATGTGCATCCTGGAGACACATCTAGATGCAACGGAGGAACGCAGAATGCTAAGCAGATCGAGGATCACTGAGAGGGCACTGGGGTGAAAGTGGGTTGGGGTGGTAAAGTGGGGAAGGGGTGTGGGGATGTGATTGGCAGGGGTGGGGGGATGTGATTGGAAGGGGTGGGGAAGGGGTGGGGGGATGTACCAGCCTCCCGTACCAGCCTCCCCGGACAGGCGCCGGAATGTGGTGACTAGGGGCTTTTCACAGTAACTTCATTGAAGCCTACTCGTGACAATAAGCGATTTTCATTTCATTTTCATGTGATTGGCAGGGGTGGGGAAGGGATGGGGGGATGTGATTGGAAGGGGTGGGGAAGGGAGGCAGCACCATCGGTGCAGTTGGGGACACATATGAACAACATTAAAAAGCGTTGCACCCGAGAAATATGACGCCTCTGGTATTTTCGTCCGCTATGTGGGCTGAGCACCAATTCCCTGCCCAGCCCTCCCGGGCATAGAAGTCCTGAATTTCCTGCCACCCCCCCCCCCCCCCCCCCCCCCCCCATGATGCACAGACCTGGTATTCCGAAAAGCAGCAGACAATTTATTCTTGCCCACAATGTGGAAAGCCATGCAGCTCTGCAATCAGCCATGTTGAAACAAACAATACTTTACACGTGCCTCGGGGAAGGGGGGTTTGGGGGGCATGAGCCGCCAGTGGTGGGGGTCACAGCCCCTGGGCTGGGGGGACGGGGGGAGTTTCTCAGCAACTGTGAGTCTGCCATGCCATATTTCTCTGGTGCAATGTTTTTTAATGCTGGATGTATGTCCCCAACTGCCTCTAGGCCCCATTTCTTACCCCTTCCCGCCCATATCCCTCGAACTGCCGTGCTCTACACCTCCATCTAGGAGTGTCCCCAGGCTGCTCATCAAGAGTGGAGGCAGCCTGCTGCTTACCACGTCCTGTGGCCTTTGATGCCCCTGGCCTGTGTCCCCTGGGGGTCCTGGGACTGCCGGCAGCACATGCCTCACTGTGCCACCCTGTTCTGGGGGCTGACTCCGAGACCCTCCCTTGTCAGCGGTGGGGTGGGTGGAGGAACTAGTAATCGCCATCCATACGGTGGCTCTGGGTTGGCATTCAGCGTCCCTCCTGGTCGGTGCCCAAAGGGCCCTGTTTACCTCGGGATGAAGGGGCGACTAGATTGAGCCCCAGCTGCCCCTGCATCATCTGGCTCTGTCCGTGGTCCCCTCAGTGGCATTGCTGCCAGCTGTGCCTGGTCCCCTCAGTGGCATTGCTGCCAGCTGTGTGCTGTTGGCTCTGTCTGTGGTCCCCTCAGTGGCATTGCTGCCAGCAGTGTGCTGTTGGCTCTGTCCGTGGTCCCCTCAGTGGCATTGCTGCCAGCTGTGTGCTGTTGGCTCTGTCCGTGGTCCCCTCAGTGGCATTGCTGCCAGCTGTGTGCTGTTGGCTCTGTCCGTGGTCCCCTCAGTGGCATGGCTGCCAGCTGTGTGCTGTTGGCTCTGTGGGGTCGGTTTACTTGCTGCTCCCCCTTGTTGCTGGGGGGCTGTCGGGGGTGGTCCCGGCGAACCGGTGGGACAGTCATTTTTACATAGAATTTACAGTGTAGAAGGAGGCCATTCGGCCCATCGAGTCTGCACTGGCTCTTGGAAAGAGCACCCTACCCAAGGTTAACACCTCCACCCTATCCCCATAACCCAGTAACCCCACCCAACACAATTTTGGACACTAAGGGCAATTTATCATGGCCAATCCACCTAATCTGCACATCTTTGGACTGTGGGAGGAAACTGGAGCACCCGGAGGAAACCCACGCACACACGGGGAGGATGTGCAGACTCCGCACAGACAGTGACCCGAGCCGGAATCGAATCTGGGACCTGGGACCCTGGACCCTGTGGCGTGAAGCCCGAGGTCCTTGTTATGTGGACCAATTCACATTTGATACCGGTGACAGCCTCGCCGGGTCGAGCGCCAGGAAGGTCGCGGCAATTCCCGCTCGCTCCCACACTGAGAAACTTTTCCATTGAATCACGCCCTATGTGTGTTGAGATAACAGTGGAGAACTCTCCAACAGAGCTGACGGGAAACTCCCAGCAAAACCCACCGCAAATGACACTTCGGGCGCGATCTATCCAAATGGAGACAGAGTCCCGTAAGGCTCGAGAATAATTGGGTGTTGCCTGGTGCTCGGAGCGCCAAGAAACATAAGAACATAAGAACTAGGAGCAGGAGTAGGCCATCTGGCCCCTCGAGCCTGCTCCGCCATTCAATGAGATCATGGCTGATCTTTTGTGGACTCAGCTCCACTTTCCGGCCCGAACACCATAACCCTTAATCCCTTTATTCTTCAAAAAACTATCTATAAGATAAACACCCCGCTATCTACCACCCACCCGGGTAGATTGGGTCCTCAGCGGGGAGCTACCCTACAAGGCTGCACTTACCCCGTTTTCTACACCGATGAACTCCGTTTGCAGGAACTCCTCAAAGCAGGAAGAGATCGGGAAGCCATTTTAATGGGCGCTCTTCACCCTCTCACACCCGCGCAGGGCACACCCTGACCCATTCACTGCCGCTCAAAAAATGACAGCTGACACCTTGGCACTGCCCGCCTGGCATCCTGGAAGTGCCCCTGTTAGTGGCATCTGGGCACTTTGGCAGTTCCAGGCTGGTATCCAGGTGGCACCAAACGTGCCAGTGTGCAACCCTGTCCAGAGGGCATGCACCTCGGGGCCTCCGATCCCCTGAGAGACCTTTTTCGTCTCGTTCCGATTTGTGGATACCAGCACTGAACGGCTCTCGCCCGCGGTCTCCAAGGCGAGGGAGTTCAATTCCACACCTTAGTTAGATCTCGGGAATGCATGTTCGACTGAGATTAGCTGTCTCATTTTAATATGCTAATTTACCATAGTGATCCGGGCCACAATGGACAGGATTCGCATTGCGCATCACCCGAGGTCGTGTGAGATCGAACAAGGCGTGGCGAGCCGGCTGGATCCCAGAAGTGGGATCTCCCGGCATCTACCGGTCGCATTATGCCGCACTTGCGCTGCTTTTCGGGCACAACGTGACCGGTAGATCCCATCGTTCGAAACCTTTCTGTTAGATCGCGCCCTATGCCTGTTTAAGCTGTGCAGCCGCAGCTCTTTGAGTCTATCTGGATAACTAATCTTCTGGCCCTTGGCAATCTTTCCAAATCTCAACATCAAACACGATATCATGTGAGTAGACCAGAACTGGACATTGTATTGGTACAAGTGAAGGGCTGACCAAGCTTTTAGCCAGGGAACTTGAATTTCTATAGCGCCTTTTCTGATTTCACGCCCAAAGCACTTTATAGCCAACAAAGTATTAGGTGGTGCATTCACTGTATTGTAGAAAAGACATTTGCGCATAACACGATCCCACAAAAGTCAATGTGATGAATGATCCAAGAATGGCTTTGAAGAGTGTGATTTTAAATGCAGGTTTGGGAGCACTCCCGGCTCCACATACGGGTACATAAGAACAAGAACATAAGAACTAGGAGCAGGAGTAGGCCATCTGGCCCTTCGAGCCTGCTCCGCCATTCAATGAGATCATGGCTGATCTTTTGTGGACTCAGCTCCACTTTCCGGCCCGAACACCATAACCCTTAATCCCTTTATTCTTCAAAAAACAATCTATCTTTACCGTAAAAACATTTAATGAAGGAGCCTCAACTGCTTCACTGGGCAAGGAATTCCATAGATTCACAACCCTTTGGGTGAAGAAGTTCCTCCTAAACTCAGTCCTAAATCTACTTCCCCTTATTTATTTTGAGGCTATGCCCCCTAGTTCTGCTTTCACCCGCCAGTGGAAACAACCTGCCCGCATCTATCCTATCTATTCCCTTCATAATTTTAAATGTTTCTATAAGATCCCCCCTCATCCTTCTAAATTCCAACGAGTACAGTCCCAGTCTACTCAACCTCTCCTCATAATCCAACCCCTTCAGCTCTGGGATTAACCTAATGAATCTCCTCTGCACACCCTCCAGTGCCAGTATGTCCTTTCTCAAGTAAGGAGACCAAAACTGAACACAATACTCCAGGTATGGCCTCACTAACACCTTATACAATTGCAACATAACCTCCCTAGTCTTAAACTCCATCCCTCTAGCAATGAAGGACAAAATTCCATTTGCTTTCTTAATCACCTGTTGCATCTGTAAACCAACTTTCTGAGACTCCTGCACTAGCACACCCAGGTCTCTCTGCACAGCGGCATGCTTTAATATTTTATCGTTTAAATAATAATCCCGTTTGCTGTTATTCCTACCAAAATGGATAACCTCACATTTGTCAACATTGTATTCCATCTGCCAGACCCTAGCCCATTCACTTAACCTATCCAAATCCCTCTGCAGACTTCCAGTATCCTCTGCACTTTTCGCTTTACCACTTATCTTAGTGTCATCTGCAAACTTGGACACATTGCCCTTGGTCCCCAACTCCAAATCATCTATGTAAATTTTGAACAATTGTGGGCCCAACACGGATCCCTGAGGGACACCACTAGCTACTGATTTCCAACCAGAAAAACACCCATTAATCCCCACTCTTTGCTTTCTATTAATTAACCAATCCTCTATCCATGCTACTACTTTACCCTTAATGCCATGCATCTTTATCTTATGCAGCAACCTTTTGTGTAGCACCTTGTCAAAGGCTTTCTGGAAATCCAGATATACCACATCCATTGGCTCCCCGTTATCTACTGCACTGGTAATGTCCTCAAAAAATTCCACTAAATTAGTTAGGCACGACCTGCCCTTTATGAACCCATGCTGCGTCTGCCCAATGGGACAATTTCTATCCAGATGCCTCGCTATTTCTTCCTTGATGATAGATTCCAGCATCTTCCCTACTACCGAAGTTAAGCTCACTGGCCTATAATTTCCTGCTCTCTGCCTACCTCCTTTTTTAAACAGTGGTGTCACGTTTGCTAATTTCCAATCCATCGGGACCACCCCAGAGTCTAGTGAATTTCGGTAAATTATCATTAGTGCATCTGCATTTTCCCTAGCCATCTCTTTTAGCACTCTGGGATGCATTCCATCAGGGCCAGGAGACAGTTAGATTGTTGATCTCTTTCTCTGGAATTAGCTGACAAAACCTCAACTGAGCTCAAACCTCTTTTCAACATTGGGCACCGCGAGGTATTTTATTTGATCCCCTGCAAAATAGCGGGTGTTTGAGGGCTAAATATTGACCAGGACACTGTGTGGGGGAGAGCCCCTGTTTATTAACGCTTCACATTGACTTTATCAAAGGTCATTTGAACAGCTTTCAGTGTATGGATTCAAACTGAGATAAGTAAGTTTAGTTGAACTTTGGGTTTGATGTGCTCTTTGTACAGCATATCTGACATTATGCCTTGATTTCAACATCATCATTTCTCATAGCTCCCCTGTCTCTCTCTCTCTGAGTGACTTGATTAGCACCTCATTCACCACCTAAAACAACCACTCCCTCTACCAGCGATGCACAGTAGCTGCCGTGTTCTTTTAATTCATGTACGGGATGTGGGTGTCACTGATTAGGTCAGCATTTATTCCCCATCCCTAATTGCCCTTCAGTAGCTGGTGATGAACTGTCTTCTTGAATCGTGCAGCCCCAGTGGCCTAATGGATAAGGCACTGGCCTCCGGAGCCAAGGATTGTGGGTTCAAATCCCATCTGGGGTGAGGTGACAAATATTAATTAATTTCCATATTCTGTGACAAGAAGGTAGCTTTTCTTAGTGGACAGTTTCTGTTTCCTGGTAGATAGAATCAAAGGAACTTCGGTTACAATAGGAGGTCATTTAGTCAGTGCCACTTCAGCATTGACGGTGTTCAAAAGGCATCTTGACAAACACATGGATCGGATGGGTATGGAGGAATATGGCACAAGGAAGTGCAGTTTTGGGTTTTGGCCAAGGGTGGTATCATGACCGGTACAGGCTTGGAGGGCTGAAGGGCCTGTTCCTGTTCTGTATTGTTCTTTGTTCTCCATGTGGTGACGGTGTACCCACACTGCTGTTAGGGAGGGAATTCTAGGATGCTGCTCCAGCGACAGTAAAGTCAGGATGGTGATTGACTTGGAGGGGAACCTCCATGTGGTGATGTTCCCAGATACACGATCTCTACCATCAAGATGGACTGTGGAGGTTCTCCTCCAACCCACTTACCACCTGACTTGTAAATATATTGCCGTTCCTTCATTTTAGCTGGGTCAAATTCCTGGACCTGCCTGACTAACAGCAGAGGGAATGTACCTACACCAAATGGACTGCAGCGGTTCAAGAAGGCAGCTCACCACCACCTTCTCAAGGGCAATTAGGAATAGGCAATGATGCCAGTGATGTTCGAATCCCATTAGTGAATAAAAAAGGATAGGTGCTAGTTGTATTGTATATTAACAGTGATAATTCATATTTATATAGCACCCTTAATGTAACGATGCATCCAAAGGTGCTTCAAGGACCATTATAAAGCTAAATATGGATCTAAGTCACATAAGGAGATATTTGGTCAGATGACTAAAATTAATCCATAGAATCTCTGCAGTGCAGAAGGAGGACATTCAGCCTATCGAGCCTGCACTGACTCTCTGAAAGAGCATTCTACCTATGTCCACTCCCCCACACTATCCCTGTAACCCCACCTAACCTGCACATCCCTGGACACTAAGGGGCAATTCAGCCTGGCCAATCCACCTAACCTGCACATCCCTGGACACTAAGGGGCAATTCAGCCTGGCCAATCCACCTAACCTGCACATCCCTGGACACTAAGGGGCAATTCAGCCTGGCCAATCCACCTAACCTGCACATCCCTGGACACTAAGGGACAATTCAGCCTGGCCAATCCACCTAACCTGCACATCCCTGGCTCGGGTCGATCCAAATGGGTCAGCTTCAAGCAATGTATCAAAGGGGAAAGTGAGGTCAAGAGATGTAGGGAGAGAATTCCGGAGCCTCGGATCCAGGAAGCTGAACCAATGGCAGCGCAATAAATTGGCGACTCACAGGAGACCAGAATTAGAGGAGTGTGGATATCTCAGAGAGGCTGGAGGAGATTTACGGCGATTGGGAAGAGTGCGGCGAGGGATGGATGATTTGCAAAACAGGATGGAGAATTTTAAAATCAAGACATTTCTTGACCAGGAGCCATTGTAGATCAGAGAGCACAGTGGGTGATACAGAAACGGGACTTTGCTCTGAATTAAGGCATGGGCAGCAGACAACCACGAGTTTATAGAATATGGGAGAGCAAACCAGGAGTGCATTGGAATAGGCGCGTCTAGTGGTAAAAAAGTCATGGACGGGAGTTTCAACAGCAGACAGGGGACACATTGGATTTGACTTTGATAATCTGAGCCGACAGAATTTGGTTTGCTAAATATTGACATGATTCGGACTTGTGTGTACACTGTCAGGAAGGTTTAACATTTGCTCCCAAGCTGTGTCAGTGTGTCGCAGGTTATTTGATTCATTTTCTGAAACCTTCTCACTGAATTTTGATCGAGGTCCAAGGAGCTTTGACCTATGACATGGTTCTAAACTCCACGTTCAGTCAGGAGGGGCCGTGGGCTTTAGAGCTGGGTAGTCCGATTTAACCCTGGATTTGGGATCTGGAGCGAGTTGGGACCCCGTTCCTCGTGCCCTGTCTGCTATCTTCCATTGTTACTGTTGTTCCTTGTGGCTGGGATTCTGGATGGCGTGGGTAAATCATCCAGTTCAGCTGGCCCACTCTGCATTAACCCAAACATCTTCTTTCCACTTTCTCTGGGTGTTGAGAGTTTCTACAGTCGACATTTATAAAGAGTTTAAGGGGCAGCACGGTGGCGCAGTTGCCCTGTTGCCTCATGGCGCCGAGGTCCCAGGTTCGATCCCGGCTCTGGGTCACTGTCCGTGTGGAGTTTGCACATTCTCCCCGTGTTTGCGTGGGTTTTGCCCCCACAACCCAAAGATGTGCAGGCTAGGTGGATTGGCCATGCTAAATTGTCCCTTAATTTGAAAAATGAGTTGGGTACTCTAAATTTAAATAAAAATTTATAAGGAGTTTATTTTGTTTTTCTCTTAGTTCGTTGACGTCCGCGGTGGGGGGGGGTGGGCGGCTCTAGGATCACCTAAGAGGCAAGTTGGGGCAGTGGGGGAGTCTGGAGGTTGCATTGGAGGAGCGGGGTGGGGGTGGGTGGGGGTGGGGGGTGGGGGGGGGGGGGGGTGGAGGGGGGGGGGGGTCAAAGAATTGGGGTGGCAATAAAAACATCCATCCTTGCAGGAAATTAGGTAAGTGCAGCCTCGGTAGGGTGTTCCTGACTGAGGCCAAAAAATGTAGCAGAGTTCCGTTAGATAGTGGGGTTGTTCTCGGCACTGCAGCTGCCACTATATGCGTCCAAAATGCACTCTGATTTTTACTCGTTAAATTGCACCCGTAAAACCTAAAGATATAGGAGCAGAATTAGGCCGTTCGGTCCATCGAGTATGGTCCACCATACAGTCATGGCTGATATGTTTCCCATCCTCATTCTCCTGCCTTCTCCTCGTAACCCCTGATCCCCTTATTAGCACTGTTGCTTCACAGCAGCAGGGTCCCAGGTTCGATTCCTGGCTTGGGTCACTGTCTGTGAATCTGCACGTTCTCCCCGTGTCTGCATGTGTTCCCTCCGGGTGTTCCGGTTTCCTCCCACAAGTCCTGAAAGACGTGCTGCTGGGTAATTTGGATATTCTGAATTCTCCCTTCGTGTACCTGAACAGGCGCCGGAATATGGCGACTAGGGGATTTTCACAACAACGTCATTGCAGTGTTAATGTAAGCCTACTTGCGACAATAAAGATTATTATTATAATAATCAAGAACCTATCTATCTCTGTCTTAAAGACACTCAGTGATTTAGCCTCCACAGCCTTCGGCGGCAGAGTTCCACAGGTTCCGGCGCGGCAGGGTGGCACAGTGGTTAGCATTGCTGCCTCACAGTGTCAGGAACCCGGGTTCGATTCTGACCTCAGGTGACTGCGCGGAGTTTGCACGTTCTTCCCCTGTCTGCATGGGTTTCTTCCGGGAACTCCGGTTTCCTCCCACAATCCAAAGATATGCAGATTAGGTGCATAGGCCACGCTAAATTGCCCGAGTTGGGATTGCGGGTCTGTGTAGGGTGCTCTTTTACAGGATCGGTGAAGACTCGATGGGCCGAATAGCCTCCTTCTGAACTGTATGGATTCTAATAAAAAAGATTCACCACCCTCTGGCTGAAGAAATTCCTCCTCAATTTTAAGGATCATCCCTTCAGTCTGAGGCTGTGACCTAGTGTTCTAGTTTTTCCTACGAGTGGAAAGATCTTCTCCATATCCTATCTAGGCATTTCAGTATCCTGTAAGTTTGAATAAGATCCCTCCTCATCCTTCTAACCTCCAGCGAGTATAGACCCAGAGTCCTCTACGGCTCCTCACATGACAAGTTCTTCATTCCAGAGATCATTCTTATGAACTTCCTCTTTAACTTCTCCAAGTCCAGCACATCCTTCTTGAGATACGGGGCCCAAAACTGTTTACAGTACTCCAAATGGGATCTGACCAGAGCTGTATACAGCCTCAGAAGTACATCCTTGGTCTTGTATTCTAGCCCTCTCGACATGAATCCGAACATTGCATTTGCCTTCCTAACTGCCAACTGAACCTGCACTTTTAACCTTAAGAGAATTTTGAACTAGGACTCCTAAGCCCCTTTGTGCTTCTGATTTTCGAAGCCTTTTTCCATTTCGAAAATTGTCTATACCTCCATTCTTCCAAGCAAAGTACATAATCTCACACTTTTCCACATTGTATTCCTTCTGCAGCCCACCTGCTTTCTCAATACTACCTGTCCCTCTACAGGTCTTTGTATCATCTGCAAAGTTAGCTACCGTGCCTTCAGTTCCTTCTTTCAGATCATTAATGTATATTGTGAAAAGTTGTGGTCCCAGCACAGACCCCTGAGGCACACCACTAGTCACCGGCTGCCATCCTGAAAAAGACCCTTTTATCCCCACCTTCTGCCTGTCAGCCAATCCTCTATCCATGCCAGGATCTTGCCCTTAACGCCATGGGCTCTTAACTTAGTAAACAGCCTCCTATACGGCACCTTGTCAAAGGCCTTCTGGAAATCGAAATAGATCACATCCACTGATTCTCCTTGTGTAACTTCCTCAAAGAACGCGAACAGATTTGTCAGACATGACCTTCCCTTGACAAAGCCGTGCTGACTCAGTCCTATTTTATCATGCACTTTCAAGTACTCTGCGATCTCACCTTTAATAATGGACTCTAAAATCTTACCAATCATCGAAGTCAGGCTAACCGGCCTATAATTTTCCATCTTCTGTCTCTCTTCCTTCTTAAACAGTGGTGTTACATTAGCCATTTTCCAGTCCTCTGGGACCCTTCCTACCTCCAGTGATTCCTGAAAGATCATCACCAATGCCTCCACAATCTCCTCAGCTATCTCTTTTAGGATCCTGTGATGTAGCCCATCCGGTCCAGGTGTCTTAACCACCTACAGACCTTTCAGTTTCCCCAGAATCTTCACCTCTGCCAGCTGATTCTCCTGGAGCTCTGGCATCCCACTGGTGTCTTCCACTTTGAAGACTGATGCAAAGTAACTATTCAGTTCCTCTGCCATTCCTTTGTTTCCTATTATTTCCACTCATTTTCGAGTGGTCCAATATCTATTCTTGCCTTTCTCTTACCTTTTATGTATTGAAAAAAACTTTCCCTATCTTCTTTTACATTACTAACTAGCTTGCACTCGTATTCCATCTTCTCCCCCTTATTGCTTTTTTAGTTGTCCTCTGTTCGCTTTTAAATGCTTCATAGACATAGACATAGAACAGTACAGCACAGAACAGGCCCTTCGGCCCTCGATGTTGTGCCGAGCAATGATCACCCTACTCAAGTCAACGTATCCACCCTATACCAGTAAACCCCCCCCCCCCAATTAACCTTATTTATTAGGACACTAAGGGCAATTTAGCCTGGCCAATCCACCTAACCCGCACATCTTTGGACTGTGGGAGGAAACCGGAGCACCCGGAGGAAACCCACGCACACACGGGGAGGACATGCAGACTCCACACAGACAGTGACCCAGCCGGGAACTGAACCTGGGACCCTGGAGCTGTGAAGCATTTATGCTAACCACCATGCTACCGTGCTGCCCTCCTAATCCTTTGGCTTCTCACTAATCCTTGCCACTTTGTATGCTTTTTCTTTAGCTTCTATGCTGTTCCTGACTTCCCTCATCAGCCATGGATGCCATCTCCTCCCCCGTAGTCTGTTTTCTCCTCCTTGGGATGAATTTCTGCTGTGTCTCCCGAATAACCCCCAAAAACTCCTGCCATTGCTGTTCCACTGTCTTCCCTGCCAGGCTCCTTTTCCAATCAACTCTGGCCAGCTCCTCCCTCATGTCTTTGTAGTTTTATTCAATTGTAAAATCTGATTTTAGCGTCTCCCTTTCAAACTGCAGGGTAAATTCTATCATATTGTGGTCATTGCCCCCTAAGGGGACCACCCGGTGTTTTTTTGGAAGTGAATGCTGTGCCAATGTTTCTGAGGCAGAGAATAGTCAGTCAGTCTGGAGAGCTGAAGGAGGGAATCATTCCAGGGCTACATTCATAATATGTTTTCCTTTGTCTTTGACCAAATATGGTGATGGATGGGATTCCACGATCTCCCACCCAACAATGTCATGCTGCCTTACTGCTTTAAGCTCCGAGTCTGTTTTGGGAAATGTGTGGGCAATCAAACATCTGTGGAATTCGCCTGCCTTCTCGCACTGGCCTTTGTGCAGACTGTAAAAGATGGCGTTTCAAACAAAAAAAAAATGCAGTTCAAAAGGAATCTTGGCAAACAAAATGTGATTGAGCATCTGGCACGTCTAAAGATTGAATGCTTTCCAGATGTTTGGAGCTGTGTGCATGAATAATAAGCCTTTCTCACAAGGTTTCTGTGGTGAAGACTTGATGACACAGCAATCCTATCTCTATCCTGCTCACTTTCCGAGATTTGAAGAACAGAATTCTTGCCTGTCTCTGACTAATGAGAAACAGAAAGTAAACATTGCCATGAACATTCACCATGCAGGACTTTGTACAGCAGGAGTGTGATCGAGTAGTTCAAGGGCATCACCCCATAGTCTCCATGCTTCCCGATTTGTTGGTTAATTCCTGCCCTGTATTCACTGGATCTGGCGTCGTATGACTGTGTGAAGCTTGCACGTTCTCCCCGTGTCTACGTGGGTTTCCTCCGGGTGCTCCGGTTTCCTCCCACAGTCCAAAGATGTGCAGGTTAGGTGGATTGGCTCGGCAAAATTTCCCCTTAGTGTCTAGGGATGTGCAGGTTAGGTTACGAGGATAGGGGAGAGTGAGCAAGGGTAGAGTGCTCATTCGAAGGGCCAAATGGCCTCCTTCTGCACTGTGGGGATTCTATGATTCTGTGTTGTGTCAAGGCTGATCTCTACCTCAACTCTGTTTGCCCTCCTGATTGGTTGATAATCTTACCTAACCAAAAATCTCAGTCTTGACAAATCCATTTGGCCTCTAGTCTCCAAAACACAATGCAGGGAGAAAATTCCGGATTTCCACTCCCCTGTGTGTGAACCACGACCAGCTAACGACACCCGGGAACAGCTTAGCACTCATTTGAAGGTAATGACCCCTTGATCTGAAGCCCCCCCCTCTCCAGGTGGAGGTAATTTTCCTCTCCATTTCACCCGAACAAACACCTCAATTCAATCTCTCCCGAGTCCTTGACACTCAACCAGTTTCTGTAGGCTATCCTTCTACCTTTGGGAGACAAAGGGCTGGTTTCTCCGATTTTGAGGCTATGTCCGGAGCATGTGTCTAGTATTACGACCAAAAAGTCGGCGGCGCCCCCACACAAATGCTCCACCAGTGGGAGGCTAGCAGCCGTGCCACATAAAACCCCTGATGTTCCCTGCAGGTATGGACGGAGAATTGCCGGGTCTGTGGCCGCGCATGCGCACGGTGGCGACCTGCAGCGGTTGCGCCGTACAGCATGGCGCTGGACACAGTCCGCAGCCGCTTGCGAAGTTGACCGAAACCTCAGACCACAAGTGATCCATGCTGTTCCCAAGGGTGGCACCTCGGGTCCACGGACCTGGCACCAAGTCGATCCCTGCGACTGCCCCCCCGGCTCTGGCAGCTGTCTCTCAGCAAGCCCGACTGGTTTTGAGGTATTTTGAGTTTTTTTATTCTCCTGCTCCCTCTCAATAGTCTTGGGTCCAGGGCTCCGTTTGTTAATACTTGCACCAATTCACATCTGTCAGACCTCCGTCTAAGAGGGATGGAGAATGAAGTGTCCAACCTGCTAATGATATTCAAATCCATGCAAATGATATATTTGCATGGGCCTGCTGACTCGGGACGCAGACAGTGATAACGGCGCCAGCGACGGAGCATGACGTTGGAATCTGCGCCGGGTGAAAACCCAGATTTTTCCATTGCCCTCTTGTTGTTATACTTTTGGCTTTGCTTGGGGGGGGAGGGGGAGCTGTCTGCCCCCTCCACCCTCACGCTTGTTCCATGTCTCTCCCCAATACTCCCCCGGGTTCCTACCCTCCCCCCACACCCTTTGTTCCCCTCTGCTCTGTATGCCCTCATTGGTGTCCCCCCACTCCACTTTCTTCCTGATCACTATTGGCCTTGAACAGGCTAATGAATAGCCCCACGCTTTGTGGAATCCCTCGTCCGACCCTCGGATGGTGTATTTGATCTCAGGTGGAGACATTCCGGCAGGTTTGCTGGCCAGTTTGCAGCTGTTGGTGGTGCTCCTGATCGCCATCCGAGCAGGATTCGCCAGAGTGCAGTTAAAGAAGCAAAAGCCAGGGCCTTGGCCCTCTTCCCCATATGTAGCTCTGGCTGGTCCCATACCCTGAAGACTGCCGCTCATGAGCACGGCTCCACCCTCACCCCCACAACCTTGGACATCGCCTCGAAGAAGGCTGTTCAGAACCTGACAAATCTGGGGCAGGCCCAGAACATGTGGGTGTGGTTGGCCAGGCGTCCCTGCCATCATTCACATTTGTCCTCCACCTCTGGGAAGAACCTGTTCATGCGGGTTCTGGTTAGGTGAGCTCTGTACATCGCTTTAAACTGCATGAGGCTTAGCCTTGCGCAGGAAGAGGTGGGGTTGGCCCTGCTTAGTACTTTGCTCCAGAGTCCCCACCCTACTTCTATCCCGAATTTGCCTTCCCATTTCTGTCTTGCCCTGTCTAATAGTGTTCTTGCCCTTTCCAGAAGTCGTCCATACATGTCCTCATAGTTGCCCTTCTCCCTACTTTCCACGTCCAGTAGTTCCTCCAGCAAAGTGTCTCTCGGGGTCCTAGTCTCCCCTTGTGGAGAAAGTTTTTGATTTGCAGGTGTTGGAGCGCCTGTCCTTTTGGTAGCTCCAGTTCTTTTGTTAGCTTGCCGAGGGTTGCGAGGCTGTCCCCTATGTAAAAGTCCTTGATTACCTGAGTCCCCCATCCTGTATCCATTTCTTAAAGGTGGCGTCTAGCATGGCTGGCGGGAATTTGTGGTTACTGCAGATGGAGGACATCTTGGTTAAGCCAAAATGTTGTCTCATTTGGTTCCATGTCCTCAATGTGGCTACCACCACTGGGCTGGGTGTGGATTTTGATAGTGGGGTATGGGAGCGCTGCCATGGCGAGGGCTCGGAGGGTCGTTCTATTCCAGGAGGACTCTTCCAGCCTCTCATTCCATGTTCGGTTCTTGTATCGATCCCCTCACTACCTCGGCCCTGGTTGCCCAGTGGCAGGTTCAGTGGGGCCAGGCCGCCCATATTTTCCCCCCTTTGCAGTGTAGTCTTGGGTTTTCTCCCCCTCCACACAAACGCCATGATCATTTTGTCCACTCCTTGGAAAAAGGCCTCGGGGATGAAGATCGGTTTGGATCTAAACAGGAAGAGGAACCTTGGCAGTACGTTCATCTTGATTGCCTGCCTGCTCCCCGCCAGGGAAAACGGGTCCATCCCATCTCTGTGGATCCTTTTTAACTTCCTCCGCCAGACTGATCAGATTCCACTTGTGGATCCGTGTCCAGTCCCGGGCTATCTGGAACCCCAGGCAGTGGAATTTACTTTGGGCTAGTTTGATGTGAGACCCTCCAGCTCTGCCCCTCCTCCATTCAGGTTCACCAGGAATACCTCGTTCTTGCAGCCCAAGATGGCTCCGGACTTTTCCAGGAACTTCATGAATACTTTCAGGTTGTTCTGTGAATCCGAGATGTTGAGGAGCAGGTCATCCAGATAGGAGAGACTCTGTGCTCTCAGCTTCCTCTTTCGGTGCCCTTCTAGTCTCCCGCGTTGGCAGAGCGATTGCCAGTGGTTCGATTGCCAGGGCGAACTAGAGCGGGAACAGCGGGCATTTGTGCCGTGTGTCTCTGTGCAGCTGGGAGTATTCAGAGCTGGTAGTGTTGGTCCGAACGCTCGCCTTGGGTTGTTGTACAGGAGTTTCACCCACGAAGTGAACCTCGTCCCAGCCTGAACCGCCCCTGTACCTCAATGAGGCATTTCCATTTGACTCTGTCGAAGGCCTTTTCACCGTCCAGGGAGATGATCACCTCAGGTGTTCCCTCCCTGGATGGGGTCAGTATCACATTCAGCAGCTGCCTGATGTTCACAGCTGTCTACTCTTGACAAAGCCCGTCTGGTCCGCTGCGACCACCTCTGGTAAGCAGTCTTGCAGTTTCATAGCCAGGACTTTCAGGAGTATTTTTGCGTCTACGAAATGCAGCGAAATGGGTCTATATGATCCACATTCCATTGGGTCCTTTTCTTTTTTGGGTATCAGTGATATCTTGGCCTGTGTCAGCACAGAAGGCAGGATGCCTCTCGCTAGTGAGTCTGCGAACATCTCCCGTAGGCACGGGACCAGGGTTGATGCAAACGTTTAATAGATGTCGACCGGGAACCCATCAGGTCCCGGCGCCTTCCCCACCTGCATGGAGTTGATGCTCTCCATGACATCTCCCGGCCCTATTGGTGCTTCCAGCTCCCCCCGTCTGTCTTCCCCCACGACTGGCATGTCCAGTCCATCGAGGAACCGTTGCATCCCCGAGTCACCGACGGGGGGCTCGGAGGTGTATAGTCCTTGGTAGAAGTCTTCAAATGCTTCATTGACCCTGTTTGGTTCTGCTACCAGTCTGCCTCTGCTGTCTGTTAGCTGGGCTATTTCCCTCGTGGCTGCCTGCCTTCTCAGCTGGTGAGCCAACAGGCGGCCAGCCTGTCCCCATGTTCATAAAAGGTCCCCTGCGTCTGGCGGAGTTGGTGTACTGCTTTCCTGGTGGATAGCAGGTTAACAAGAATTTGTAGCTTTTTCCTCTCCGCCAGCAGCTCTATGGTCAGGGCCTCAGAGTACTTTCTGTCGACCTCCAGGATAGAGTCAATCAGTTGTTGCCTTGTCGCCTTCTCTTCCCTGTCTCTATGATTCTAGCTTTGTCGGCTAGAATCTCTCCCCTAATGACCACCTTCAGTGCCTTCCCATTCTGGTTGATAGTGATGTACTTGTTTATGGCCTGTGATGTTTTCTGGCAGATTAGCTTGTCGACCATGAGGCCTGTATCCAACCTCCATGTTGGGGTGCTGGGCACGGCCCGTCTCCATGTAATGTGGAGTGTGGTGGGAGATGACTATCATGGAATATTCTGCTCTGACTATTTCTGGAAGCATCGATTTCCCTACTGCAAAGAAGTCAATATGGGCGTATACATTGTGCCCTGGCGAAAAGATCGAGAATTCCTTCTGACATGGTTGGAGGAACCATCATGGATCCACTGCCCCCATCTGCTCCCTGAATGTTCTCAGCTACCCGGCCATGCCTTTTTCCCTGTTTTGGGGCTTGATCGGTCCGTCAATGGGTCCTGTACACAGTGAAATGGTCTCTCTCTCTCTCTCTCTCTCTCTCTCTCTCTCGCTCTCTCGCTCTCTCTCTCTCTCTCTCTTCCCCCACTTGCCCATGATCAGTTGGTGTGTGCAATGTCGGGGATTTCTACCATGGTCTTTTTTTATGAAATCCGTGTCATCCCAGTTGGACATGTACCCGTTTACCAAGACTACCGGTGCCCCATCCAGGACACCGCTGACCATGACGTACCGTCCCCCTGGGTCCGTAACTGTCCTTGTCCCCATGAACACCGTCCTCTTACTGATCAATATGGCTACCCCCCTTGCCCTCATCCCTTAGCATGAATGGTCCATCTGTCCCACCCAGCCCTTTCTTACCCGCAGTCGGTCCTTTTCTCTCGGGTGTGTCTCCCTCTTGTTCTCTCAGCCTGCACCATACCTGCTGAAGCCAATCTGAGACCCAACCCTTTCTTCTCTTTGTGTTCCCCTTGTGTTCCTTCTTCCCGTGTGCCCCTCTCCCTGTCTCCCCCTTTCATTCCCCCTCCCTGTCACTGTGTCTCCCCACCCACTCCCACTGCCAGACGAGCCCTCCCTGACGGGATCAAAGTGAGGCAGCACTGTCCCGCTCAAACATATTGTGTTTTCATCATAGTTCTTTCCTTCCCGCTTTCTCCTCTGCTTCGTCTTCAGCGTTGCTTTGCCTACCCTCTTGCCCAGGCCGATTGACTGAACAAACTGGTCTGTCTCCGGCAGGGTGCTGAAGTAATCTTCCGTATTCTGGAACATGACTTAGAGCCTGGCTGGGAACAACATTCCAAATCTCACTCCGCTCCTGAACAAGGCCTATTTCGCCTGGTTAAATTCGCCCACCACTTTGCCAAGACTGTCCCAATGCCTTGATAGACCCGGATTCTGTGCCCTTCCTCGCTACTTACCTTCGTCTGTCTTGCCCACCTCAGGATCATCTCACGGTCCTGATACCGATGCAATTTTGTGATTATCCCCTCGGTTGTTCTCCCACCTTGGGCTTCGGATGGAGCGACCTGTGTGTTCTGTCGATCTCCGGGGGATTGGGGAACCAACTCTCCCGACTAGGTGGTCCAGCATTTGGGCCACATAGTCCGTCGGGTCTCTGTCCTCGATCCCCCTTGGCAGGCCCACCATCTGAATGTTCTGGCGTCGGGACCTATTCTCCTGGTCCTCGACTTACCCCCTCAAGCTTCCCTGGGTCATCACCAACCATTTAACCAGGTCTCCAGTTGTGTTGCTCTGGACCGTCGACGCCTTCTCCAGCTTGAGGATGGGTTCCCCTGCGCCTCCACCTTCTCCCCAGTCCATCTATTGCCATCTGTATGGCGACCAGTTCCTTCATTACTGCCACCTTGACTGCCACCTGGTTTCTATCTTTATTGCCTCTCTCATCGTGGTCAGTTCCTTCGTCAGGAACTTCTTCCATCCATCTCCAGGTGGGGGAAGAGGGAGGCTGATGCTCATGTCGTCAGTCTCCCTCTCTCCGGGATGGTCCGGCTCGCCCGCCTGTTGTTCGTGGATTTCTCCTCCGCTCCTGCCATCTCTTCAGACTCTCGAGCTCCCATTTGCTGGCATGCTGGCTCTGTTCCTTCCCTTTCTTAATTGAGGTTGTGATGCTACCAGATGTTTGGGCTAATTTCACCTTTTAGGCGCCTGTTTGGTTATGTTCTGGTGGAGAGCCACCTGATGTGCGTCTGATCAGCACAGCACCGTCACTGGAAGTCTTCACCCCATAACTTAACCCTTTTTGCCCTGGTATCCATGTGGTGAATCTCTGCTACACCCCTTTCAAGGTCAATTGATCCTTCCTGAGATTAGTGCCAGAACAGAAAACAATATTCCAGATGTGCTCCAAGCGAGGTTACAAAACAGTCACCCCTTTACTTTCTAGCTGTCCTGCAGTAGAAGCCAATATTCCACAAGCCTTTGTAATTATTTTTGTGCTTTCCACTAGTTTTTAGATCGCAATCTCTCTGTTCCTGAGGGCAGCACTGTAACACAGTGGTTAGCACAGTTGCTTCACAGCTCCAGGGTCCCAGGTTCGGTTCCCGGCTTGGGTCACTGTCTGTGCGGAGTCTGCACATCCTCCCCGTGTGTGCGTGGGTTTCCTCCGGGTGCTCCGGTTTCCTCCCACAGTCCAAAGATGTGCAGGTTAGGTGGACTGGCTCTGCAAAATTGCCCGTAGTGCCTTAAAAGATTAGGTGGGGTTACGGTGATAGGGTGGAGGCGTCAGGATAGGGTGGAGGTGTGTGCTTGGGTAGGGTGCTCTTCCCAAGGGCCCATGTAGACTCGAAGGGCCGAATAGCCTTCTTCTGCACTGAATATTCTATGATTCCAGCGCAGCCCATGGTTTTCACCATTTAGCGAATTCACTGGTAGGAGGATGGTGGACAATGATATTCACAAGGATCAGTCCTGGGACCACTGCTTTTCTTCAAATCTGTAAATGACATGGATACTGGAATTCAGTGTATATATTCAAAATTTGCAAATGTTACCAAGGGGTGGTACGTGGCACAGTGGTTAGCACTGCTGCCTACAGCGCCAGCGACCCGGATTCAATTCCAGCCTTGAGTGACTGTCAGTGTGGAGTTTGTACGTTCTCCCCCATGTCTGCGTGGGTTTCCTCCGGGTGCTCCGGTTTCCTCCCACAGTCCAAAGGTGTGCAGGTTAGCTGGATTGCCCTCAGTGTCCAGGGATGTGCAGGTTCGGTTATGGGATTACGGAGATAGGGCGGGGTGGACATTTATAAATGGGCAGCATGCTCATTTGAAGGGTCAGTGCCGACTCGATGGGCCAAATGGCCTCTTGCTGCACTGTAGGGATTCTATGATTCTATAAACTTGGAGGAGTGACTGACTGTGAGGATGATACCAATCGAGTACCAATAGATTGGCTGGCAGAACGGGAAGACAAGTGTGAGGTGAAACATTTTGGCAGGAGAGACAGGGCGAGGCAATCTTGACTTAAAGGCACAGTCCCAAGAGTGTGCAGATGCAGAAGGTGGCAGAGCAAAGTGATTAGCAAGGCAGTTGGGATCTTGGGCTCTATAATTAGAGGTACTGAGTACAGAAGAAGTTATCCTGCACCTTTTATAACAAAGATTCCCAACCTTTTCAGTATCATGGCCCACTTCAATGAGACAAACAATTCCACAGCCCCTCACTTTTTTCAGCTAAATTGATTGCTCATTAGCGCCCCACAATGCAACGAATCGAAAGTGCCCAATCACATACAAGGGGCGAGGCCACCCAGTGTCCCATTTCCATGGAGATGGAACTTTGGCGCCCGCTACATTTTTGGCAAGTTCCGCGTGAAAACGTGCCGTTAAAAAAAAAAGATTTTGAAAGGCGGTATCACAACCAGCAACAAATCTTAAATTATATTTATATATATATATATATTTTTTTTTAATGCTATTTTGTTGAAGTATTTGAAAATTTTTATAACAGTAACATAAACAATGACATCAACATGGTAAAATAAACATTTACCCCCCCCCAGCCCAATCTTCACGCACCTCAACCGCACAACAACAATCCTCCCCCCCCACCTGGAATATTGCATCTGCTGACATTTTAATTTTCCCCGAGAAAGTCGACGAACGACTGCCACCTCCGGGAGAGCCCAACCATTGACCCTCTTAAAGCGAACTTTATCTTCTCGAGACTGAGAAACCCAGCCATGTCACTAACCCGGGGGCTTCGAGTCCCTCCACATTAACAAGATCCGTCTCCGGGCAACCAGGGAGGGAAAGGCCAAGACGTCAGCCCCTTTCGCCCCCTGAACTCCCGGATCTTCCGGCACTCCAAAGATTGCCACCTCCGGACTCGGCACCACCCATGTTTTTAGAACCGTGGACATTGCCTTAGCAAAACCCTGCCAAAACTCTCCAAGCTTCGGGCAAGCCCAAAACGTGTAGACATGATTTGCTGGGCTTCCCGCGCACCTCGCACATCTGTCCTCTACCCCAAAAAACGTACTCCTCCTCGCCCCTGTCATCTGTGCCCGGTGGACTACCTTTAATTGCATCAGGCTAAGCCTGATGAGGAGGTATTAACCCTGCTTGGGGCATCCGCCCACAGACCCGCCTCTATCTCTCCTCCTAGCTCGTCCTCCCACTTGCCCTTAAGCTCCTCCACCGGAGTTTCCTCCGCCTCCGCGACGTCCTGGTAAATATCCGATACCTTCCCCTCTCCCACCCAGGTACTGGAGACTACTCTATCCTGTATCCCCCGCGGTGGCAGCAGTGGGAAGGCCGGAACCTGCTTTCTCAGGAAGTCTTGCACCTCCAAATACCTAAAACCATTCCCTGCTGGCAATTTAAATTTATCCTCCGAAGCTTTCAATCTGGGAAAACTCCCGTCTATAAATAGATCCCCCATCCTTCTAATTCCTGCCCTCTGCCAACTCCGGAACCCGCCATCGAGCCTACCTGGTACAAACCTGTGATTATTATAAATCGGGGTACAAATCGATGCTCCCGCCGCTCCCTTATATCTTCTCCATTGCCCCCAGATCCTCAGAACCACTACCACCGGACTTGTAGAGTATCGGGCCGGCGAGAACGGAAGAGGTGCCGTTTTCAGTGCTCCCAAACTGGTGTCTTTCCATGACGCCGCCTCCATCCACTCCCATACCGACCCCATCCCCACTACCCACTTCCTAATCATGGCTATATTAGCCGCCCAGTAGTAATTGCAGAATTTCGGCAGCGCCAGCCCACCCTCCACCCGCCCCCCACCCCCGACTGCGCTCCAGCAACACTTTCTTTACCGCCGGGGTTTTACTTGCCCACACAAAGCTCAAACTAACCTTGTCCACCCGCTTAAAAAAGTCCTTAAGGATGAAGATGGGGAGGCACTGAAAGACAAACAGAAATCTGGGGAGGACCGTCATTTTCACGGTCTGTACCCTCCCCGCCAGTTATAGTTGGAGCATGTCCCATCTCTTAAAGTCCCCTTCCATTTGTTCTACCCACCGGGATAGGTTTAACTTGTGCAGTGCCTCCCATTCCCGGGCCACCTGGATTCCCAGATACCGAAAGCTCTTTCCTACCATTCTAAACAGCAGCTCTCCCAGTCTCTTCTCTTGTCCTCTTGCCTGGATCGCGAACATCTCGCTCTTCCCCTTGTTCAATTTATACCCCGAAAAATTACCAAATTCCTCCAGTATTCGCATTACTTCCCCCCCCCCCCCCCCCCCCAACCAGCCCTTTCCAGTTTCTAGAGGCTCTTAACGCCATGGCCAATGGCTCTATGGCCAGAACAAACGTAACAGGGAGAGGGGGCACCCTTGCCTCGTCCCTTGGTGTAGTTTTAAATACCCCCACCTCAACCGGTTCGTACGCACACTCACGACTGGTGCCTGATAGAGCAACTGCACCCAGTCAATAAAGCCCTCACCAAACCCAAACCTTCCCAGCGCTTCCCACAGGTAATTCCACTCCACCCAATCAAAAGCCTTCTCCGCATCCATCGCTACCACCACCTCCTCTCCTTCTGAGGGCATCAGAATAACATTTAATAGCCTTCGAACATTGGCCTTGAGTTGCTTGCCCTTAACAAATCCCTCCTGGTCTTCCCCTATCACTCCCAGGACATAGTCCTCTATCCTTGTGGCCAGTATCTTAGCCAGCAGTTTGGCATCCACATTCAGTAGAGAAATTGGCCTGTATGACCCTCTTTGCTCCTGATGGAGGGGCTGGGAGGTTTGGGGGAAGGAATCCCTTCTCTCTTTTGCTTCTTTAAATGTCCTCACGAGCAATGGACTCAATATCTCTCAAAACTTCTTATAGAATTCCACTGGGTAGCCGTCAGCCCCGGGGCCTTGCCCGACTGCATGTTCTCCAGCCCCTTGATTATTTCCTCAATCTCAATTGGGCCTCCATCAGGTCCTCCTCCACCCTCGAGAACCTCAACTGATCCAGAAACTGCCTCATCCCCTCCACCCCAGCCGGGGGCTCCAACTCATATAATTTACTATAAAAGTCCTTAAACACCTCGTTCACCCCCGTTGGGTCCAGGACAGTATTACCGTCTCTACCCTTTACCTATCTTCCTGGCCGTCTCTCTTTTCCTGAGTTGGTGCATCAACATTCTGCTTGCCTTTTCCCCGTGCTCATAGATCACCCTCCCTCTTGCCTTCCTCAACTGTTCCACTGCTTTCCCTGTGGTCAACAGCCCAAACTCCACCTGTAAACACCGCTGCTCCCTCAGTAGCCCGCGTCCGAGGCCTACGAATATCTCCTGTCCACCTGGAGTATCTCCTCAACTAACCTATCCCTCTCAGCCCGTTCTACCTTTTCTCTGTGGGCCAGTATCAAGATTACTTCCCCTCTGACTACTGCCTTCAAAGCTTCCCAGACCGTCGTTGCAGAGACCTCCCCCGTATCATTTGTTTCCAGGTAGTTCTGGATGGACTTTATATATATTTTTTAAATGCCCGCCCTTAATTAAGAATAATTGAATTAACCAAGGCCATGGTCGGGGAGAAAGAGGAAATATTACAATCCAGGACTCAACAAAATCTGTTGCCTTCAAAAATGAGAGAGAAAAAGATTCTGATAAATCCGGAAATTGACCTGAATTGCTCCGTGAAATTATTTAATATTTGTGACCATCCCCTTTCTTGGCTGCATTTTTCAATTAGTTTGTGTATTTCTGTATTATTCCATGAAAATAATTTTAAAGACATTGAAATTGATGGTTATATGATAATTATGGCTTTGACGAGGCAAAAGACAAATAACAAGGCAACCCTGTGATCTCCCTTACTTCCTATAATTTGTATCTTTCCCTAACACGCAAAAGACTTGAGTTAAAAAAAAAGATGTTTGATGAATCAATACTGTGATGTTTGAACTCCAACGTGCTTCCAGCTTCCAGACCTTCAGTTTGGGTTGATCAGCATAGAGACAGAGAAACACATTCAGATTCTCATCCATTCTAAAGTCTCAGTCTGGCTACTTATTCATCAGCTGCATTTTGGGAAGGCTTTTTTAATACACACACCTGGATTTTTTTTTCCCAATCCTTACTTTGGCCGTTTCCTTGACATTCTGAGGAAACCAAATTCAGTCTTGCTGATTTCTTTTGAAATAACCTGGATTTATTTCATGTGTGGGTTGGGTTCTGGGGTGAAAGCTTCCAAGTTGGGTTTTTGTCTTAAAATAATTATGGGATGTCGGTTAACCCAAGAAACCAGAATAGATTTCCCATAATTGAATCTGTGAATGAATAAGGACAATTGTGTCTCTATGGCAATTGTCTCCGCTTTAAATGAAAGAATGTGCAGCAAAAACTAATTGCAAAATAGTGCCACACACCAAATGATCCATCCAATGGAGACAGTCCTGTGACTTCTTTTTAAAAACCTAATCAAGCATTGAGTTAATTAGTTATTACAATCCCAGACCAAACCCCAGCAGTGGCTAGGATACTGGACAGAAACCCCAATATTTAATTTCATTTTGTAAGACTGAGAAAAGGGCTCCTCACTCCAGGAGTGATTTCACAAAGAAATAGGGGTATGGTTAGTAGCGTGGTGAAAAAGGCATGTGGACACTTACCTTTTGTGGTAGTCACCACTGTTGTATATATATCGCATATGTGGTGTATTATGGTAAGGCTCCTGTACTACAGGTACGGGGGTAGAGCCCTGCCTGCTGGCTCCGCCCAGTAGGCGGAGTATAAATGTGTGGGCTCTCCGAGCTGCAGCCATTTCGGCAGCAGCTGCAGGAGGTTACACATCTCTGCCTAATAAAGCCTCGATTACACTCTACTCTCGTCTCGTCGTAATTGATAGTGCATCAATTTATTAAGCAGAGATGTGTAGCCTCCCGCAGCTGCTGCCAATCAAGGCATAGATTACAAAAGCAGGGAGGTCATGTTGGAGTTGTATAGAACTTTGGTGAGGCCACATCTGGAGTACTGTGTGCAGTTCTGGCCACCACATTATAGGAAGGATGTGATTGCACTGGAGGGGATGCAGAGGCGATTCACCAGGATCTTGTCTGGGATGCAACATTTAAGTTATGAAGAGACGTTGGATAGGCTTGGGTTGTTTTCGCTGGAGCAGAGAAGACTGAGGGGTGGCCTGACCAAGGGGTACAAATGTTTTTACCCCCACGGGGATGGCCCGATCAATTTCCCCGTAGGGCTCATGGAATACCAGCTCCCCTGCTGAGGGGTGGAGGCCCAGGAGTGGGCTCATTTATGCCCCGAGATAAAAACTCGTCCAAGAGGGAGCCGGCATCTCAGAATGGTTCCAGCTGGGACCTGGAGTATTGTTTAGTTGCTGTATTTCCTAACCGTGAATCAGAATAAACTACTTTTGACTCACCTTTTTGGAGCTCCTCGTTGACTACAATAACAAGATTATGAGGGGCATCGACAGGATGGATAGGGCAAAGCTGTTCCACTTAGTTGAAGGGTCGGTCACAAGGGGACACATGTTCAAGGTCAGGGACAGGAGGTTTATGGGGGAATTGAGGAAAAATGGTTTTACCCAGAGGGTGCTGATGGTCTGGGATGCACTACCTGGGAGGGTGGTAGAGGCCGGTTGCCTCACATCCTTTTAAAAGTACCTGGATGAGCACTTGGCACATCCATAACGTTCAAGGCTATGGGCCAAGTGCTGGCAAATAGGATTAGATAGGTAGGTCAGGTGTTTTTCACATGTTGGTGTAGACTCGATGGGCCGAAGGGCCTCTTTCTATGTGATTCTGTGAAGAAAATAGCTTATAATTACTGTGACAATATGCGTATTTTAAGAATAATGAAGGGTTAACAGTTTACCGTAACTACATCCAACCATCAAGCATCAAGCGCACACATGTGGATCACGTGATACTCTGATTGGGGGAGTAGATTGTCAGGCGAGATAGTGAATAGTCGGCCTCTGTAGTTAGTATTATAGTTTCAGCCAATCTGTAACCTTTTATATCTTAGCAAGCAAGACAAATCTATTCATTTTGTCGTGTAAATAAATTCGATTTGATGTTCCTTGTGAGACACTATACTTGGAAGCCAGCCTCGTTAAGAAATCAAAGAACATCACAATTACCTCTTAAAGAATACTAAGCAATGCAGTGGCACAATAACCCTTAACTGCTATCTTTATTTCCACTCAAACAATAAACCGTATCGGGTCACAATCACTTTTAAATACAATTAGCAGACTCCGGAATATTTGCTGTAAAGATTTGTCTTGGGATACTCCACTTTGAGAAAGAAAAATCTTCTGAGACTATGTGAAAGAAAGAGACCTGCCACCCTGTCAGAATGAAGCAGAATCTCTGGCTGTATTTCTTCAGAACCCTTCTAGTTAAAAATACATTGAAAACCTCCACACCTGAAGCCCCTAGCTCCTCCCATTAATTATATCATCTCACTAAGCTGAACACAATGTCTCTAATGATCTACTCCCCAGAAAACCCTCTTAATATGAATAAAAGTCTATTAGCCCAAACTTTTACGATGCTTTAATTGTACCTCCTCCTCCGAAAAGCCTGGCTGCCTTCAAACAAGTATTTTTAAGAAGAAGTCATACACACACTAACCCAGGCTTTAAACCCTTACTGCACCAAATACATATAATACAATATATCGGAAATTCCTACATTCATCACACCTTGATGAAACAGTATTGGAGGGACCCCTCACACTAATAGCTGGGAATCTCTTCACCCTCGACTGTACAGTGTTGAAGGTTCTGTTAGTGACTATTCTAGGACCCAGGGCTAAATTTCACAGCACACTTGGACAGTTCTCACGGCACATCAAAACCACTGCTTTATAAACGCCCTGGCTTGTGTCCAGTTCTGGTCACTGCACATGAGGAAGGATGTGAGAGGTCCATGAGAGGATGCAGGGGGAGATTTCCCAGAATGGTCCCCGGGGTGAGGGATTCTATCTACAAGGTTCGGTGAGAGAAGTTGGGATTGTTCTCCTTGGAGCATAGGAGATTGAGGGGAGATTTGATAGAGGTTGTCAAGAGGCCGACAGGTTTAGATAAGATATACAAAGGGAAAAGCTGTTTCTATTATCTGACGGTACAAGGACTAGGGGACACATTGAAAGTTTTGTGCAAGAGATATGGTGGGGGGAATGTGAGGAAGAACTTTTTTTTACATAGGCAGTGATAATGAACTGGAACTCGCTGCCCACAAGCCGAGACAATTAATTATTTCACAAGGAAATTGGATGCACACTTGAGGGAAGAGTTACAGGTTTAGAGCAGGTGGAATGGGCCTGACTAGGTTTATTGGCACAGAGATGACATGCACTTGCTGGGCTGAATGGCCTCCTTCTGTGCAGTTCTGACTCTATTGTTCCCTTATTTTTCTTGAGCACCAGTGGATAACCTCTCACTTCTCCACATTGAATTGCACCTGTTACATTTTGCCCAGTCACTTAATCTATCAAGGTCGCTTTACAGGTTGTGCCTGGATGTGTGTGTGTGTGAGAGCGTTAAATTTGGGTGTATGTTTTGTGTCTGTTTTTTATGTGTCTGGCGATCTGCCACCTTTAACAACCTAGGCCACACTAACATGATTTTGAATTGAACTACGATATTCCAATGCTGAAACCAAAGAGAAAATGCTGGAAAATCTCAGCAGGTCTGGCAGCATCTGTAGGGAGAGAAAAGAGCTAACGTTTCGAGTCCAGATGTCCCTTTGTCAAAGCTGCCAATGCTGGATGATTCTTCCCCCAATTAATATTAAAGGGAGTGTCCCCCTGTTTCCTGCTCCCTTTTCCTTGTTGTCGAGCAGAGAGAGGGTATGGATATGTTGAGAGAGATCTGTTACTCATCCTCGGCAACTGCCTGCCCGATTTGCACCACTACCACTGCCGGCCAGAGATGGCACCGTCGAGCTACCTCACCACAAGGAGGAACTGTCATGGCAGGGTGCTGGCTTTGGCTCTGCAATTGGATTGGAGCAAATTAATAATCATGTTATTGCTTTTCATGTGTCAATCAGAAACCAGGAAAATGTCTCCTGGAAGAAGGAGCTTCAAAACAGAACGATCGATAACACTCTTGTATTTCTTTGCTGCAGGTTGCATTTTGTGCCTCGGCCAATCAAACTACTTTCGATTCAATCATCCCATCAAAGCCAGACATATAAAGAACATGAAGCCTGATAATGAGATCTTAATTTCTTCACCCAGCTTGATTCCAGGTAGGAGACGGGATAGGAATATTTGGTGAACTGGGAGGCTGTGTGGGGGGGGGGGGGGAGCTGCTTTCTCCATTTGTGCTTTATAAGATTGTTCTTTTTCATTTTTTTTAATGTATTTTATTCCAACCATGTGTAAAAAACAAAAGTAACATATATAAAAACACACTCCACAACTCACAGTCCATAGTCTGTACAGTTTTTCTCTTCCCCCCCCCCCCACTCTCCTCCCCCCTCCGCGACGAACAGTTCCTCAAACATTGTCGTGAACAACCCCCACTGTGTGTCAAAGCCCTGCACCCACCCCCTCAGTTCAAATTTCATCTTTTTCAACTGGAGAAAATTGTACAAGTCCCCCAGCTAGGCCGCCACCCCGGCGGTGTATCCGACCTCCAATTTAGCAAGATCCTTCGCCGGGTGATTAGAGAAGCGAAGGCCACAACATCGGCCCCCTTCCCCTCCATCAGCTCTGGCATTTCTGATCCCAGAGATCGCCACCGTGGGGTCTGGCCTGACCTCCACCCCACAATCTTAGATAACGTCCCGAACACCGCTTCCCAGTAACTCTCCAGCTTCCCGCAACCCCAGAACATGTGCGCATGATTCGCCGGCCCTCACCCACACTTCTCGCCACTCATTGGCCACCACTTGGAAGAACCCACTCATCCTCCCCTGAGTACCCTGTGCACCACCTTGAACTGAATCAAGCTGATTATGCCAGGAGTATACGAAATAAGGTAGGGGAACTGGCAGCATGGGTTGGTACCTGGGACTTCGATGTTGTGGCCATTTCAGAGACATGGATAGAGCAGGGACAGGAATGGGTGTTGCAGGTCCTGGGGTTTAGGTGTTTTAGTAAGCTCAGAGAAGGGGGCAAAAGAGGGGGAGGTGTGGCGCTGCTAGTCAAGGACAGTATTACGGTGGCGGAAAGGATGCTAGATGGGGACTCTTCTTCCGAGGTAGTATGGGCTGAGGTTAGAAACAGGAAAGGAGAGGTCACCCTGTTGGGAGTTTTCTATAGGCCACCTAATAGTTCTAGGGATGTAGAGGAAAGGATGGCGAAGATGATTCTGGAAAAGAGCGAAAGTAACAGGGTAGTTGTTATGGGAGACTTTAACTTTCCAAATATTGACTGGAAAAGATATAGTTCGAGTACATTAGATGGGTCGTTCTTTGTACAATGTGTGCAGGAGGGTTTCCTGACACAATATGTTGACAGGCCAACAAGAGGCGAGGCCACATTGGATTTGGTTTTGGGTAATGAACCAGGCCAGGTGTTAGATCTGGAGGTAGGTGAGCACTTTGGAAACAGTGACCACAACTCGGTGACCTTTACGTTAGTGATGGAAAGGGATAAGTATACCCCGCAGAGCAAGAGTTATAGCTGGGGGAAGGGCAATTATGATGCCATTAGACATGACTTAGGATGTGTAGGTTGGAGAAGTAGGCTGCAAGGGTTGGGCACACTGGATATGTGGAGCTTGTTCAAGGAACAGCTATTGCATGTTCTTGATAAGTACGTACCAGTCAGGCAGGGAGGAAGGGGTCGAGCGAGGGAACCGTGGTTTACCAAAGAAGTGGAATCTCTTGTTAAGAGGAAGAAGGAGGCCTATGTGAAGATGAGGCGTGAAGTTTCAGTTGGGGCGCTTGATAGTTACAAGTAAGCGAGGAAGGATCTAAAGAGAGAGTTAAGACGAGCAAGGAGGGGACATGAGAAGTCTTTGGCAGGTAGGATCAAGGAAAACCCAAAAGCTTTCTATAGGTATGTCAGGAATAAAAGAATGACTAGGGTAAAAGTAGGGCCAGTCAAGGACAATGGTGGGAAGTTGTGTGTGGAGGCTGAGGAGATAAGCGAGATACTAAATGAATACTTTTTGTCGGTATTCACTCAGGAAAAAGATAATATTGTGGAGGAGAATGCTGAGACCCAGGCTATTAGAATAGATGGCATTGAGGTGCGTAGGGAAGAAGTGTTGGCAATTCTGGACAAGGTGAAAATAGATAAGTCCCCGGGGCCTGATGGGATTTATCCTAGGATTCTCTGGGAAGCCAGGGAAGAGATTGCTGAGCCGTTGGCTTTGATTTTTATGTCATCATTGGCTACAGGAATAGTGCCAGAGGACTGGAGGATAGCAAATGTGGTCCCTTTGTTCAAGAAGGGGAGTAGAGATAACCCCGGTAACTATAGGCCGGTGAGCCTAACTTCTGTGGTGGGTAAAGTCTTGGAGAGGATTATAAAAGATACGATTTATAATCATCTAGATAGGAATAATATGATTAGGGATAGTCAGCATGGTTTTGTGAAGGGTAGGTCATGCCTCACAAACCTTATCGAGTTCTTTGAGAAGGTGACTGAACAGGTAGACGAGGGTAGAGCAGTTGATGTGGTGTATATGGATTTCAGTAAAGCGTTTGATAAGGTTCCCCACGGTCGGCTATTGCAGAAAATACGGAGGCTGGGGATTGAGGGTGATTTAGAGATGTGGATCAGAAATTGGCTAGTTGAAAGAAGACAGAGAGTGGTAGTTGATGGGAAATGTTCAGAATGGAGTTCAGTTACGAGTGGCGTACCACAAGGATCTGTTCTGGGGCCGTTGCTGTTTGTCATTTTTATAAATGACCTAGAGGTCAGAGCAGAAGGATGGGTGAGTAAATTTGCAGACGACACTAAAGTCGGTGGAGTTGTAGACAGTGCGGAAGGATGTTGCAGGTTACAGAAGGACATAGATAAGCTGCAGAGCTGGGCTGAGAGGTGGCAAATGGAGTTTAATGTGGAGAAGTGTGAGGTGATTCACTTTGGAAAGAATAACAGGAATGCGGAATATTTGGCTAATGGTAAAATTCTTGGTAGTGTGGATGAGCAGAGGGATCTCGGTGTCCATGTACATAGATCCCTGAAAGTTGCCACCCAGGTTGATAGGGTTGTGAAGAAGGCCTATGGTGTGTTGGCCTTTATTGGTAGAGGGATTGAGTTCCGGAGCCATGAGGTCATGTTGCAGTTGTACAAAACTGTAGTACGGCCGCATTTGGAGTATTGCGTACAGTTCTGGTCGCCTCATTATAGGAAGGACGTGGAAGCTTTGGAACGGGTGCAGAGGAGATTTACCAGGATGTTGCCTGGTATGGAGGGAAAATCTTATGAGGAAAGGCTGATGGACTTGAGGTTGCTTTCGTTAGAGAGAAGAAGGTTAAGAGGTGACTTAATAGAGGCATACAAAATGATCAGAGGGTTAGATAGGGTGGACAGCGAGAGCCTTCTCCCGCGGATGGAGATGGCTAGCACGAGGGGACATAGCCTTAAATTGAGGGGTAATAGATATAGGACAGAGGTCAGAGGTGGGTTTTTTACGCAAAGAGTGGTGAGGCCGTGGAATGCCCTACCTGCAACAGTAGTGAACTCGCCAACATTGAGGGCATTTAAAAGTTTATTGGATAAGCATATGGATGATAAGGGCATAGTGTAGGTTAGATGGCTTTTAGTTTTTTTCCATGTCGGTGCAACATCGAGGGCCGAAGGGCCTGTATTGCGCTGTATCGTTCTACGTTCTATGTTCTATCGTGTAGGAGGAGGTTGAATTTACCCTCTGCATCGCCTCGCACCAAAGTCTCCAGCCTATTTCCCCTCACCATGAACTACTCCTCCCATTTGTTCTTGATCCTCACCAACTGTCCTCCCCTGCTCCCTTAACCACCCATATATATCCCCAATCCTAACCTCTCCCAACTCATCCGGGAGCAGCAGCTGCTCCAATAGGATGTACTCCAGCGACTGGGAAACATCCTCCACTCCTTGCATGCAAAGTCCTCGCCTGCATATATCTAAATTCACTCCTCCTCGGCAACTCAAACCTCTCCCGCAACTCATCCAGAACTGCAAACTTCCCTTCCAAATACAAGTCCCTCACCTCCACCAATCACACCTCCTTCCTCTTCCCATATATCCCATCCATCTCCTCCGGCTTAAACCTCGACATCCCCTCCAACTTAAAACGTCTCCTCAGCTAATTCCACACCCTAACCTCCACTGGCTCCCTGTATACCTCCCCGGAGCTGACGGCAGTGCGGCCGTCACCAAAGCCCTCAGACTGGATCCCCGACAGAACTCCTCCTGAATCCTGACCCACTCCCCGTCCCCTCAACCATCGCCTCACCTTCTCCACAATCGCTGCCCAATACTAGTGCAAAAGGCTCGGGAGTGCCTTTGCCTCTTTACCTTCCCTGGCCAAATAAACTCTGAAATCACTGTCTCCAGTTTCCGGAAGAAGGCCTGAGGAAGAAAGATTGGGAGGGTCTGGAAATCAAACGGGAACCTTGGCAGCAAATTCATCTTTACCACCTGCACTCTCCCTGCCAGTGTCAGGTGGAATGTATCCCATCTCTTAAAATCCCCCTTAATCTCCCCCACCAAAATTGTCAAATTCATCTTGTGCATCTTAGCCCATTCCCTTGGGCATTCACCCAAATCCCCAAGTACCTGGACTTTTCCCTAGCTACCTTAAAGGGCCCCAAGTTGGACCCCCATCCCGCCTTATTCACTGGAAGCACCTCGCTCTTCCCGCCATTTAACCAGTATCCAGTGAAGGCCCAAAACCTCTCCAATATTCCTGTGATCCTACCCATACTCTCCAATGGGCCCGACACGAACAACAGGTCGTCTATGTACAGCGACACCTGGCGCTCCCTGATCCCCCTCACAATCCCCCAAGGGCTTAATCGCCAGGGGTTCAATCGCCAGTGAAAACATCAGCAGAGGCAATGGACACTCCTACCTTGTTCCTCTGTGCAGTTCAAAACTCTGTGAACTCATCCTATTTGGACATACACTTGCCACCAGGGCTACATACAAAAGACGCACCCACGCCACAAATATCGGGCCAAACCCAAACCTACCCAAAATCTCGAATAAATACCTCCACTCCACCTGATCGAAGGCCTTCATCCATAGAAACAATGACCTCCGGCAACCGCCCTACTGACGGAGTCAAAACCACATTTATCAGCCTCCTGATGTTGCTAGAGGGCTGTTGGCTCTTTGCAAAACCCGTTTGATCCTCAGCGACCACCCCAGCACACATCCCTCCATCCTTCCCGTCATCAGCCAGCACTTTTGCATCTGTGTTCAACAACAAAATGGGCCCATACGACCCACACTCCAAAGGATCCTTCCCCTTCTTCTGGATTAGCGTAATCAACGCCCGTGTCAGTGCCTCTGGCAGCTGCCCCTTCTCCAACACCTCACTAAGGATCCCCAACAAGTACAGTGCCAACTTTGTCACAAACGCCTTATAGAACTCCGCCGGAAAGCAGGCTGGAGCCTCCCCCGACTTCATCCCTCTAATGCTGTCAATCACCTTCCTCAGCCCCAACACCTGCCTTCTCTCTTCTTCCAACCTTGGAAACTCCATCTAAAAACCCATATTTCCTTCCTCTCCACCCGACTCGACCCTCTACAACTTCTCATAACACCCCCTGAACACCTCATTTATCCTTTCTGGTTCTGACAGTACCCTATTCATACCCTTAGAATTTCCCTGGATGCAGCAGTCCTATTCAGCTAGTGGGCCAGCATAGAACATAGAACAGTACAGCACAGAACAGGCCCTTCGGCTCTCGATGTTGTGCCGAGCAATGATCACCCTACTTAAACCCACGTAACCCGTATACCCGTAACCCAACAACCCCCCCTTTAACCTTACACTGCGGGCAATTTAGCATGGCCAATCCACCTAACCCGCACATCTTTGGACTGTGGGAGGAAACCGGAGCACCCGGAGGAAACCCACGCACACACGGGGAGGACGTGCAGATTCCACACAGACAGTGATCCAGCCGGGAATCGAACCTGGGACCCTGGAGTTGTGAAGCATTGATGCTAACCACCATGCTACCGTGAGGCCCCTTTCTGCAAATGAAATGAAATACATTTTCATATGGCTCGCCTTCTCCCCGTATTTATACTGCACCCCCCCTCGCCCTTCGTAAATGCCCCATCGCCTTTCCCATCATCAATCTATCAAATTGCCCCTGTAATCTCTTCCTCTCCGCCGACAACTCCTCAGTGGGAGCCGCCGAGTATCTCCTGTCAATCTCGACTAGCTCGTCCAGCAACCATAAAATGCTCCTCCCTTCTCCTCCTATTCCTCGCTCTGGTTATTTTTAGTCTCAGTTAATCAGAGTCAGCCGGCATGGATCCATACGGGGTAGATCATTCCTGACAAATTTCATTGAATTTTTGAAGAAGTGAATAAGGTAGTGGGCAGGGAATGTTTATGGATATTGTTTATATGGACTGCAAGCAGGTTCTTGATAAAGTCCCACATAAGAAACTGCTAACTAAGTTGGAAGCCCACGGGATCGAGGGCAAATTACTGACATGGCTGGGAAATTGGTTGAGTGGCAGGCGACAGATTGGGGATACTGGGTAGGTACTCAAATTGGCAAGATGTGACTAGTGGTATCCCACAGGGATCTTTGTTGGGGCTTTAATTGTACATGTTATTCATTAACATGCTGGATAACGGCATAGAAAGTCACATATCCAAATTTGGGTGGCATTGTCGACACTGTAGATGACAGCATAAAACTACAAAGGGATAGACTAGTTGAATGGGAAAATTGTGGGAGATGGTTTCGATGTAAGCAAGTGTGAGGTTATCTATTTTGGACCAAAAAAGGATAGATTATTCCAGATGATAAGCTAATGTCCGTGGATGTCCATAAAGTGCACAGATCTGTAAAATTCCACGACCAAGTGCAGAACGTATTCAAGCAGGCTAATGGGGGGTGGGTGGGGGGGTGGTGGGAGTGGTGGGGGGTGTGGGGGGTGGGGGGGTGGTTGGGGGGTGGGTGGGGGGGTGGTGGGTGGGTGGGGGGGGGTGGGGGGGTGGGGGGGGGTGGGTGGGGTGGTGGGGGGGGGGTGGGGGGGTGGGTGGGGGGGGTTGGGGGTGGTGGTGGGGGGGTTGGGGGGGGTTGGGGGTGGTGGGGGGTGTGGGGGGGTGGGGGGTGGGGGTGGGATTTGGGGGGTGGGGGGGGTGGGTGGTGGGTGGGCAAGAACTGAATCAAATCTGGTCTAATTCATATATTATTTTTGATAGCTTTTCCCAACATCAGAGAGCACCAAGCAGCAAGCCAGAACCCAACCTCGAGACAGTTTGGATTGGAAACGGGTTTCCATGGCTACGCAGATGACAACACCATGCAGAACATGGTTAACCTAATGAAAACGAGTAGATATGTCGCACGGACAGATGGATGGGCTCGGAGCCCCTCAGAGATCTCTCCCACTGAAGGAAGGCGATTTGCGCCCAGAGTGCTTACCAGCCGCAATGCCACGCCGCCACCATTGTATTCCCCGTTCTCATCCACTGCAGCAGACAGGCAGGCCGGCAACGGTTTCCAGAGGTTCTTTCCTGTCAGGTCGCCAGTTCACCTGACTGGTTCGCCAACTCCTCCACAGAGTCCCCCATCACCCACGGTTTCCGCCTCCTATGACATCCACTGGGGGAGGAGACAGGAGTTGTGGAATGGCTCGAGGGCTCAGAGCCTTGCTTATGGGAACTGCTTCATGGAAAACCCCTCCAAACGGGGAGCATGGGATGACACAACATTGCCAGAAAGTGCCCGTTTGGGTCTGGCATCAGTCCGGGGCAAGGAGTCAGCCAGCATGCCATCGAGCCCAAGGCTGGCTCGCAAGTTGCATTTGTCGTGCAACCCCACTGATTACTACCCCTCTGCTCGGGAGAGGATTGCTATTGGTGAAGGAGCTTTAGGATCTAGTTACCGAACCAGGGAAGCACCTGGGAGTTGTCTCCGGCAAATGGGAGTACACAGTCGCTCCCTTCCGAGACTGCACAAGTCTGGAGACAACCAGCTGGTGCCCTTCTCATCCATTCAGTCTGGGGACTTCCTTAAACTGAGAAACGCCTTGGATGAATCCAGAGACTTGGGTCCAAGGTACTTCCCTCTACCGATGAAAGAAGCTCATTACACACATCCAGACCAAACAGTGTCACCGTATTCGAACCCTACAGCGGAAGACCATGAGGAACATCAAGTCACAGGAAGCCCGCGGATTGCTCAAAAAATCTCCTTAACTTCACCCCATTTGCATGGTTGGGATAGTCCCTTTACACTCGATCCCAGGAGGAAGGAGTTTCAAAATGGAGGGGGAGACTTCTCTGTCGACTCTACCGACCAGGTCTTCTGGAGTCGGAGCAGCCTTGGCAGCCCCCTGGAGCCACACACTGGTGACACGGGTAAGCTGATGGTGACGTCGCTGGGACAACGTTCTGTATCCCCTGCATTCCGCAAGCGCACAAACAGCATCAGCTCGATCGGGGGCAATGAGGAAGATTTAATGGGCTACCATCAACGACAAAAAGAGGAGAGGCTCCGTGAACAGGAAATGGAGCGTCTGGTGAGTAGAGAGATTTAGAACTAATGGCATTGTTATTATTAGCTGGAGTCCCACTTGATAATCAGCTGATGGATTTTCCATTGTCGGTTCTGGCAGAGTCCATACAACCACCGACTACTAAGCACACAGTCTAGTGACAGATTCTACCCTCAGACTGACCGAGTAAGAAGATTTATGTAACTGCAGTCGATATGTTCTAACGGAAAGCTTCTGGGATGGGGACTCCATATTCCGTCACTGCTCTGATTGAGACATTGGCTCTGGGTCACAATAGCTAAGAACGCTGTGGGCGTACCTATACCATAGGGATGGCATCGGTTCAAGAAGGTGACTCACCACCACCTTCTCAAGGGCAATTAGGGATGGCCAATAAATGCTGGACCTAGCCAGCCATGCCCATATCCCAAAGAAATATTAAAAAGTGATTAAGTTTTAAATTTGTCAAAGTTACTCTTCGTGTACTGGTTGACGTTGGTTTTCCTTTCCTCTCACCCCTTTATTGAAGGAATTCACAATAGTTCTGTACTCATTGGTTTACTGGAGATGCTACAAAAAGATTGTTATTATCCTTTCAGATAGTGCCCTAGCAATCTGATTAAACTGGAAAGGCCTAGGGTCAAAGTGTCCAAAATGACAGCTGCCATTCCTGGGCTTTCAGTGGTTGAGGTACATTGCCCACCATATCGGTAAAGGCATTAGAAGAGGTGTTCAGTTTTCCAGTCTAAAACGGGCACTAGGTTCATTCTGGATGTCAATAGGGGCCTGCAACCTGATTGAAGACTCCCTGAACAAACGGTTGGCACGGAGCCTGTAGCCTAGCAGGCTGTCCTGAAAGGAGCTGCCAATGGCTGCAAGGTACAAGATGTTTAAAATCTTCAGAGTGAAGAACCTTTAATCTAACTCTACAGGACACATTGCCAACCCCACCATTCCTCTCTCCCAATCAATATATACCTCCTTCCTTCCCCTATTAATTGATCCCCCTCACCCTCCTAGTCCATCCACCCCTTCTCCTAATCCATCGTGCTCACGGTTGATCCCACTCGGATCAATACCACTATCCTGCATTTCCCAAACCATGTCCTTGTGGATTTTTGTAATGTAGAGATTGTCTTGTAGCTGCAAGTGTCCCAGAACAGATCCTGTCTATGTGGAATATGTGTGTGCGTGTGTGTGTGTGCGTGTGCGTGCGCGCGTGTGCGTGCGTGTGTGTGCGTGTGTGTGTGTGTAAAAGAGCTGAATTGTGCAAGATCAGTTCCTTTACTCCTTTTTGCTTTCCACATTCTAACCATCTCTCCTGTGGCATTCCTGCTGCTAATTCCATGTACTGATATCATCACAGTAATTAACATGTCATCATATTAACATATGTTGGTGGATTTCCAGTGCGGAAATACAAACTGTAATCAACCCTTGTTTTTTTAACATTTATTAATTCATAGCAAGTGGGCTTCGCTGGCTCAGCCAGAATTTATTGTCCATCCCTAATTTCCCTTGAGAAGTTGGTGGTGAGCTGCCTTCTTGAGCTGCTGCAGTTTATGTGGTGCAGGTACAACCACAGTGCTGATAGGGAGGGAGTTCCAGGATTTTGACCCAGTGACAGTGAAGGAATGGCCGATATATTTCCAAGTCAGGCTGGTGAGTGACTTGGAGGAGGACCTCCAGGTGGTGGGGTTCCCAGGTATCTGCTGCCCTTTTTCTTCTAGATGGTGGTGGTCCTGTGGTTGGAAGGCGATGTTTTTCTATACCTGAGTGAACCTCTCTTTTAGAAGTGAGAAAGTGTGTGTTAGGGTATGGACTGGGGAAAGAGTCTATGGACAGGCTTCTCTGGTCCTCCGGCCACATGTATCTCGGCGACGCGCCGTTCACTGCTGGCAGTATTCTCTCATCCCACCGCTTAGCTTCGTAGATTCATACAATACAGAAAAGGCCCTTCGGCCCATCGTGTCTGCGCCAGTCAAAAACAACCACCTAACCATTCTAATCCCATTTTACAGCCTTGTATGCCCTGGGATTGCAAGTGCACATCTAAATACTTCTCAAATGTTATGAGGATTCTGCCTCCACTACCCCCACCTTCTGGATAAAAGGTTTTTCCTCACATCCCCTCCGAACCTCCTGCCCCTGATCTTAAATCTATGCCCCCTGGTCATTGATCAAGGGGAAAAGTTTCTTCCTGCCTCCTCTAGCTATACTCCTCATAATTGTATACATCTCAATCATGCCCCCCCTCAGTCTCCTCTGCTCCAATGAAAACAAACCAAGTCTAACCAATCTCTTCATAACTAAGGAAATCCCATTGAAGCCATCCCATGCCGCCAGGAGTCCCGTGGGCGGGGATTCACTGCAGGCAGGACAAGAAAATCCCAATGGCCAGAGAATTCCGGCCTCATCTCCAGGGAAAGGTCCTAGAAAGGTATTTGTAAACATGGCGACAGTGAATTTTGCTTCCCAAATTAAGAAGCAGAACCTCAAAGATAATAATTTCGGGATTATTACCTGAGCAATGTGCAAATTGGAATAGGACAGATCAGATTAGGGAGATTAATGTGTGGCTCGAAGACTGTAGTGGGAGAAGTGGGTTCTGGTTAGTGAGGTACTGGCACCTATTCTGGGGAAACTGGGATCTGTAGCGTTGGGGCAGTCTACATCTGAACTCTACTGGGGCTATTGTTCATAACTAGTGAAGTAGAGAGTGGGGGCAAGGGATCAAAACGTAGAGACAAGGCAAGAGAGAAAAGTATTAATATGGGAAATGATAAACAGACCATGACAGGAAGGGGTAGAGAGTACAAATCTAAGATTAATCGGCAGATAGGGCTGAATGTTTCGAAAATTAATGCTATCCAGGGGTACCTTCGCGATGAGGTTCACAATGAGACTGTTGATGCTTTGGTTTAAATTTTCCAAAATTCCTTAGGTTCAGGGAAGGTTCCATTAGATTGGAAGGTAACAAATCTAACTCCTTTATCCAAAAAGAGAGGGAGACCGAGCATAGGAAACAATAGGCTAGTTAGCCTGCAGGAGGGAAAATGTTAGAAGCCGTTATTAAAGATGTTAATTGCAGGGCACTTGGAAAAATGTAAGAGTCAACATGGTTTTGTGAAATGGAAATCATGTTTAACCAATTTATTGGAGTTCGCTGAAGGAGTTCAATGTGCTGTAGATAAAGGGGAACCAGTAGATGTACTGTAGTTAGATTTCCGGAAGGCATTTGATAAGGTTCCACATCAACGGTTATTGTATAAAATAAAAGCTCGTGGTGTAGTGGGTGACATATTGGCATGGATAGACAAATTCAGATCAACCATGTTTAATGGTGGAGCAGGCTCGAGGGGCAGAGTGGCCTATTCCTGCTCTTAATCGTATATTTGTATGTTATTTGCTGCTCCTTGCAAGGCATGTAACTCATTTATTGCTTGAGAAAAGAGATTTGAAGCCTTTTGTCTTGCACTCATCAGGACGAATACATGAATACCAAATTTCAAAGGAGCCATATTTCTTTTGCATGAGAAAAGGGTGCTACCAGGGAACTAGTGCCCCCATACTTTCACTTGAGTGGACACGTTTCTTTTGTCTGCAGAGGACAGTTTGAAATTTGGTATTCTTGCATCTGCCCTGATGAGTGCAAGATGAAAAACTTTGGCAGGATGTCTCTTTTTCAGCAATACTCAGGTTCTGTATTATCAAGTGGATATAAGGCATGTACCTTATCCAGTGCAGTTAAATAAATCTTGTGTGTAACATAACAAAATAGTTATTTTTCATTATCATTCATCCTCACCATTGTGTATTTTCTCCCTCTTTTCTCTCTTGTAGCCTGTCTCAGCCTCTCTGTTGTTCCACTCAGCCTGTTTTTCAGACCCTTTCTCTGGAGCACAGTGTGTTGGGTTTTCTGGGGCGCAAGAGGATTTGGAAAGAGCCTTTTAACAGAACTGCCCAGACAGATCTTTTCTGATTTGTGCTTAGAAAGTAATTATTGTCGAATTGTTTTTGAACGAATCAATTAAAGAGAAATAAAGTGGAGCTGTTCCTCTCTGTCAGCGGTCTCTCTCTCTCTCTCTCTCTCTGTCTATTGCTTTCCTTTCTGTCTTCCCTCTCCGCAATCTCTCTTGCTCAAACAGTTTTAAAACATTTTCAATGAGTTTATCTGCAAAGAATTCCAGCACCGCTCACCCCCGCCCCCACCGTCCGTTTCCAAACACGGTTGACACCCGAATTTCTTATGAAATAATTTGGGAATGAGCACTGAAAATATTTTGAAGATGTTCTCTCCAAATTGTTGGATTTTGAGTCACAATGGTGTGTGCCGGGGGATTATCCACATAGCAGCTGCTTAGACTGCAGATCACAGCCACGAATCCCACTGTTAGCTCAAACTCACTCGATAATGATAACTCTGAGGCGAGTGTCAACTTAAAATGATTTTTGTGAGTGTGGCCGCCAAGTAAAAGCATGATTGAAGGTGTTTGAATGTGGGAGCAGGAATAGCCCATTTTCAAGCCTGTTTCACCAACTGTTAAGATCACGGCTGACCTGATCGAGCCTCCACTCCACTTTCCTGTCTGTGGATTGGTTCCCTTGTCAATCAGACAAGTCTACCTAACTCATCTTAGAGTATATTCAATGAGCCAGCCTCCACCATTCCCTGGGTAAAGGCTCACAACTCTCTGGTTACCTCACTTCCATCTTAAATGGGACGCCTCTTAAACTGCGTCCCCTAGTTCTATTCTCTCCCACAGGAGGAAACAGCCTCGACGGTATTCACCCTGTCAAATCCCCTCACGATCTTGCATGTTTTAATCAGATCACTCCTCATTCTTCTAAACTCCAAAGCATACAGGCCCAACCGGTTCTCATAAGATAACCTGCTCTGAACAATTATATCCTTTCTTAAATAAGGAGACCAAAACTGGACGCAGTATGTGAAATGTGGTCTCACCAACACCCTGTACAGCTGGAGTAAAAATCCCGACTTTTATATTCCATTCCCCTGCAATGAATGACAACATTACATTTACCTTCTGAATCAGTTGCCCTATCTGTGTACTGACTTTTTGTGATTTATGTTCCTGGACACCCTCTGTACCTCAGATTTCTGCAATCCATCTGACGGGCGAATGTTGATTTAGGGCACGATCGAACAGCCTCCGTGACGCGACAAGGCCATTAAAGGCCTCTCGCAAGCTTTGCAACGCCTCACGAGATCTCACAAGACGTCGCCATCTGGATCTCGCCCTCAATGGGTGAGATCCCAATATACATATTTAAATGAGCCATTCGTCTTATTTTTTTTTTATAAATGTTTTTTATTGAGTTTTCATATTTTATATATGACAAATTACAAATTATTAGAGAGAAAAAAAAACACAAAAATTTAACATGTATATTTACAGGTAAGCATCTTCATAACAACAATTGTGGCCGCCCCCTTTAGCCGGCATACATATTTTACATTCCCCAATATGGCCGAGGCACATGTTTATAGGCATTTATTTATAGTTTGGTTTTGGGCCTTAGCTTGCCATCAAACCCCCATAACGAACCCGTAACCTCCCCCCTCCCCCGGCTACCTTCCCCCGATTCCCGCCCATTTTCCCCTGATTCTTGGCCACCCGACTATTCTTCCTCTTGTACGTTGGCCACAATCAGGTCCCGGAACAATTGCATGAATGGCTCCCACGTTCTGTGGAAGCCGTCGTCTGACCCTTGGATGGCGAATTTGATTTTCTCCATTTGGAGAGATTCCGAGAGGTCGGACAGCCAGTCCGCAGCTCTGGGCGGTGCTGCTGACCGCCAGCCAAACAGGATTCTACGGCGGGCGATCAGGGAGGCAAAGGCAAGGGCGTCCGCCCTCCTCCCCAGGAATAGATCTGGCTGGTCTGAAACCCCGAAGACCGCCACTATCGGGCATGGCTCCACCCTCACCCCCACCACTTTGGACATAGCCTCGAAGAAGGCTGTCCAGTAATCCACAAGTCTGGGGCAAGACCAGAACATGTGGGTGTGGTTGGCCGGGCCTCTTTGGCACTGTTCACATCTATCCTCCACCTCCGGGAAGAACCTACTCATACGGTTTCTCGTTAAGTGTGCTCTATGTACCACTTTTAGTTGCGTCAGGCTGAGCCTTGCGCACGTGGAGGTGGAGTTGACCCTATGCAGTGCTTCGCTCCAGAGTCCTCACCCTATCTCCATCCCCACGTCGTCTTCCCATTTCCTTCTTGTTGCGTCCAGTACGGTGTCGTCCCTTTCTACCAGTCGGTCATACATGTCGCTACAGTTCCCTTTCTCTAGGATACTTGCGTCCAGTAGGTCTTCCAGTAGTGTCTGTCGTGGCGGTTGTGGGTACATCCTTGTCTCCTTTCGTAGGAAGTTTTTGAGCTGCAGGTACCGTAGCTCGTTCCCCCCAGCTAGCTGAAATTTCTCTGTCAGTTCGTCCAGTGTTGCGATCCTGTCGTCCGTGTATAGGTCCCTGACTGTCAGTGTCCCCCCGTCCTGCCTCCACCTTTTGAAGGTGGCGTCAGTCAGTGCTGGTGTGAACCTATGGTTGTTGCAGATTGGAGCCTTGTCCGACATTTTGGTCAGGCCAAATTGCTGCCGCAGTTGGTTCCAGGATTGGAGGGTGGCTGTCACCACTGGGCTGCTGGAGTGTTTTTTGGGTGGGGATGGGAGTGCTGCCGTGGCAAGGGCCCGGAGGGAGGTCCCCACGCAGGAGGCCTCCTCCGCACGCACCCACTCGGCTTCTGGCTCCTGGATCCATCCCCTTAATTGCTCGGCTGTTGCCGCCCAGTGGTAGAATTGTAGATTCGGGAGGGCTAGCCCCCCCCGGGTTTTGTTTTTTGTAGGACCTTCTTTGGGATCCTAGCATTTTTACCCCCCCATACGAACGCCATGATATGTTTGTCCAGCGCTTTGAAAAAGGCCTTGGGGATGTAGATCGGAATGGATCTAAACAGGAAGAGGAACCTGGGCAGTACTGGGCAGTAATGGCACCTGAGGTGTCTCCCAGGCTATTGGAGACCTCTCAGTGGTCAGGGAGAGGGCAGGGGTACACCCTGGCTCTCCCTCTGGCACCCGGGCACTACAAGGTGCCTGGTTGACACTGCCAGTCTGGCATGGACATCGCCAAGGGCCGGAGCTGAGGGGAGCCATGCCCATGAAAGTGGGGATTTGGGGGGGTAGAGAAAGGTGGAGGGTGAAGAACCCATGTGAAGGGGACTCCTCAAGGTTGTTGGGGGAGGGGGGGGGGGGTGCAGATGGCGGGTCCTGAAAGGGGGGGATCTGAAAGGAGCTTGGGGAGGCCTAAAAAAAGGGGGCAGCCCTCACCGACCCCAGGGCAGGGTATGCGCATTTGGTGGGGTTGTGGTAGTGAACACGTGAATGGGGGTGTGGGGACCCTCAAGCTCACCTGTGGGTTGCACGGTAGCACAGTGGCTAACAGTGGGACCCTGGTTCGATTCCCGGCTTGGGTCACTGACTGTTCTCCCCGTTTCTACGTGGTTTTCCTCCGGAAGTCCCGAAAGATGTGCTGTTAGGTGAATTAGACATTCTGAATTCTCCCTCTGTGTCCTCGAACAGGCACCGGAGTGTGGGATTAGGGTCTTTTCACAGTAACTTCATTGCAGTGTTAATATAAGCCTAATTGTGACACTAATAAAGATTATTATTATAGAGATCAGGACACCCTTTCAAAATGGCGGCCCGATCTCTGAGGAGCCGGCCTGGTTGGCGACTTCAGCTCCCCACCGCTGAAAAATTTCAGAGCATCGGCTAGACCAGGAAGGATCTCCCCAAGGCCCAAAAAAGTGATGAAGAGCGCGACCTCTCGGTCTCTGACGTGATGAAGTAGGTAAATCCCGCAAGATTTGCCAGCCTCGCGAGGCATCGACATCTGGATCCCGCCCATTAAGGTCAGGTCCCAGACTTTATTATTCAAATGAGCTGTTAGTCTCACTTGAATATGTCAACGCCGGATCTACCCAGTGGCTGGGATCTGACAGCCACTCCTCGGAGACCACGAACGGGCGCCAAATTACATTGGTTTCCACAAATGTGGACCAGGTGTACTGGCACTGGGGGAGGGCGGGGGGGGGGGGGGTCTCAAAGGTGATGGGGGGCCCCTGGGTGGTCAAGCTCTGGGCCGTGGGGTACCCTGGAACCTCAGTGTTATCTGGGCATTGTGGCACTGCCATCTTGGCACCCTGGCAGGACCACCATGGCAGGACCAACTGGGTGTCACCTTAGTACTGTCAGGGTGCCCAGGTGGCACTTCCAGGCTGGCAGATGCCCAAGTGGCTACATGCCCATGCCAGGGGTCAGGCCCTGGGGTGCCCTGCTCTTATGTGATGGGGTGCGGTGGGCTCAATATCCTCCTTATTGGTCAGTTGGGGCATTGTGGGGATCCAGGACGATTTATAAAATGGCGCCCCGCTCTACTCTTGCACTGGTGAGCGGAGTCATTAGTGCAGGAAACAGGACTAAGTGAGTCCCCATTGCGGCATTCCTCACCGAGGCCTAGAAATGAAGCAGAGCATGGCTTAATAGCAGGATCGTTCTCGCGCCAGGAATTATCCTCGACACGGGACTCTGGGCTCGATTCAGCCAAATGGAAACTAAGTCCCATAGCGAGCGCATTTAGCCGCTTGTTTCCCCGTCTTGTGCACTGGGGAGGTCCGCTCACTGGAACACCCCAGTGTAGAGAGAGAGATCCCCCCCGAAGCCCAATAGTTGGGACCCTACCTCCCCCCCCCATCACCAACGCAAGGCAACCCTGGCCCAATCACGTGAGCGCAACAAAATGTCAGCTTGGCACCTTGGCAGTGCCAACATGCATGTTGGCAGATCCCACACTAGGTGGCAGTGTTTCCTGGACACCTTGGCGTGCCAGGCTGGCACCCAGGTGGAACTGTCAGGATGCCCAGGTGGCACCATCAGTGCCAGGGTACTACCCTGCCCAAAGGTCATGCAGCTTGGGGACTCCGATCCTCTAGGTGACCCCCACAAGTGCTGTACCATCTGATCCCGGTTTGTGGGGACCAGTGCTGAATGGAAACTTGTCCGAGATCTCCGAGGTGAAGGTGGTGAATCCCAAAGTCTCGGGTACCTCGGAAATCTACAAGTTAGAGGGAGATTAGCTGTCTTGCTCTAATATGCAGATTTAGCAAAAAGTGATCCCGCCCACAGTGGCTCGCATTTACATCGCAACGTTTCACGAGATCGCATTGGATCTCGAGAGGCGTTGCAAGCCAGGCAGATCCCGGGAGTGGTGACTCTTGGCTTTCATCAGCCACGCTGCGCAGCGACGAGCTGTTTTTCAGGCGCAGCGTAGCCATTGGATTGAGTCCTGTGTTTCATTTCCGTTAAATTGTGAACTAAATGTGGCTAAATACTGGTGTGGATCTCACCAAAAAAGCTGGCAAGAAACACACGCTCCAAATTTGCCCAAAATGAAACTTAAAATGTTACCATTAAATTGCACCCTTAAGTTTTAATCATTAGTATTGTTTGGTCATAGAATCATACAGCATAGAAAAGGCCATTCGGCCCATCGTGTCTGCGCTGGTCAAAAACAATCACCTAAGTATTCTAGTCCCATTTTCCAGCACTTGGTCCACAGCCTTGTATGCCCTGGGATCACAAATGCATATCTAAATACTTTTTTTAAAATTTAGAGTACCCAATTCATTGTTTCCAATTAAGGGGCAATTTAGCGTGGCCGATCCACCTACCCTGCACATCTTTGGGTTGTGGGGGTGAAACCCACGCAAACACGGGGAGAATGTGCAAACTCCACACGGACAGTGACCCAGAGCCGGTATCGAACCTGGGACCTCAGCGCCGTGAGGCAGCAGGGCTAATTCACTGCACCACCGTGCTGCCCCTATCTAAATACTTCTTAAAGGGTCTCTGCCTCAACAACCCTTTCAGGCAGCGAGTTCTAGACTCCCACCATCCTCTGGGTGGAAAGATTTTTCCTCACATCCCGTCTAAACTTCCTGCCCTTTATGTTAAATCTATGCCCCCTGGTCATTGACCCCTCCACCAAGGGGAAAAGTTTGTTCCTGTCTACACCATCTATCCCCCATAATGTTATACATCTCATTCATGGGGCCGGATTCTCCGATGCCCCGCTGGGTCGGAGACTCGCTGGGGGGGCGGCGTGAATCCCGCCCCCGCTGGCCGACGAATTCTCCGGCGCAGGAGAATTGGCGGGGGCGGGAATCGCGCCATGTCGGTCGGCGGCCCCCCCCGGTGATTCTCCGGCCCAGAATGGGCCGAAGTCCAGCTGGTTCTATGCAGGTCCCGCCGGCGTAAACTGGACTAGGTCCCTTACCGGCGGGACCTGGCGGCGTGGGCGGGCTCCGGGGTCCTCGGGGGGGGGGGGGGGGGGGGGGGGCGTGGCAATCTGGCCCCGGGGGGTGCCTAAGGTGGTCTGGCCCGCAATCGGGGCCCACTGATCCGCAAGCAGGCCTGTGCCGTGGGGACGCTCTTTTCCTACGCGCCGGCCATGTAAGCCTCCGCCATGGCCGATGCGTAGGTGAACCTCGCCTGCGCCTGCGCGGGGATGATGTCAGCAGCTGCTGACCCTCCCGCCCCAGCTGGCGTGGCACCAAAGGCCTTCCACACCGGCCGGCGGGGCGCCAACCACTCCGGGGTGGGCCTAGCCCCTAAAGCTGCGCAGGATTCCGCACCTTTAGGGCGGCCCGACGCCGGAGTGGTTCACGCCACCCGTCCCACCGGGACCCCCCGCCCCGCCGGGTACGGGAGAATCCCGCCCATGTTCCTCCCTTAGACTCCTCTGCATCAAGGAAAACAATCCAAGTTTATCCAATCTTTTCATAGCCAAAAGTCTCCAGCCCAGGCAACATCCTGGTAAATCTCCTCTGTACCCCTTCAAGTGCCCTCACATCCCTCCTATAATGTGGATTCCAGAACTGCACACAATACTCTAATTGTGGCCTAACCAACATTTTATACAGTTCCAGCATAACCGCCCTGCTCTTAAACTCTATGCCTTGGCTAATAAAGGCAAGTATACCATATGCAGGGCCGCACATGGCTCATTGGTTAGCACTGGTGCCTCACGCCGCCGAGGGCCTGGGTTCGATCCTGGCCCCGGGTCACTGTCTGTGTGGAGTTTGCAAATTCTCCCTGTGTTTGTTTAGGTTTTACCCCCACAACCCAAAGATGTACAGAGTAGGTTGATTGATCACGCTAAATTGCCCCGTAATTGGGGGAAAAACAGAATTGGGTACTCTGCATTTATAAATAAAACCATATCATATGCTTTCTTAACCACTGTATCCACCTGTTCTACTTTAAGGGATCGGTGTACATGCACACCACGGTCTCTCTGATCCTCGGTGCTTCCCAGGGTCCTCCCGTTTATCGTGTATTCCCTTGCCTAGTTTGTCCAGCCCAAGTGCATCACCTCACACTTATCCGGATTGAATTCCATTTGCCACGATCAGCCCACCTGACCAACCTCTCTCTATCCTCCTGTAATTTAACGCTACCCTCCTCACTATTTATCACCCCACCAATTTTTGTATCATCTGCGAACTTACTGATCCACCCTCCTACATACTTTTATGTAAAGCACAAACAGCAAGGGTCCCAAAACTGACCCCTGCGAGATCCCACTACTCATTAATCTTGTCCATGAGATTCTGGAAAATTCTGGAAAATCTCAGCACGTCTGGCAGCGTCTGTAGGGAGAGAAAAGAGCTCATGTTTCGAGTCCAGATGACCCTTTGTCAAAGCTGGGATCATATGGGACAAAGGCCCATATGGACTCGAACCGTTAGTTCTTTTCTCTCCCTGCCCCCCACCACCACCAGCACCGCCTCTCTCGATTCCTTCACTTGTTAAATTATCTGACTGCTTATCCGACCATCGTCCGGTATTGGATGAGCAGGTATTTCCTCCAATTAAATATTGGGAAGACTGAAGCTATTGGACGGGATTCTCCCAGCCCTGCGCCGTGCCGGAGAATCCCCGTGAACGGGCCATGCCGTCCCGACACCGGCACGCGATTCTTCGCAGAGAATCAGCGCCATTGATGCCGGTGTGGTTGGCATGGCGCCGGTCGCAAGCCGCTCTATGTGGCCGGTCCGCCGATTCTCCGACCCGGATGGGCCGAGCGGCCATAGGAAAAGAGCCGAGTCCCACCGGCACCGTTCTAACCTGCTCTGGACCGGCGGGACCTTGGCGTGTGAGGGTCGGGTGGTGGCCTGTGGGGGGGGGGGGTCTCTGATGTGGCCTGGCCCGCGATCGGGACCCACCGATTGGCGGGCCGGCCTTTGTGGCTGGGGGCCTCCTTTCCTACGTGCCGGCCCCTGTAGCCTTGCACCATGTTGCGTTGGGGCCGGCGTGTTGAAGGAGGCCACTGCACATCCCCTCATTAGCCCCGGTGCAACTGCGCATGCGCGGATCCTGCGGCGCCCAGTTGGCGCCGGGATCAGCAGCTGGAGCGCCGCAAACTGCTCCAGCGCTGTGCTGGCCCCCAGTAGCGGCCAGAATTAGACATGGGAGCGGCCCGTTCACGCCGTCATAAAATGCGATGGCGTTTACGACAGCGTGGACACTCTGCCGCGGGATTGGAGATCCCGCCCATTGTTTTCAATCCTGACTTAAAACTCTGTTCCCTCGTTACCAACTCCACCCGTCTCCCTGGTAATCATCTGAGATTAAACCAGCTGGTCTGCAACCTTGTTGTGATATTTGACCCTGAGATGAGCTTCCGACCTGCTATTCGCACCATCACTAAGACCACCCATTTCCACCACTGTAGCTTTACCCATTGGGCCCATCGAGTGTGCACCGACCTTCTAACAGAGCACCCTCCAGTCCCCCACCCTATCTCTGTAATCCCACCTAACCGACGGTCGAATGTTCTGCTGTGATCGGCGTAGCTGTGGTGGCAACGTCGGTGCAGGTGTTGGCGGTGTTGCTGCTGGTGGGATGACTCCGAGAGCAAGCCGAAATCTTCCGTGTCCTCCAGTGTGGGCAGGGGGACGAGGGATGGACCCGGTGGAGATGAATAGGGGGGCGCCGGGGAAAAGGAGGGTGGCGTGGGGGGAAAAAGCGGTGTGGGCCTGGGATCGGCACCTGAGGGAGCCAGGTCCCGGAGCGAGACTGTGTCCTGGCGGCCGTCGGGGAACTCCACGTAGGCATACTGAGGGTTGGCGTGGAGAAGGCGTACTTTGTCCACCAGGGGTTCCGCCTTGTGGTGCCGTACATGCCTACGGAGAAGGACTGGGCCCGGAGTCGTGAGCCACGTCGGGAGCGACACCCCGGATATGGACTTCCTAGGGAAGGCAAAAACACGTTCATGGGGTGTACTGTCAGTTGCGGTGCACAGTAGCGACCGAATGGAATGGAGCGCGTCAGGGAGGACCTGCTGCCAGCGAGCGGCTGGGAGGTTCCTGGACCGTAGGGCCAGCTGGACGGCCCTCCATTCCGTCCCGTTCTCCCTCTCTACCTGCCCGTTTCCCCGGGGGTTGTAGCTGGTCGTCCTGCTGGAGGCGATACCCCTGCTGAGCAGGAAATGACGCAGCTCATCACTCATGAGCGAGGATCCCCTGTCACTGTGGATGTAGTCGGGGAAACAGAACAGGACGAAAATGGAATCCACGGCCTTGATGTAGGTGACAGACATCATATCCGGGCATGGGATGGCGAAGGGGAACCTAGAAAATTCATCGACCACACTAAGGATGTAGGTGTTGAGGTCAGTGGAGGGGAGGGGCCCTTTGAAGTCCACGCTGAGGCGTTCAAAGGGGCGGGACGCTTTCACCAGGCGTGCGCGATCTGGCCGGTAGAAGTGCGGCTTGCACTCGGCACAGATCTAGCAGTCTCTGGTGACTGTCCGTACTTCATCGACGGAGTAGGGCAGATTGCGGGCTTTGATCAGATGGTACAAGCGAGTGACCCCCGGATGGCAAAGGCTGTCGTGCAATGCACGGAGCTGGTTCACTTGTGCGCTGGCACATGTACCTCGGGAGAGGGCGTCTGGGGGCTCGTTGAGCTTGCCGGGGCGATACAAGAACTCGTAGTTAAAGGTGGTGAGCTCGATTCTCCACCGCAAGATTTTGTCATTCTTGATCTTGCCCCGCTGCGTGTTGTTGAACATGAAGGCTACCGACTGTTGGTCAGTGTGGAGGGTGAATCTCCTGCCGGCCAGGTAATGCCTCCAGTGCCGCACCGCTTCAACGATTGCCTGGGCCTCGTTTTCAACAGAGGAATTCCGAATATCGGAGGCGTGGATGGTGCATGAAAAGAATGCCACGGGTCTGCCTGCCTGATTCAGCGTGGCGGCAAGGGCGACATCTGAAGCGTCGCTTTCTACTTGGAAAGGCAGTGTCTCGTCTACTGCATGCATCCCGGCCTTGGCTATGTCAGATCGAATGTGGGCGAAGGCCTGTCGTGCCTCGGTCGAGAGGGGAAAATGTGTGGACTGGATAAGTGGGGAAGCCTTGTCCGCGTATTGTGGGACCCACTGGGCAGAATAAGAAAAGAACCCCAGGCAGCGTTTGAGGGCCTTGGTGCAGTGGGGGAGGGGGAGCTCCATGAGAGGGCGCATGCGGTCGGGGTCGGGCCCCAGTAGTCCGTTTTGGACTACGTAGCCGAGGATGGCTAAGCGGTCTGTGCGGAACACGCACTTCTCCTTGTTGTACGTGAGATTAAGGAGAGATGCGGTGTGGAGGAATTTAGAAAGGTTGGCATCATGGTCCTGCTGGCCGCAGATGGTGACATTGTCGAGGTACGGGAAGGTGGCCTGCAGTCCATACCGGTCAACCATTCGGTCCATTTCTTGTTGAAATACCGAGACTCCATTCGTGACGCCGAAGGGAACCCTAAGAAATTGGTACAGGCGACCGTCCGCCTCGAAGGCAGTGTAGGGACGGTCCGATTTACGGATGGGGAGCTGGTGGTAGGCGGATTTCAGGTCAATAGTAGAGAAGACCCGGTACTGTGCAATCTGATTGACCACATCAGAAATGCGGGGGAGGGGGGGTACGCGTCGAGCTGCGTGTAACGGTTGATGGTCTGGCTGTAGTCCACGACCATCCTGTGCTTCTCCCCGGTCTTAACTACTACCACCTGGGCTCTCCAAGGGCTGTTGCTGGCCTCGATGATACCCTCCCGAAGCAGCCGCTGGACTTCGGACCTGATGAAGGCCTTGTCCTGGGTGCTGTACCGTCTGCTCCTGGTGGCGACGGGCTTGCAGACTGCGGTCAGATTGGCAAAGAGTGAGGGAGGCTCGACCTTGCGAGGCCGCAAACGGTGACGGGAGGTAGGGGTCCGCCGAATTTAACGGTGAGACTCTGGAGATTGCACTGGAAATCCAGGCCTAGTAAGAGTGATGCGCAGAGGTTGGGGAGAATGTACAGACGGAAACGGTCGAATTCCACGCCCTGTACAGTATATTTAACCAGGCAGAAACCCCGGATCGGGACAGAGTGGGACCCGGAGGCGAGAGAGATCTGCCGGTTGGCGGGATGGACTGCAAGGGAGTAGCGCTTTACCGTGCCCAGGTGGACGAAGCTCTCGGTGCTCCCGGAGTCGATGAGGCAGGAGGTCACGTGGCCGTCGACCAGCAACGATGTGGAAGAGGGTGCCAGGTTGCGAGGACGCGACTGGTCGAGCATAATGGAGGCGAGTAGCGGGCGATCGGCGGTCAAGTCAGATGAGTCCGACGAGGAGCGGTAGCGACCCGTGTGCCGTGGCCCCGTCCCGGGGGGGAGGGCAAAATGTCGGCGTCTGGAATACCTGTGGCGCCCATGGAGTGCACGTTGTGGGGGTGGCGAAAGATGGCGGTGCCCACTGATCGCACATGGGGTCGGGGGAAGCGGACGGCGGGGCCCATTGAAGGAGTGGCTGAGTTGAGGGGACCGGCGGTGCGATAGCGGCAACCGTCCAGGACTGACACACCGCTGCAAAGTGGCCTTTCTTGCCACAAGCTTTGCAGGTTGCGGTGCGGGCCGGGCAGCGTTAGCGAGGGTGCTTCTGCTGACCGCAGAAGTAACAGTGGGGACCCCCAGTGAGCGTGATGCGGCGAGCAGCGCAGGCGTAGTGCGCGGGGGTGGCTGCTGGTGGGGCCGTTTGCGGGGTCCATGAGGGGTAGGACGGGTGGGCCGAGTGGCTAGCGGAGTAAGATCGCGCACTACAGGAGGCGGCCGTCATGGAAAGCGCCAGAGCCTTTGCGGCCGCGAGGTCGGGGGCGGCCCCTTCCAGCAGTCGTTGCCGGATGGGGTCCGATGCAGTGCCTGTAACAAAGGCATCACGCATGAGTAAGTCAGAGTGTTCCGTGGCTGTGAGGGCCCGGCAGTCGCAGTCTCATACCAGAGGTATAAGGGCCCTCCAGAAGTCCTCAATCGACTCACCCAGCTGCTGGACGCGAGTAGAGAGTTGATGCCTCGCAAACCGGGTGTTCGCCGACTGTGCATAGTTCTCCTTCAGCAGTTCCGTAGCTGTGGTGTAGTCTGTCGCATCTCGAATGAGCGGAAAGACGCTGGAGCTAAGTCTGGAGTACAGGAGTTGCTTTTTCTGAGCCTCTGTCGGGGGAGGGTCCGCTGAAGAGATGTAGGCCTCGAAGACTGCAAGCCAGTGAACAAAGTATTTTCTGGCGTGAGGCGACTGCGGATCCAGCTGCAGACGGTCAGGCTTGATCCTGATGTCCATGGTGAATGGAAAATCACACAGCAATAAATTGTGAACAATGAACAATTATACTCAAAGACGAGAGACAAGTACAATAGAGGCTTTATTGCTGTGCGATGCTAATCCTCCGGCTGCAACTGAAGACGAATCTGAGTGACTCACACGCATATTTATACACAAGCTCCCTGTGGGCGGAGCTAGCTGGCAGGGGCTTAGCGGAGGAACCTGTATTACAGGTACAGCCATACATCCCCCTACTGCAAGTATGCATATCTACAGTGGTTATCACCACAAGGTTTCCTGATTTTTCTTATCCTGTTCAAGTGGACAGAGGAGACTGAGCGGGTACAGTTATTCCAGTGGGATTGGTAAAGCCAGGTCACTGCTCCAAGGCCAGGCAATAGCAATCTCCCGATGGGATCTGAGGGAAAGCGGGATTCCTGAAACATGAAGGGGATTTGTCCACTTCCTGCACCAGTATTCCCGTGGGGCTCCTGCCTCTCTGCGATGTGATGATTTGGGCCTGGGAAGGCGAGCAGTGCTGGAGGATTATCAGCATGGCTGGGCCCCTGGTAGTGCACTCCCCATGCACAGACTGAATGAAACAGGCTACCCGGCCCTGTTGATGTTTCTGCTGCCCCTCACCATCTCCCCTATCTGATATAGTTTGTTCGGATTGTCAATTCTGAATGGACGGGTATAATAAATGACACAGCCTCATTCAGATTGGGCATACTCAAGAATAAGGAATGCAAAATGGAGGCCCCAAAGGCAAAACCTGTCCCTCACCATAAACTGAATGCTCAAAGCTGCTGACAGATCAAATTTACAACTTGGATGAACGGAAGCCCACAATCATTGAGCTCCTAAATTTGCACTTCCCCTGACATCTGATGCCAGGCCAGTCTGTTTGGATCGTGTTACCCAGTTGTTGCAGTCTGTGCTTAGCGTAATGAGTTTTTACTGCTTGTTGATCTAAACGTGAGAGCGAATGTGGAGATGCCTGGTCAGAATATCAGTTCCAGCCACCCAGTTGGTTGCTGGAGGGAGGATTAAAATCGATGCTGTTAATTTGTTTAAGAAAAGGTTGAAAATCTGGGTGAGAAGGAAAGCACTGAGGCCTACCTGCTGATCAGTATTTTAGTTAACTCAAGAGGGGAAACCATCAACATGAGGTTTAATCCACTAGAAGCCCCATTATCATCGTCTGAGGTGAGTCCAAGACAACCCATTGACGTTGTGTTGTGGTGCTTTAATTGAAGCCTTGCATCTGTTAAATAAATATTTTTTTGTACGGGAGGGAGGGGGTTTCCTTTTTAAAAAACTGATAATTGGTGTGATTAATGAGTGTTGGTAGTTTAAGTGAAATCAGAAGCTGGAATTGGTGAATCAGTTTGATCCACACGGTATCGTTTGTTAGGCCTACATGTTTACATCATTCACTTTGGTAAGAGTTTCTACTTTTTGAAATCTACCCGCATTTCCCTGACTCTATTCTGCTGTCCCTTAGCGTGACCTCCTGACTGGAGTACATCTACTTGGCTGCTGGCCAGTCTTGAACCACCAGATTTGGTGTTCAGACACCCTTTTTCTCCCCACTCCCTCTCCCAAGTTTCAGCGATTTTAAAGAACAGGTTAGGTTGGACACCAAGTCAACGCTTTGACTTCCAAAGCTGAACAGTCTTGAGATTCAACAAGTGAGAAACCCAGTCCATCCTTCTAAATATTCTCCAGGATATAAGAACATAAGAACTAGGAGTAGGAGTAGGCCATCTGGCCCCTCGAGCCTGCTCCGCCATTCAATCTCAGCTCCACTTTCCGGCCCGAACACCATAACCCTTAATCCCTTTATTCTTCAAAAAACTATCTATCTTTACCTTAAAAACATGTAATGAAGGAGCCTCAACTGCTTCACTGGGCAAGGAATTCCATAGATTCACAAACCTTTGGGTGATGAAGTTCCTCCTAAACTCAGTCCTAAATCTACTTTCCCTTATTGCAGTGAGTTGCAGCAAAGTTATTGATAAACTAGAGACACATAACTCAATGTTTTAGAGTGTTTCTTCAATAAAAATATTCTATCTTTCCGGTTGCCTCATTTGAATTGTTAGATCAATGGAAGTAATGGTCATTAACGGCACAACCCATGGATTCCCTGCTGGCTCTCTGTGAAGCATTTCAGTCAGCCCCATTCTCCATCCCTGCAAGTTATTTCCCCTCTGGTGCCCATTGAGTTTTCTTTTGAAATTATATCTATTGGGCAAAATCTTGTTAGAGCAATGTGGCATTTGTGTTTTTCATGTACCCTTCATATAGAATATAATTTGTCTTATATCTTGCTAGAAGTATGAGTTGATAATGCAAGGGACCTGTGGAGGAGCTGAAGGACAAGTGGGAGGAGGAGCTGGGGGAGGAGAATGATGAGGGGTTGTGGGCTGATGCCCTGAGCAGGGTTAACTCTTCCTCCTCTTGCGCCAGGCTCAGCCTGATACAGTTTAAAGTTGTTCACAGAGCGCATATGACGGGGCGAGGTTGAGTAGGTTCTTTGGGGTGGAAGACAGATGTGTGAGGTGCTCGGGGAGCCCAGTAAATCACGGCCATATGTTCTGGACGTGCCCGGCGCTAGATGGATTTTGGAGGGGCTTTATGAGGACTATGTCCAAGGTGGTGAACACCCGAGTCAAGCCGAGCTGGGGTTAGCATTATTTGAGGTATCGGACGAGTCAGGAGTGCAGGAGGGGAAAGAGGCCGATATTCTGGCCTTTGCGTCCCTGGTACCCCGACGGAGGATTTTGCTACTGTGGAAGGATGTGAAGCCCCCTAGCGTGGAAGCTTGGATTAATAACATGGCTGGATTCATCAAGTTGGAGAGGATAAAGTTTGCCTTGCGAGGGTCTGTGCAGGGGTTCTTCAGGCGGTGGCTACTGTTCCTAGACTTTCTCGTGGAGCGTTAGGAGGAGGTGAGCAGCAGCAGCAACCCGTGGGGGGTGGGGGGGGAGGGGGTTTCCTCTTGGGGTGGCGTTGGGATTAGGGTGGGGTGTTTCCCGATCTGTGTTCTTATTGTTAGATGGGGGGCTTTGTATTTTGGGGAAATCCCTATGTATAATTCTTGCGCGTTGTGTTCTTCTGTTCTTGTTTCCTTTTTCTGTTAAAAATCGGCTGAAAACTTGAATAAATATATAAAAAAAGATAATGCAAGGGACCTGTTGGGTTCTTGGGCAATTATTGAGATATTGCAACCACAGAAACTGTATCGTCTGTAGAAATGCTGCTCCTAACACTCCTTAGGTGAAACTGCAATTCGGTTAATGGGACTTACTCTGTTATTCAGTTCCATTTTCCTCTTTTTGTGTCGTGAGTTCTATTCAGTGAGCACAAAGCGAAGGAACTGAGAACATCAGTGAGGCAGTCTTCACTCCACGGTCATTTTGTTTGAATATTTCAATGAACTTGATTTGAAATGGATGAGGCGTAGTGCTGAGCCAGCAGAGATGTTGAGTCATACAACACAGAAAGAGGCCATTCAGCCCATCATACCTGTGCGGACTCATTATTCCCACTCCCCTGCTCTTTCCCCATAACTTTGCCAAAATTTTCCCCTTCAACTGTTTATCCAATTTCCTTTTGATATTCATTCTTGAATCTGCTCCCTTTTGGGCGGTCCAGTCCAAATCATAACTTAGTGGCTTTTTAAAAATCATCGGGCGGGATTCTCCAACACCCCGCCCGGTCGGAGAATATCCGGGGGGGGAGGGGGGCGTGAATCTCACCCCGACGCCGGCTGCCGTATTCTTCGGTGCTGGTCTGCGGGAGGGGGCAGGGTTGACACCGCGTCGGTTGGGGGCCATTGGCAGCGACCCCCCCCGGCAATTCTCCGGGCCCCAATGGGCCGAGCGGCCGCGCGTTCCTGGCCAGTCCCACAGGCGTGAAATGAACATGGTCCATCCCGGCGGGACCTGGCTTGGAGGGCAGCTAGCGGAGTCCTTGGGTGGGGGCGGGGGGGTGTGGGGGGATTCAGCCCCGGGGGGGGGGGGGGGGGGCACGGTGGCCTGGCCTGCGATTGGGGCCCCCCGATCTGGGCGGGCCTGTGCCGTGGGGGCACTCTTTCTCTCTGTGCCGGCCTTTGCAGAGCTCCGCCATGGCTGTCGCGGAGAAGAACCCCCCTACACATGCGCGGAACCATGCCGGCAGTTCTGTGCATGCGCCAACACGCGCCGGCCCTTCGGTGCCGGTTGGCCTGGCGCCAACCCAGCCGGCGCCGGCCTAGTGTCGACTAGAAGTGCGGAGGATTCTGCAACTTCCGGGCGGCACGACGACGGAGTGGTTCGCGCCGCTCTTGGCGCTGGTGTCAAGCCATCCCACCAATTGCAGGAGAATCCCAGCCATCATCTCTCTGGGTGAAATAGAGGCGGATGGATTTTACTATGGGTAAGTGTGCGTTATCCATTTTAGGCCAAATAAAGGATAGATCCAAGTATTTTTAAAAAGTGAAAAGTTAGATATAATAAAGTTCCAAAGAGTTTTCCGAGTTGATGGGAATGGATTACTAAAATGTAGTAGTTTGGTACAATAACGAATCGGAAAGTCTAAAGGATTATTTGTTAATCAAGAGGGCTGGGAAATAAAGGAGAGGAAGGTTTTCTATCGTTATACCAAGTCCTGGTTAAACATCTGAATTATTGTGTTCAGTTCTGGTCACTGCACCTTAGAATGGATACATTGGCCATATTAGGAGTGCCAAGCAGATTCACCAGAATACTATCAAAACTCCAGGAATTATATTTTCTGGAATATAGAAGGTGAATTGATAATTTGATTGAGGTGTTTAAGATTTTAAAAGGGGATAGATTGAGAGAAACTTTCCCTGCTGGTCAGGGAGTCAAGAGCATGAGGACATAACCTTAAAATGTGAACCAAGCAATTCAGAAGATAAATCAGGAAATATTTCTTCACGCAAAGGGTGGTCAATGTTTGAAACTCTATCCCACATAAAAACAGTAGATGTTCAATTAATATCTTAAATTTGAGATGGATAGATTCTTGCTGACGAAGGAGATTAATGGATATGATGCCCTGGTGTGTGCTGGAGTTAGGATATAGGCCAGTCATAGTCCCACTGAATGGCAGTACGCTAGCTGTGGGCAACCTACGCTAGTGAGTGGGCTGCAGAAGTGACCCTCTTTCATCTCAGTGTGCTACAAGATTGAAATTGGGCTTGTTCACTAACCATGACCCCATGAATAAGATTAAATACATTTAATACACACTGAATATTTCATAATAGGTTATAGGTTATAGGTTATAGGCCTCACGGTAGCATGGTGGTTAGCATCAATGCTTCACAGCTCCAGGGTCCCAGGTTCGATTCCCGGCTGGGTCACTGTCTGTGTGGAGTCTGCACGTCCTCCCCGTGTGTGCGTGGGTTTCCTCCGGGTGCTCCGGTTTCCTCCCACAGTCCAAAGATGTGCAGGTTAGGTGGATTGGCCATGCTAAATTGCCCGTAGTGTAAGGTTAATGGGGGGGATTGTTGGGTTACGGGTATACGGGTTACGTGGGTTTAAGTAGGGTGATCATTGCTCGGCACAACATCGAGGGCCGAAGGGCCTGTTCTGTGCTGTACTGTTCTAAGGATCTTCTAAGGATCTAAGAAAATACTTCAGCATTCATTTAATAATAGAACTGTCATCAACTTCAAATGGTAAAACAAAAATATAAACACTTGGAAGCAGAGGGAAAGCAATGCCCTCAGTCAATCTTGTGTATAATCAGATCACACCTCACTTCACTTTCCCTTGCTTTACTTCAGACATACTGGGCAAAATTCTCCGACCCCCCCGCAGGGTCGGAGAATCGCCCGGGGCCGCCGAAAGTCCCGCCCCCGCCGTGGCAGAAATTCTCCGCCACCCAGGAATTGACGGGGGCGGGAAACACCACCCGCCGATCGGCGAGCCCCCTGCAGCGATTCTCCGGCCCGCGATGGGCCGAAGTCCCGCCGCTGGGAGGCCTCTCCCGCCGCCGTGGTTTGAACCACCTCTGGTGGCGGCGGGATCGGCGGCGCGAGCGGGCCCCCGGGGTTCTGCGAGGGCACGGGGCGATCGGACCCCGGGGGGTGCCCCCACGGTGGCCAGGCCCGCGATCGGGGCCCACCGATCGACGGGCGGGCCAGTGCTGTGGGGACACTCTTTTTCTTCCGCTGCCGCCATGGTGGAGGCCATGGCGGAGGTGGAAGAGAATCCCCCAGCGCGCATTCACCGGTAGTTACGTCAGCGGCAGCTGACGCACCAGCGCATGCGCGAACCGGCGAAGGCCTTTCAGCCAGCCCCGGAGCCGGGCGTCAAAGGCCGCTGGAGCCGGTTTGGGCGCCAGTCGGTGTGGTGCCAACCGCTCCGGCACGGGCCTAGCCCCTCAATGTGAGGGCTTAGCCCCTAAAGGTGCAGAGAATTCCGCACCTTTGGGGAGGCCCGACGCCGGAGTGGTTGGTGCCACTCCGCTACACTGGGACCCCCCGCCCCGCCGGGTAGGAGAGAATCCCGCCCAAAGTTCGGAAAAAAACAATGTGGATGGAAATCAGCGGAATGTGGTAACCCTGCGCTTGGGCAATGATCAACAAAATGTCTCCTGGGCCGCACTCAGAACCCGGATGGGCCGCATGTGGTCCCCAGGACGCAGATTGCCCACCGCTACAGTACCGTCTCAGTGGGGCTGAATGGCCTACTCCTGTTCCAGTGTCCCTACTGTCCAGTTAGCAATAATATTACATTTGTATCTGCTGCTTATCCATCCTGCGCTAGTGGAAATGGCCTCTCCACGTTGACTTCATCTGAGCCCTTTGTTGCTAAAACAGTGTGTCTTAACCTGTATGTGGTGGACAAATGACTGCAAGCCTGTTTCATTAAACAATCAATATTTATTCACGTGCATTCAATGTTAAGTGCACCACGCAGCTCCGGCGTCGATACTCAGCCCTGTACTGCCGCTACAGGTCTGCGTCGGCGCCGGGCAACATGGCAGAGCCCGACAGCATGCCCGCACAGGCGGAGGTAGGCCGTCTCCAGATCGCGGGAGCCCGCTGATTGGTTGCCCCCGAATCGATGGCGGCGATTCTCCAGTCGCCGGAGAATCGGGTCCCGGCGTCGGCGTGGCAGGAATTTCCCTCGTCACTGGCGATTCTCCGACCCGGCGCGGGCTCGGAGAATCCCGGCCATGAGCTGTGGCAGGGCTAGATTTAGGATCGGGATGAGCTGGCAAGATGGATACAGAACTGGCTAGGTCATAGAAGGCAGAGAGTAGCAATGCAAGGGTGCTTTTCTGATTGGAGGGCTGTGACTAGTGGTGTTCCGCAGGGATCAGTACTGGGACCTTTGCTGTTCGTAATATATGTAATTGATTTGGAGGAAAATGTAACTGGTCTGATTAGTAAGTTTGCAGACAACACAAAGGTTGGTGCAATTGCAGATCGTGGTGAGAACTGTCAGAGGATACAGCAGGATTTAGATCAGTTGGAGACTTGGGCGGAGAGATGGCAGATGGTGTTTATCCAGACAAATGTGAGGTATTGCACTTTGGAAGCTTTAATACAGGTGGGAATTGCACAGTAAATGGCAGAACACAGGGAGAATATGCAAACTTCACACGGACAGTGACCCAGAGCCAGGATCGAACCTGGGACCTCAGCGCAGTGAGGCAGCAGTGCTAACCCACTGCGCCACCGAGCTGCCCTTGCTTTTCTAGAATGGATAACTTCACATTTTTCCACATTGTATTTCATCTACAATTTCTTTTTGCCCATTCACTTAATCCACATCCCTTTGCAGACACTTTGTGTCCTCCTCACAACTTGCTTTCCTCACGCTCTGTATTATCAGCACACATTTGCTAGTCAGTCCCTTCCAAGTCATGAATATAGATTGTAAATAGTTGAGGTCCCAGCACTGATCCCTGCAACACTCCACTAGTTACACTTTGCCAACCTGAAATTGACCCATTTATCCTGACTCTGTTCCCTGTTAGTTAACCAATCCTCTATCCAAGCTAATATATTACCTCACCACCTTGATCTCTTAAATTACGCAGTAAACCGTTATGTGGCACCTTATCGAATGCCTTTTGGAAATCCAAACACACAACATCTAATGGTTCTCCTTTATCCAGCCTGCTTATTACACCCTCCTAGAACTCAAATTAATTTATCAAATACCATTTCCTTTTCACAAACCATGTTGATACTGCCTGATTGAATTATGATTTTCTCAATGTCCTGCGATTATCTCCTTAAGAATTACTTTTAACATTTTTTCAATGATAGATGTTCGGCTAACTGACCAATAGTTTCCTGCTTTCTGTCTCCTTTTCTTGAATAGTAGCATTACTATGTGGGCAGCACGGTAGCACAGTGGGTAGCACTGTTGCTTCACAGCTCCAGGGTCCCAGGTTCGATTCCCGGTTTGGGTCACTGTCTGTGTGGAGTCTGCACGTTCTCCCTGTGTCTGCGTGGGTTTCCTCCGGGTGCTCCGGTTTCTTCCCACAAGTCCCGAAAGACGTGCTGTTAGGTAGTTTGAACATTCTGAATTCTCCCTGTGTACCCGAACAGGCACCGGAATGTGGCGACTGGGGGCTTTTCACAGTAACTTCATTGCAGTGTTAATGTATGCCTACTTGTGACAATAAAGATTATTATTTCTTTAACTGGGCCTTCCTGTAAGATCTTTGGAGACAGCCCATTAGGTCCGGAGGCTTGTCAGCCTTTGACCCCATTATCATTCTTAGTACTTCAACCTCTAGTGGAACTGATTGTTTTAAGATCCTCCCTTTTGGCGTTGCACTGCTGCCTATGATGCTGAGGATCCGGATTCGATCCCGGCCCTGGGTCACTGTCTGTGTGGAGTTTGCACTTGCGCACGTGCCTGCGTGGGTTTCACCCCCACATCCCAAAGATGTGCAGGTTAGGTGGATTGGCCACACAAAATTGCCCCTTAATCGTAAAAAAATTAATTTGGTTCTCTAAATTTATAGTAAAACAATCCTCCCTTTCTCGCCCTGCTTTTCTTTTATTTTGTGATGCTTTTCCATTGAAGACAGATACAGAATATTTGCTCAAAGTCTCTCCCATTTCCTTGTTTCTGGTTATTAATTCTCCAGTCTCATCCTCCGAACATTTACTCTTCCTTTTTATATACTTGGAGAAGCTGTTTTTTTACATTTCTTGCTAATTTACCAGCATGTTCTAATTCCTCCCTCATTTGTTCTTCCTTTGCTGTTTTCTTTTTTTCTATAAATGTTTTTATTCTCCATTTTCACATTTTCCTTCAAAATTTATGCCCCACCCACAGACAGTAAACGGTAACAAATACAAAATCAATCCCCTTAACAATAACAATGATCCCATCCTCCCACCACCCCAAACAACGGCCAACCTGTCAATATATGCATCCAATAAAACAAACCCTCCCACGGTGGAAACAAAAAACAAAGGAGAAAAAGAAAAAAGGAGTCCGGGACCACCCGTGGTCACCATAGAGTCCACCCCCCCCCCCCCCCCCCCCTCACACACACTCAATGCCGTCCAACCTCTGAAAGAGTGCTGTACATGATACCCAAGAGTTGTAAACCCCCCCCCCCGCCAACTCCTCCCGTCCATTGCCTCTTGTAAAACTCCTCCCCCCAACCTCGGTTCCTTCCCCCCAACTTTCCACTCCGGCTACACCGCTCGGACCCTGTTCTGCCAGGCTCCGATGGCCGCAGCCCCTCCCCCACCTCACTCCCGTTCACTGGCCGGCTTAAACCGGCCAGCGTGGAGGCCCCTGCCTGGGTCTCTTTTCCCCCTTGCCTGGCCCTAGGAAAGCCCAGAAATCCCCGTTTAGCACACAAACCCCGCAAATCCACCTACACCCCAAAAAGCCCCATCACTTCCCTTGTCCAAATATATACAACATCGGCTCCTTTAGCCCATACACCCGCACACAGTGAAACAAAAAAAAAGAAGAAAATACAGTCATGAGGTTACATCGGCACATGGCCATTTCTCAGTTCTGCCACAATCCTTCTGCCTTCACAAACTCCTCCGCTGCTTCCGCCGTTCCAAAATAAAAGTCCTTGAGCTTATAAGTCACCCTCAGCTTTGCTGGATATACAATGCCACACTGCACCTTGCTAATGTACAGTGCCCTCTTCACCCGGTTGAAAGCAGCTCGCCAGCTCCACCGTAAAGCCCTGGTATACACGTATGCCAGCTCCAGCCCACTGCACCGCCCGCTTCTGCTTGGCCCAGCACAGGACCTTCTCCTTCACACTGTACCTACGGAAGCACAGAGTCACTACCCTTGGCGGCTCACTCGCCTTTGGTACAGGCCTCCACGACCGATGAGCCCGATCCAGTTCATATCGGGAGGAATCCTCCCCCTCCCCCTCCCCCAATAGTTGCGCCAGCATTGCAGCAAAATACTCAGTCGGCCTCGGCCCTTCAACTCCTTCGGGCAGCCCCATAATCCTCAAATTCTGTCGCCTGGACCTGTTTTCCAGGTCTTCCATTTTTCCTCGTAGATCATTGTTAATCTTCAGCACCTTCCGCATCTCCTTCCCCATCGAGGTAAATTGATCACCGTGCTGCAATAATGTCTCCTCCACTTCCTTCAGCGCCTCCCCTTGCACCCGCACCTCCGCCACTGCGCTCGCCACCACCGTCATCACTGGGGAAATCGCCTCCTCCACCAACACACTCAAAACCGCCCCCATCTCCTTCCTCATTGTCTCCAAGTATTTTGTAAACTGCCTTTTGAATTCCGCAGCCATCACCGTAGTTATTTCTTGAGCCGTAAGCAATGCGGCCTCCCCTGGTGCTCCAGCCTCCATTTTCCTTGGTGACCCCTTGGTGACCTTTCTACTCCCCGACGGACTTTCAGCTGTTTTCACAGCCGTTTTTTTACTGGCCCTCGACATATCCCTTCCCTGTGCTTTCTCCTGGCCTTCACCACCTTCGCTGCCCCTAGGACCGGGCGTCAATCCCCGACAATGCCGTTCCCAAACGGGAGCCCTCCAACGCGCGGCTGCCTCTCTCCTGCCGTCACCGGAAGTCCCCCCTTTGCTGTTTTCTAACATGTTCCCAAACTTCTGGTGCCGGACTCCAGCTAATTAACCTGGAGCAAAGGTTTCTTGAGCTGCAGACACTTTAGGGATGGATGGTGAATACTGGCATAACCAATGAATCCCAACCCTCTTGAATAAATAAAAAAACACTTCCAGCAGATGTGGTTGTTATGGATCACACTGACCACCAACATCTCCTGCTGCCGTGCCAACTTGATTGTATAACCCATAGAATCCCTACAGTGCAGATTGAAGCCATTCGACCCATCAAGTCTGCACCAACCCTCTGGAAGTGTATTTGACCCCGAGATGAGCTTCTGACCTTGTATTCGCACCATCATTACAACCATTGATTTCTTGCTAGGCAAGGGAATCAAAAGTTATTGGGGTGGATGGGAATGTGGAACTCAACACAAACAGATCAGCCGTGATCTTACTGTGGAGCAGGCTCAAAGGGCTGAATGGCCTACCCCTCCTATTTCATATGTTCATATCAGTAAAATGCTAGGAAGTAAAGACAAGTGATGTTGATGGAGAAATGTGAGAGATGCTATGGATGATGCTATTTATAACACAGAGGTTATAGGGACATCCAATGTGTCTCCTGAAAACAGGTAATGCCTGACAAACACGATTCACTTTATTATACAATGCAAAGTAGAATGTTTCACTTTAAAAATGAAGGAATACCTTGATGCAAAATCAAAGTGTCAAAATAAATAACTGATTGATGGATAATTGCCTTCTGGATTGATAATGAACAAAGAACAAGAAAAGTACAGCACAGGAACAGACCCTTCGGCCCTCCAAGCCTGCGCCGACCATACTGTCCGTCTAAACTAAAATCTTCCACACTTCCAGGGTCTGTATTCCTCTATTCCCATCCTATTCATGTATTTCTCAAGACTCCCATTAAACATGACGATCATATCTGCTTCCAACACCTCCTCCGGCAGCGAGTTCCAGGCACCCACTACCCTCTGTGTAAAAGAAAACATACCTCGTACACCTCCTCTAAACTTTACCTCACGCACCTTCAACCTATTCCCCAAAGGAATTGATTCTTCCACCCTGGGAAAAAGCTTCTGACTATCCACTCTATCCATGTCCCTCATAATTTTGTAGACTTATATCAGGTTGCCCCTCAATCTCCGTCATTCCAGTGAGAACAAACTGAGTTTATCCAACCTCTCCTCATAGCTAATACCCTCCATACCAGGCAACATTCTGGTAAACTCTTCTGTACCCTCTCCAAAGCCTCCACATCCTTCTGGTAGTGTGGCGATCAGAATTGAACACTATATTCCAAGTTTGGCCTAACTAAGGTTCTATACAGCTGCAGCATGACTTGCCAATTTTTTTACTCAATACCCTGGTTGATGAAGGCAAGCATGCTGTATGCCTTCTTGACTACCTTCTCCACCTGTGTTGCCTGTACACCCAGATCCCTCTGATTGTCAATACTCTGAAGGATTCTGCCATTTACTGTTTATTTCCTATCTGTATTAGACCTTCCAAAATGCATTACCTCACATTTGTCCGGATTAAACACATTGGGAATTTTATTCTTGTAATAGACCTTTTCATTAAATTAACAAAAATAGACAATGCTGGAAGCATTCAGCAGCTTGTGACTCCTGTGAATAACGTGATTGCTTTTCTGTGGATGCCCAGGCAGGTATCAGCTGCCATGTTAAATTGGCAGGAGATGGTGTTGCTGTATTACAGTTCAGCAGGATTTGGAGACTGCTGATGTTTAAAAACAATGACTTGCTCTCAAGATGGAAGCAGTATTGGCAAAGCCATTATTGTTGCCCCATTGATCACTTTGGAGGGCATTAATTGTGGAACTGGAGTCCAGCATAGCCCCAGACAAAGACAAAGGTTAAAGACAATCCTTTGCGGAAGGATCAATGAACTGTTTAGGGATTGTGCAACAATGCACCCTTGGATTTTCCTCAAATTTCTCACTGTGAGATTCATTAATTTCAGTTCCATAACTTGCTACGTATGGTAAAATTTGAAGAGATGACCATTGGCCTATGAGTCCAATAACCTCACCATAGATTTTGGTCTGTTAAAGGTATCCAGAGATGTGGAGCAAAGGCTATTAAATAGACTTGAGATGTTGCCAAGAGGTCATTGAGTAGAAGAGTGAGCTGGAGGGGCTGCCCTTGTTCCTGGTGTTACTGTGCTGTCTTGAGGATTCAGTAGTAACTATTAGGTGAATTGGACATTCTGAATTCTCCCTCTGTGTACCTGAACAGGCACCGGAATGTGGCGACTAGGGGCTTTTCACACTAACTTCATTACAGTGTTAATGTAAGCCTAATTGTGACTCTAATAAAGATTGTTTTTACTAACTGTCATGATCTCACTTTGCAGGAGCGGCAGCGATTGGAAACTATTCTGAACCTTTGCTCAGAATACAATAAGTCAGGTGACAGCACGGCAGGAGCATCAGTGAGCAGCATTGAGAAGATTGGAGAGCAGCTGCAAAAACTGGCCCTGTCCCCAAGCAGAGCGTGCTCACCACACCTCGAGCCCAGTTACAATGAAACCGAGGGAAGGGCTATGTCCAGAACCTCGCACGGTTCACCCTCCTTGTTCGATTTTAGCCCGTCGGAGAGGAGATCAGCCGGGCATTGTGGCCCCCTGGATCCGGACAACTGTGCGGAGTTAAACCGTCCCCACACTGAGCGGTCTCGGCGGCTGTCGTCTCCCAATTCAACCGAGTACTCTCTGAAGCATCCAGGTGATTCTCCGTCACCTTGCCAGCACGATGGTTCTGAAGAGAGATTGAGCCCATTTGGTGACGGTGTGGAGGCAGGAGCCTCTGACGATGGCTGTAATGTGGTGAGTTTTCCTTCTTGCACTCAGCATTTCACCGGCACTGGATTTCACACCAGGCCCTCAGATTCCAATGTTGAAGGTGTGCAGCCACCTCAACCACATTCCATGGCATGGATCTGGGATCATCTCGGACTCCATGGGGATGAATCTAGTCTTCAGTGGTATGGACGATAGTGAATGGGAAGCACATTTACAAACATCAATACATCACTTAATGAGAAAGATAAAAGGGTGGGGCAGAGAATGGGAGCAAATTGCCCATTTCCTGATGCTCAACATTGCTCAACACCAATTACAACCCCCATGGTTTTTGAAATAAGGTTTTAAAAACTATTTTGTTTTGTTTCAGAACCCTGATGTTTGAAGCAGTTTTAACATCAGTTTTCTATGTTCATCCTCCAAAGGGCCATGTTCTTCTCGGTTGTTTAAGCTGCCACTTAACACATAGTTGGCCCAATGCACATTTTATCTGACTGGGTGTTACGTGACAGCAGAGTGTCAAAGAGTCAATAATCTGCTGCTCATTGACCCTGTTGTTCCAAGTTGGAATGGTGTGACCTTTCTAATCTCAGTGAGTTTGAGAGCGGGATTTAACTAAATGGGAACAAAGTGCCGTAGCGAGCGCGTTGAGCCGCATGTTTCCTGGCGCTCACAGCACTGAGAAACACAATGCTATAAAACGGCACCTGGGTTAGATAGGGGGCTCAGCGGGGAACGCGCAACCGAGGCCGTACATAGCCTCGTTTTGTGGAGCTCTGTTCACCATAACTCTTCAGTATAGCAAGAGTTCGGTGGGATCCCAATCTCTGAAGCCCCCAAAGTGACCCCTGACCTCTTCTTCCCCCCCCCCCCCCCCCCACAACGCACTATGGAAGGGTCATCCCCCCCTCCCCCCCCCATGTCCTCCTAACACCCGCATGGGCACCTCCAGCCTGATCACCACCGCACAAAAACTATCGGCAGGGTGCCAGGCGTGCACTGCCAGGGTGCCAGGCTTGCACTGCCAGGGTGCCAGGCTTGCACTGCCAGGGTACCTGGGTGGCACTAGCAGTGCCAGGCAATCACCCTGCCCAAAGGGCATGCACCTGGAGACCTCCAATCCCTGGGGAGACTCCCATGAGTGCTGCTCCATCTGGTCCCCATTTGTGGAGACCAATACTGAATGGTACTCACCCAACTCCTTGGGAAACTGCAGAATAAAGTGAGACTAGCTGTCTCGCTTTAATATGCAGATTTGCCAAAACGGTGATTGTAATTTACATTGCAACGTCTCGCGAGATTGCATTCGATCTCACGAGGTATTGCGAGCTGGATAGATCCCGGGAGTGAGGTCTCCCGGCTTCTAGCAGCCATGCTGTGCCACGTGGAGCTGCTTTTTGGGCGCAGCGTGGCCATTCGATCGTGCCCATAGATATTTCCAACAAGGGAGCATGCTATTTGGTACGCCCAGTAGAGCAATCCCAAGCTTCTCACCCCCATAAACAATTTCATCTGCTTCACATATTCATCTTCACTCTCTTTAAAGGATCCAGAAAGGTTGAGCTCACTAGTCCATGTGCCCCAGTATTCAGGGCAGTAAGAACAAGTTTTGCTCCAGTTGACATGTGTAAAAGGGAAATATAAAGACAGGTTGTATGCCAGTGGGACTTACAGAGTCGATTTCCACCGGAGGAAGGAGCTGCGCTCCGAAAGCTAGTGTTTGAATCAAACCTATTGGACTTTAACCTGGTGTTGTAAGACTTCTTACTGTGCTCACCCCAGTCCAACCCCGGCATCTCCACATCATGCCATTTAGAAGCAGAGCCAGAACATTGATATCGACACATTAGACATAGTCCTTGGCCCAAGGCTTATGGAGAAGGTCCAGATGTTCTTTCTCCCTCAGATATGTTCGCCGGAGATCGTCCATCCTCCTGAGAGTAGATGTCTCACCCAAAAAATGGCACCTCCAACAGTGCAGCACACCATCATGACTGCACTAGAGTGTCAGCCTTGATTCAGTGTACAAGTCCTGACATTGGACTTGAACCCAAGGCTGTCTGACTTAGAGAGCTATGCAGCGACATCCAACACCAAATGCTAATGTCTGGCATTCATTCGCAGCAGCTAGTTGGTCACTGCCGGTTTTTAGACATAAAAAGCATGGTTCAATCTTCAGGTCAGTCTTCAGGTCAAGGGTTAGGTTGGAGAGTGAGCGTTGACGGGATCATCAATGAGCATGTTTCAGTCATTCCCAAGCCCAGATACAGACACCTTCAAGAGTTCCACTTGAATTGACCAATGTTAACCGGCAAAAAAGAGATCAAAGACACAGAACAGGCTGAATAATTTGCTTTAATAAATTGCTATTACAGGGATAGTGGGGACTGCCAGTCACAAAGGCTTTTCCTTAAAGATTCACTGATCTCCTTTGGGGGGGGGGGTGGTTTCACATCATCTCACTCCCATCCCTCCTCAAACACAGGAGATCTGTAACCGCCACAGTGAATTTGAGACACGCTGAGAGCTACAGTCCTTTGATACAGAGCTTCACTCAGGAGGGTGGAGAAGACTGAAGCTGACACTCTGGCAATAGATGAGTCTGTTTGCACTCACTGTGAAAGATATCTCAGTTGGTAGCACTCTTTGTTCTTTAGACAGATATATAAACGGGCGGGGAACAGAGGGAAGTAGACCTTGGAAAATAGGAGACAGGTTTAGATAAAGGATCTGGATCGGCGCAGGCTGGGAGGGCCGAAGGGCCTGTTCCTGTGCTGTAATTTTCTTTGTTCTTTGTTCTTTGAGCCAGATGTATAAGCCCTCCTCCAAAGACTTGAGCACTACAGGCTGGCACTGCTGTACAGCAGCGAGGGAGCGCCCAAGCTCACTTACTGCCTACCTCCGCTCCAGGTGAGGACAGGCGTGGCAGCACTAAAAGTCACAGGGGCAGTGAGCTTTCGCCATTGCCTAGGTTACCACAGGAGACATGTACAACCTCATTCAATGAGCAACATGCAGATACAGTGTGAGAAAAACTCTGTGGTTTTGAGGTGCTGCTTGTTTCTGTAGCCTCAAGTGTCGAGTAATTCATTAACCACAGGCCTAACGAGCATAACCAAAACTCTATATGAATGCAAGTCACCTGAGAAGGAAGTCATGTGGAGAGATGAAGGTTGTTCTCCTCAGCAAAGTGAAGATTAATAATAAGAACATTACAATGAAGAAGAGGTTCAGTGGAAGTGTTTGACATGATGATGGGTTGGAGAGAAACTTTTCCCAGTGGCTGAAGGGCCAGCAAGCAGAGGGGAGACATTTTCAGAGAATGTTTTGAAAGTCTGGAGAGGAGATGAGATTGTTTTTTATTCAGAGAGTTATAGGGCGCGATTCTCCGCCCCCCCCCCACACCGGGTGGGAGAATAGCGGGAGGGCCTCCCGACATTTTTCATGCCCTCCTGCTATTCCCCCCCCCCCCCCCCCCCCCCCCCCCCCGGCCCACGCCACGAATCGGCGTTTTTTATGGCGAGCAGCGATTCTCCTGGGCCGAGCGGCCGGGCCTTCACGCCCGTTTCACCACGGCAGCAAACACACCTGCTCGCTGCCGTCGTGAAACGGGCGCCAGATGCCTGTTTGGGGCATGTAGAGGTCCAATTGGCACGGGAGCACCACGACTGTGTTCGGGAGGGGACAGGCCCGCGATCGGTGCCCACCGATCGTCGGGCCAGCATCCAAAACAGACGCACTCTTTCCCCTCCGCCGTCCGGCAAGATCAAGCCGCCACGTCTTGCCGGGCGGCTGAGGAGAAAGACGCCAACTGCGCATGCGCGGGTTGGCGTTGTCCAACCTGCGCATGCGCGGCTGACGTCATCGGCCGCGTCAGCCGCCGTGACGCTTGACGTGCGGCCTTGACGACCGTCGTCAAGGCCGCGCCACCGTGACGCACGGGGCCGCGCTCCTAGCCCCGCCCGGGGGGGGGAGAATCGGCCCCGGAAGTGGCCGTGAAGGCTGCCGTGCATCACGGGCAGTCCCACGGCAGCCTTTACGATTCTCCGCATTTGTGGAGAATCTCGCCCATAGTCCTGAATACACTGCCTGAAATGATGGTGGGAGAGTTTCAAGAGAAACTTTCAAAAAGGGCTTTTGATACCTTCTTAAGGAACGATTTACACGGCTATTGGAAAGAGCAGGTGAATGGCACTAATTGGTTGTTCTTTCATGATTAGCACAGACAAGATGGGCTGAATGGTCTTGTGTGCTGTACAATTCCATGATGCATTCCTTCACCCGTACAATATTTTCTAAATGAAAAGAGTTGCTTGTGAGTGTGAGAGACTGGGCTTTAAACAGCCAGTAATTCTGGCAGTTTCAGCACTGTCCCAGACTGAGGTCATAATAATCCAATGGTTATTTCACAGAGGAGGCCATTCAGCTCATCCTGTCTGTGCAAGCACTCGACAAGAGCTACCCAGCTAGTGCCACTGCCCCATATCTTTTATCCATGCCCCAGCGAACCTTTTCATAAAGTAACAACCCAATTTCCTTAGAAAGCCTCAATTGGCCATGCCTCCACCACACTCTCAGACAGTGTATTCCAGATCCTAACCACTCGCTGTATGAACCTGCCTCCACCACACTCTCAGACAGTGTATTCCAGATCCTAACCACTCGCTGTATGAACCTGCCTCCACCACACTCTCAGACAGTGTATTCCAGATCCTAACCACTCGCTGTGTGAACCTGCCTCCACCACACTCTCAGACAGTGTATTCCAGATCCTAACCACTCGCTGTATGAACCTGCCTCCACCACACTCTCAGACAGTGTATTCCAGATCCTAACCACTCGCTGTGTGATCCTACCTCCACCACACTCTCAGACAGTGCATTCCAGAACCTAACCTCCAAAATCCCTTATTGTCCCCAATACTACCCCATGGATCTGAAATATATAACAGCAGGTCGTCTGTATACAGCGCGATCCCATACTCGTCTCCCCCCACCTCCCCTGCCCGCTCAATCCCTCGACGCCCTTAGCGCCATTGACAGCGGCACTATCGCCAAAGCCAAGAGCAAAGGGGAGAGCGGGCACCCCTGCCTCATCCCCCGATGCAGCCGAAAATATCCCAAACTCACTTGGTTCGTCTGCACACTTGCGCCTTGTGCAGCAGCCGGACCCAGTGCCTGCCCAAACCCAAACCGCCCAACACCTCCCACAAATATGCCACTCCACCCGGTCAAATGCCTTCTCTGCATCCATTGACACCACGACCTCCACCTCTTGCCCCTCCAAAGGCGGAATGATTACATTAACCACCAACTGCATCCCCTTCACAACAACCGTTTGGCCCTCGCCTATCAACCCCCCCCCCCCCCCCCCCCCCCCCCCCCGCCCCCGCCCCCCGGACACAGTCCTCAATACGCAAGGCCAACAACATGATATCTATGTTCAGTAATGATATCAGGGGGCATCCTGCTCCGAATCCTTGTCCTATTTCAATATCGGGGAGATTGAAGCCTGCGACAGTGTAGGCGGAGATCCCGCCCCCCCCCCCCCCCCCGCTTCACTATACGCCCTCACCAGCAGTGGCCTCAGGCCACCCCCAAACATTTTATATAACTCCACTGGAAGCCCATCGGGACCCTGCAACGCATACTGTCCATTGCCTCCCTCAACCCAATTGGGGCCCAATCCCTGAACCAGATCCTTCTCTACTTTGGGCAGCACGGTAGCACAGTGGTTAGCACTCTTGCTTCACATCGCCAGGGACATGGGTTGAAATCCCGGCTTTGGTCACTGTATTTGCGGAGTCTGCACGTTCTCCCCGTGTCTGCCCTCCGGGTGCTCTGGTTTCCTCCCACAAGTTCTGAAATTGGACATTCTGAATTCCCCCTCTGTGTACTCGGAACAGGTGCCGGAATGTGGCAACTAAGGGCTTTTCACAGTAACTTCATTGCGGTGTTAATGTAAGCCTACTTGTGACAATAAAGATTGTTATTATTATTGGGAAGCTCCAGCCCATTCAAAATCTGCCGCGCCCCCCTCCCCCGGCCGGAGGCTCCGACCCGTATAATCTTCAAACATGCCATTCATCCACTCCGGGTCCAACACCATCCTGCCCTTATCGTCCTTTACTCTGCCAATCTCCCTCGCCACCTCTTGCATCCTCAACTGGTGGGCCAGCATCCTGCTCGTCATCTCCCCGTACTCGTACGCTGCCCCTCTGGCCCCCCCGTTACTGCGCCACCGCCTTCCCCGTGGACAGCAACCCAAACTCCATCTGGAGCCTCTGCCTCTCCTTTAACAGCCCCAGCCCCCAGGGCATCTGAATACCTCCTGTTTCATAGAATTTACAGTGCAGAAGGAGGCCATTCGGCCCATCGAGTCTGCACCGGCTCTTGGAAAGAGCACCCTACCCAAGGTCAACACCTCCACCCTATCCCCATAACCCAGTAACCCCACCCAACACTAAGGGCAATTTTGGACACTAAGGGCAATTTATCATGGCCAATCCACCTAACCTGCACATCTTTGGACTGTGGGAGGAAACCGGAGGACCCGGAGGAAACCCACGCACACACGGGGAGGGTGTGCAGACTCCGCACAGACAGTGACCCAAGCCGGAATCGAACCCGGGACCCTGGAGCTGTGAAGCAATTGTGCTATCCACAATGCTACCGTGCTGCCCTTAGGATCTCATCTACAGCCTTGCCATCACCCGCTCTGCTTTCTCCCTCTGCGCCCGAATTGAAATAAACTCCCCCCTGACCACCGCCTTGATTGGCTCTCAAAGTGTGGCGGCTGTGACCTCCCCCGTTGTTTAACTCCACGTACCCACGTGCGTGGGTTTCCTCCGGGTGCTCCGGTTTCCTCCCACAGTCCAAAGATGTGCGGGTTAGGTGGATTGGCCATGCTAAATTGTCCGTAGTGTCCTAAAAAGTAAGGTTAAGGGGGGGGGTTGTTGGGTTACGGGTCTAGGGTAGATACATGGGTTTGAGTAGGGTGATCATTGCTCGGCACAACATTGAGGGCCGAAGGGCCTGTTCTGTGCTGTGCTGTTCTATGTTCTATGTATCCCCAAATGGCGGCCCGCAGCTGCTCACACATCTGTTTATTTGCTAACAGCCACACATCCGGCCTCAACTGCGGGCCTCCTTCCCTGATTCACACGCATCTCCACCCAATGCGACGCATGGTCAATGACTGCAATCGCCGAATACACCGAGTCAATCACCCCCGCCAGCAATGCCTTGTGTAACACAAAAAAATCAATCTGGGAGTCCACCCGGTGCACGTGGGTGAAGTATGAAAATTCCTTCATCCTAGGTCTGCCGAACCTCCACGGTTCCACAAACCCCATGTGCTCCATAAACCTATTCAGCTCCTTGGCCACAACCGGCACCTTCCCTGACCTCGGGCTCGACCAATCAAGTTGGGGGTCTACAATCGTTTTAAAATCCCCCTCCCATGATCAACCAATGTGAGTCCAAGTCCGGAATCTTCCCCAACACCCGCCTCATGAAATCGACATCATCCCAATTTGGGCCCTAAACGTTTACCGGGGCCTAAACGTTTACCAGGACCACCGGCAACCCTTCGAGCTTCCCACTCACCATCACAAACTTTCCTCCAGAATCTGCCACGATGTTCCCCACCTCGAACTCCACCCGCTTAATCACCAACACCACCACCCCCGTCGTCTTCATATCCAGCCCTGAGTGGAACGCATGCCCCACCAATCCTTTCCTCAGGTCCCCTATCTTCAAGTGTGTCTCCTGCATAAAGGCTACGTCTGCCTCAGACTCCTCAGGTGCACAAACAAACATGATCGTTTGACCGGCCCGTCCCCCCCCCCCCCCCCCCCCCCCCCCCCCCCAGCCTCCACTGCACAAGTATCCCAAAGTACGGCTGCCTCTCAGACTGTTTGGAATTGTACCTTTTGTTTTACATTGTCTCTCCACGCACATCCTGTTACTTACAGTCCCTCCTTGAACGCAGCGAATATGCCTTTGAGTGGATGGCGAAGATAATTGTGATAGCATACCTTGAAAGATATGCTGTCCGGAAGGAAGAAAAGAATTGTAGCGGATCTAAAACAAGCTAAATATGATACAGCATGGTCAGGGAACACTTTCCCTGTGGGCTGGACAAGTGTAACATTCCATACATGGTTTGCACTGACAGCTGTAGCTGTTCATATTGTTTTATAAAAGGAAAGAGCAGTACACAGTCCAGCAGGATTTCCACATCACTTCCCGCCCTTGGCATTGTTTTATAATGGCTGTGATAATGGCCTCCAGCTCACTGTTGGGTGGAGCAATGTTCTGAGCTGAGGGATTTCAGTTTGTGCTCAGCACTGCCCCTTTCCAAAGTGATCTGCAGTTTCCAATGGAATCAATAAGAAACTGAATGGTTCGAGTCAAGGGAATAAAATGGGGAAAGGGATATCGGGGGGGGGGGGGGGGGGTTTGCTTAAATTATGCCAGTCCATAAACCCCATGATGGGTTCTCTGGAGAAAGGACTTGCACATGGGGCACCGGGGGTGCACTCGTGTTGGTGTGAGGGAAATGTGGCAGAGTGTAATGGGTGTCAATTGCACAGTCAGCACCACTACTTGCTGAAAGTAGACATCACCACACGACAGCTGTGAGACAGAAGCATGGCACAGGACTGTTCGTTACACACTGCACCTCTCAATCCAACTAAGCATTCAGACATATAAAAGAGAAATAATGAAGGAGTTTGAAGTGAGCTTCGGAAGAGTAATAGGGAAGGGACAGATCAGACAGAATTACTGCACACAGTGAATAGAGAGATCAGATAGAACTACTGTACACAGTGAATGGAGAGATCAGATAGAATTACTGTACACAGTGAATGGAGAGATCAGACAGAACAACTGTACACAGTGAATGGAGAGATCAGACAAAACTACTGTACACAGTGAATGGAGAGATCAGACAGAACTACTGTACACAGTGAATGGAGGGATCAGATAGAATTACTGTACACAGTGAATGGAGAGATCAGATAGAACTACTGTACACAGTGAATGGAGAGATCAGACAGAACTACTGTACACAGTGAATGGAGAGATCAGATAGAACTACTGTACACAGTGAATGGAGAGATCAGACAGAACTACTGCACACAGTGAATAGAGAGATCAGTTAGAACTACTGTACAGTGAATGAAGAGATCAGACAGAATTACTGTACACAGTGAATGGAGAGATCAGATAGAACTACTGTACACAGTGAATGGGA